>NC_080164.1:89080936-89405188 GCF_950295315.1 Erinaceus europaeus
GCTGTTGGGTATTGGGGACTTGAACCTCAGTCCTTGTGCTTAGTAATATGTGAACTACGTGCACCACTGCCCAGCCCTTGTTGGTTTGTGACCAGAGCATGTTCAGCTTTGTCTTGTGGTGATGTTGGGCATCACCTTTGGTGCTTCTGATTACAATCTTTGCATAACCATTATTCTCCCCCTCTCCTTTTTTAAAAATGATTTTTATAAGATATCAGGGGTCCTAAGTAATTCAAGATATTTTAACTAAAATTCTTTTCTTCTCATTGTAGATCATATACTTAATAATTCAGAAGATGATACCAAGTCATTGTTTCTTATCATTAAGGTACAAGGGCCATTTAATTGTTGCATAGTTATTAATGCAGCTGAATTTGATGATTGTAAATGTAATATATGAATTTTTTGACACAGATTATTGGAGACCTTTTGCAATTCCAAGGATCACACAAACATGAATTTGACTCCCGTTGGAAAAGCTTTAATCTAGTAAAGAAATCAATGGAAAACCGGGTCAGTATTTTCACCAAAAGCTCCAAATTAATTTTGTTTAAAGACTATCTTCCATGATTTAAAGTTTACTCAGCACATAGAGGAAAATTTTTTTATAAACAGAAATAGTAGGGTTTTTTGTTTGTTTTTTTAATATCTTACCATGACACAGAGGGGATAACAGTTCTCCTATATGACCTCTTATGTCATTTCCCATGGTGGCTTCTGTCTTCCCTGTGGGATATTGCATATGGACACAGCATTCAGGCTGCCTTATAAGAACTTGAGGAAGTAAAAGATACGAATTTGTTCATAGGGATTAGTATACACTTTATGTTGCATTTCTGCTCCTGGAAGTAGTAAATGCTAGCTTCTCTGGGAGCACAAAAGAAATAGGACCTACGGGGGGTCGGGCGGTGGCGCAGTGGGTTAAGCGCACGTGGCGCAAAGCGCAGGGACCGGCGTAAGGATCCCGGTTCGAGCCCCCGGCTCCCCACCTGCAGGGGAGTCGCTTCACAGGCGGTGAAGCAGGTCTGCAGGTGTCTATCTTTCTCTCCCCCTCTCTCTGTCTTCCCCTCCTCTCCCCATTTCTCTCTGTCCTATCCAACAACAAAGCAACATCAACGATGGCAATAATAACTGCAACGAGGCTGCAACAACTAGGGCAACAAAAAGGGGGGAAAAATGGCCTCCAGGAGCGGTGGATTCATGGTGCAGGCACCGAGCCCAGCAATAACCCTGGAGGAAAAAAAAAAAAAAAAAGAAATAGGACCTACGTTAGTCATAATAGGAATCTCTTGCTGAACTTGAATATAAAAAGTTTATGTATTTTTGTTTTTGGTCATTACTGGGGCTGCACTGCTCCAGATTTTCTTAGATGGAAAGATACAGCACCTAAGCTTCCTTCATCGCAGTGGGTATTGGGCTCAAAGCTTCTTATATGGATAGCAAAGTAGCACACTACTAAAGTCAGTTCTGATTTTATCACTTACTGATGACATCAGTCCAGACAATTTGTAGCGAGCAGACTTTAGGAAAATATACTGGGATGGTGGCAATATTGATAACTATAATCAAGTGTTTTCACATAAGGTTGCAAGACGCATCTCTACTACCATCACCTCCCAAGTTTGTTTTGTATAAATAAATAAAAAAAAAAGAAAATAGTTTATTGGCATTAAATTTTTTTAACTTATTTAATAGAGACAGGCATAAATTTGAGAGTTATGGGGGAGACAAAGAAGGAGAGAGACACCTGCAGCCCTACTTTACTGCTTGAGAAGTTCCCCCGTCCCCCCGCCAGGGACTTGAACCTGGGTCCTTATACATTGTAAATTGTGCACTCAAGCAGGTGTGTCACCTCCTAGCCCCAGCTGATTGGCATTTAACTATCATCATTCTTGCCATTTTGAACCATGGAATGCCTAAACAGTTTCAGAATCTTCAGAACAAAAACTGATACTTCTTTTCTAGCATATTCTTGTTTACTAGGTTGATTTGTTCATATAGTCTCCTACTACACATAGCACTGAAAGCACTCATGACGAAAGGTTATGACCCAAACTACACATATAAAACACATATTTACAGGAGAAGCAGTTTAACCCTTGAAAAGTAAAAAGGAATTACAAAGAATATTGGTTTATAAGTTCAAATTATTCACATTTCTTTCCTTCCTTCCTTCCTTCCTTCCTTCCTTTTTTTTTTTTTTTTTTTTTTTTTTAAGCAAAGCACTGCTCAGCTCAGCTCTAGCTTATGGTGGTGCAGGAGATTGAACCTAGGACTTTGAAGCCTCAGGCATGAGATCTCTTTGCATAATCATTATGCTATCTATCCCCCACCCCATTGCTCATCTTTCTTTGAAGTAATTTAGACTTCAGTAACTAAAAAGAGATGACTTCATTAGAATGAGAATTTGGAAAGGGTTTCATATTCCTTTAAAATATTATCATGGGAGCTGGCAGTGGCGCAGCGGGTTAAGCGCACGTGGCACAAAGCACAAGGACTGGCCTAAGGATCCTGGTTCGAGCCCCGGCTCCCCACCTGCGGGGGTGGGGGGGTCACTTCAGTCACTTCACAGGCAGTGAAGCAGGTCTGTAGGTATGTCTATCTTTCCTCCTCTCTCTTTTCCCATCCTTTCTCCATTTCTCTCTGTCCTACCCAACAACAATGACAGTAATAGCAATAACAACGACGATAAACAAGGGCAACAAAAGGGGAAAAAATTTTAAAATAAATAAATATAAAAATAAAAAATAATCACATTGAAGGCAGACAGGATCGTAGAAAAACTGGTGAAAAAAAAAAAAGATATGTAGGGAGTCGGGTGGTAGCGCAGCGGGTTAAGCGCACATGGCGCAAAACGCAAGGACCGGCATAAGGATCCCGGTTCGAGCCCCCGGCTCCCCACCTGCAAGGGAGTCGCTTCACAGGCGGTGAAGCAGGTCTGCTCTCCCCCTGTCTTCCCCTCCTCTCTCCATTTCTCACTGTCCTAGCCAACAACAATGATGACATCAATAACCACAACAATGTTAAACAATAAGGGCAACAAAAAGGAAAAATAAATAAATATTAAAAAAAATTAAAAAAAAAAAGATACGTAGATAATGATAGATATAAAGTCAGCTGATACCTGTGACCTTGGGAGAGCGACTACATTTTCCAGTGGAGGGAATGAGGACTCAGAACTCTGGTGGTGAGAATGTTGTAGAACTGTAATCTTATAAATCAATATTAAATCATTAATTTTTTAAAATAATAAATTTTAAAAATAATAATAAATAATAATAAATTTTAAAAATTACCACACCCACTAAAGTAATATCCTATAAATTAATATTGATGATTTATTATTCCTCCTCATATGTCTATGTACAATACCCAACAGGGTGCTACCACCTCCCGGCCACAGACAGGAATCTGTTCACCCCTTCATCTCTAGTGGCACCAAGTCAGCTATATTTGTTTAACAGAAGGAATGGCGCAAAGCCACAGGAGGACACACAAGCATGACTGGGGGGAGGGGGGTCCTGATAGTAGTGCAGTAGGTTCAAGCCCCTGATCCCCACATGCAGGGGGAAAGCTTCATGAGTGGTAAAGCAGTGTTGCAGGTGTCTCTCTGTCTCTTTCCTTCTGTCTCCCCCTCCCATCTCAATTTCTCTCTATCCAATAATAAGAATAAATATAAATAAAAAATATTAAAACCATTTTTAAATAATAATTTTAGGTGTATAAAGTACTATATTCTGTAGTAAACACACTGTTACTCAGAAAGGCTATTTATAAATATCACAGAGCCAAGCCATTTTTTAGTAGAATGCTTTTGTTTTTTCCTGTTCACCTGATTAAGAGCCAGTTCCATTATCTTCCTATAAATAGACCACCTATAAGCTATTAGAAAGTGGGGTGCTGGGGCTGTCAAAATAGTTCATATAGGTAGTGTGCTGCTGTGCCATTGTGTGATCTGGGTTGAAGCCTGACCCCCACCACACAGAAGCATTCATGCATCTCTCTCTCACACTCTCTCTCTCTCCCTCCCTCCATCCTTCCCTCCCTCCCTTCCCCCTATATCTCTCTATTTAAGGGGGAAAAAAGCAAAGGAAAGGGCAAGGGGAGCATGTTGAACAAGTGATTTAGTGGCTCTATTTCTGTTAGCCATAACATTTAAATACCATTTTCATATGAATCAGATGACTTTAGAGTAAATGAATTTTCTCTACTATCCAGTATGGATGTTCTTTGAACCTGTGTTGCATTAAGGAATTTAGAGAAAGCTGTTGTTGAGGTTACTTAAGGGGAAATACTGAATATGTACTGTTTGCTTTTCAGCTCCATGGGAAAAAGCAACATATCAGAGCACTTTTGATAGACAGAGTAATGTTGCAGCATGAGGTAAATATCTTTTTAAAATCACTATGACTTTCGTAAGTGATTTTTTTTCTGGATAAATATTTAATTGCATTGTTGTATAATTAAACAAGATATTTGATTACTTTTCTTCTGTAGCTACGAACGCTAACTGTTGAGGGCTGTGAATACAAAAAAGTACATCAAGATATGATCAGAGATCTTCTACGTTTATCTACAAGTTCATACAGTCAGGTAAGGTTAGTCCAGACTCTCTGCCTCCCTCCTACTTAGCTGTTTGAATACCACCAGATTAACAAATTATAGTAACTTAACTGTCTGTCTCTGTGTCTGAAAAAGTAGTGCAGAGCAGTGAACTCTGGCATGCATTGGGCCCCAGTGTTGTTCCAAAAAGGTTGGAATTATCAACAAGGGCAACAAAAGGAAAAATAAATATTTATAAAAAAAAAAGTTGGAATTGTGTACAATGTGTTGCTTTTATTATATCAGATGTTATTCATTACTATCTCACTAGTTTGTGGATTATAAATTTATACTGAATTTTTTCCCCCAGTTTGGACTATATTTAATATTCACATTGACATAGTAAGGCATTGGGTCCATTCAGTTTCTCCTTATCAAAAAGATATAAAACAATATAACCTGAACCATAAATGCAGTTGGTGGTTATATGCTTTTCCCTAGGTCATTTTTGTTAAGGTCTGTGCTTTGATTTTTTTGGTTTGGGGTGGGGGGAGCAACATCTAAGTGATTATAATCAGGCAGGGGTAGATAGCATAATGGTTATACAAAGAGACTCTTTGGCATAAAGCTCCGGTTTAAGCCCCCGGCTCCCCACCTACAGGGGCGTCACTTCACAGGCAGTGAAGCGGGTCTGTAGGTGTTTATCTTTCTCTCTCACTCTCTGTCTTCCCCTCCTCTCTCCATTTCTCTCTTTCCTATCCAACAACAATATCAGTAACAACAACAATAACTACAGCAACAATAAAAAACAACAAGGGCAACAAAAGGGAGAATAAATAAATAAATATAAAAAAGAGAGAGAGAGACTCATGTCTGAGGCTCCAAAGTCCTAGGTTCAACCCCCTGTACCACCATAAACTATAGCTGAGCAGTGCTCTGATAAAAACAAACAGAGGGAGTCGGGCTGTAGTGCAGCGGGTTAAGCGCAGGTGGCGCAAAGCACAAGGACCGGCATAAGGATCCCGGTTCGAACCCTGGCTCCCCACCTGCAGGGGAGTCGCTTCACAGGCGGTGAAGCAGGTCTACAGGTGTCTATCTTTCTCTCCTCCTGTCTTCCCCTCCTCTCTCCATTTCTCTCTGTCCTATCCAACAACGACAACAACAATAATAACTACAACAATAAAACAACAAGGGCAACAAAAGGGAATAAATAAATAAAATAAATATTTAAAAAAAAAAAACAGAAACAGAAAAATTTGTGGTCCAGGAGATGGTGCAGTGGATAAAGCACTGGGCTCACAAGTGTGAGGTCCTGAATTCTATCCCTGGCAGCACATGTCTGGTTCTTTCTTCTTCTATCTTTCTCATTAATAAGTAAATTTTTATTTAGAAAAAAATTGAGTGATCCTGATTTTATTTTGAAGGGGGCTAGGTGGTGGCGTACCTCATTAAGTGCATACATTATAGTGTGCAAGGACCCAGGTTTAAGCCTCTTGTCCCCACCTACAGGAGGAAAGCTTCTCAAGTGGTGAATTCAGTTTTTCTCTCTTTCTCTCTCTAACCAGAGCATTGCTCTGCTTTGGTTTATGGTGCGGGGAATTGAACCTGGAACTTCAGAGCTTCAGGCATGAGTGTCTCCTTGAATAACCATTATGCTATCTACCCCACCCTAATTTCTCTTTCTCTGTTCAATAATAAATAAAAGTACTAAGAAATAATGTTATTTTGAAGCAAACATTTGATAACTCATTTAGAAATGTTGTCTAGATTATCTACCATTAAATTAATTGGTGCTCTATTCACATTTTCTTCAGGTCAGAAATAAGGCTCAGCAAACGTTTTTTGCTGCCTTGGGAGCATATAACTTCTGTTGCAGAGATATCATCCCCTTGGTTTTGGAGTTCTTAAGACCAGATAGACAAGATGTCACACAGCAGCAATTCAAGGTACAGAGTTTTTGTTTAGTTTTCCCGGAAAGATCACCAGATAGATTGAAAAAAAAAGTTGAAAGGAACTCTACAGTAAACAAATTCACATGTTTACTATTTCAATTTTATATTTAACATTTTGTTACAATTTCTTTACCACTTGTCTATCAGTCACCATCCATTTTATTATTTATATATGTTAAAAAAAAGATAGCTCAGCTATTTCACCTTTACAACAGGCATAGATAGTCTTTTTCCTCCCTTATTATTTACTTATTTTTCTATGCTTGTTAGTAGTTTTACGATGGAGAAATGAAGGATACAATTTGACTTGTGTGCCTCTGGATGCCTGTGGACTGGCATATAGGAGAGGGAGGTAAACCAAAAGGTTTAGGGTGGTGTAGTCAGAGTGAGTGAAGGCCTTGAGACCAGAAGAATCATGTCAAGTTTGAACAATGGAGTGAAAACTTGTATGATAAGAGAAGGGGAATAATACAAGATAAGGACAATATTGTACCCCGTAGGGATATGGTAAATTGTAAGTGAAATATAATTGCTTATATCATCAGATGGAAAGAAATAGATTCAGTCAGTGTGTTCTGGGTGGGGAAATGATAAACTTGGTTGAATGTGAGGGGACTGAAAAGAGGAGGCACAAATTAACAGACTTTTGCTTTGTACTACTTTTGGTTAGGTACACCAGAGAGGACAGATAAGTTAGAGACAACGTCAAGTAGGGAGATGGATTTCCGAGTCTGAAGTACCATTTTGGATACCGTTTCATTGTCTGTTGGTGATTGACATTCTTTGGGCAGAACTAATGGAGACTATAAGAAAGGACCTGAGAACAAATGTTGAGAAAGCTCTATTAGAAATTCAAGAATAGGGGAACTAATTACAGAAGCCAGACCTCCCACCTTCTGCACCCCATAATGACCCTGGATCCATACTCCCAAAGGGATAAAGAATAGGAAAGCTATCAGGGGAGGAGATGGGATACAGAGTTCTGGTGATAGGAATTATGTAGAGTTGTACCCCTCTTATCCTATGGCCTTGTCAATATTTTCATTTTATAAGTAAAAATTTTTTAAAAATCAAGAATAAGAACCCACCGAAAAGTGAAAGCGTAGAATGATGCCAAGAAAAGTAGAGATATTACACAATCAAGGAAGAATCAATCTTCATTGTTGGCTGCTTTCTGGAGAGTTACTAATAAGCATGTTCCTTGAAGTTAGCTTGTAAGATAAGTAGAACAAACTGTAGCTTGTGTACATATGCCTGTTTTTATAAGTTTTACTGGAACAGTCATGTCTACATTTTTTTTTTTTTTTTGCTATGACCTTCTGCAGTGGCAGAAATGAGTAGTGAACTATTTTCAGTATATGACTCTTTATATCAGAGATTTGCTAACTTCCAATATAGATAAGTAATAACTCCTAGGGTGTTGAAGAAGGTCTAACTCATTGGGTAGTAAATTGTTGACCTTGTTGAGTGTAGTTTAAGTAGACAGAATCAGACAGGTTAAAAAATAAGATCAAAACTAAAAATGTCTGTGAGATCAGTAAAAGGCAGGCAATCTGTAATCTTTATCAGGGGAACTGTAAAAAGGAATACAGCGTATGATGAATAAGAGAGCAGGATGAAATTAAGTTAGAGTGAATATTTGTGAAATTGCTAAATATCTTTATGCCAGTAGCAATTTTCCATTTAAAAAGGGGGCTTAGGATTACTCTAGAAAGGAATACCTGCTGTCACCAGAATCATTGATTAATGGAAGTCTAATGAAGACAAAATACATAGTATATCTAAGTCACCAAAATTTTGTAAACTTGGAAAAATACTCAACAACCAGGTTATGGATACTTCCCTATTCTGAGCACTGTGACTCTCTGCTCACTCACAGTGGCCTTACCTGGCCTACATGATTGCAGATTCTAGTACAGGAGAACTGGATGCTATTTTCTTATAAACAGTCTCTAAAATAGTCAGCAATAGTGTTAACCATTATCTATTGAGTTAACTCTACTAAGTAATGGGAAATATTGCTAGCTTACACTTAAATGCCAAATGTAAGTTTTGAAAAATGTCCTGCTAATTATGTGGACATGTTTTAATAACCAGTGTTATGCACTTAAATCATCCATGTCACTGAAAGAATAAATAAATATGGAAAATAACTGGCACAGTTTAATTGTAGCCAACTGAACTTTTTTTTTTTTTTATTTAACTTTATTAAGTTATTCCTTTTTCTGCAGGGTGCTTTGTATTGTCTTCTTGGAAATCATAGTGGTGTGTGCTTGGCAAACCTTCATGACTGGGACTGTATTGTGCAGACCTGGCCAGCAATTGTTTCTTCAGGGCTAAGCAAGGCAATGTCTCTGGAGAAGCCATCAATAGTGAGACTATTTGATGACCTTGCAGAGAAGATTCATCGGCAATATGAAACAATTGGCTTGGATTTCACAGTAAGCAAAGCTTTTTTTTTTTCTTCCAGATTTAAGTGGGAATACTACCTTGCTGAAATACCTTTTGTTTTTCTTGCATTTTTCCAGTATTGACACTTTCTACATGTTACTCTAATATTTTTAAATACTTTTGTTTCATTTTTGTACTTAGTGCTAATTGTTCTGTATAATAGAGTAGAGCAGGAAGATAGATTACAACTAGGAGAGAGATCTGGGCTGTATTCTATAAAGAGGCCACAAAGGATATTATACTTACTACTATTCTGTATCCAAGGCCTCATTTAAGAGTTGCTTGGGCAGATGATAGATAGCATAATGGTTATGCAAACAGATTCTCATGCCTGAAGCTCCAGAGTCCCTGGTTCAATCCCCTGCACAACCATAAACCAGAGCAGTACTCTGATAAAGAAAATAAAAAGAAAAAAGAATTGCTTGTGGGGGCTGGTCGGTGGTGCACCGGGTTAAGCAAACATATAGTAAAGCTCAAGGATCCCAGTTTGAGCCCCCGGCTCCCCAACTGCAGGGGGTTCGCTTCACAAGCGTGAAGCATGTCTGCAGGTGTCTTATCTTTTTCTCCCCTTCTCTGTCTTCCCCTACTCAATTTCTCTGTCCTATCCAACAACAATGGAAGAAAAATGGCCGCCAGGAGCAGTGGGTTCGTAGTGCAGGCACCAAGCCCCAGTAATAACCCTGGAGGCAAAAAAAAAAAAAAGGAATTGCTTGTACTGTAGGTCAGTCATACTAGTCAAATTCACTAAATGTTGACCACAGGTTCATAATTTATAGGAAAGAAAATTTAAATTTAAATTGCATGATTGGCTCGACAGTTGCCAGATTCATTGGTGCTCAAATGGAAAGATGTAGTACATCATCTAAAAACTCTCAAATAGGTATGTACACAATCAACAGACTTTCATGTCTGAAGCTAGCCTAGAGGTACCAGGCTCAGTTCCCACCACTATATAAGCCAGAGCTAAGCATTGCTTTTTAGCTTGAGAGAGAGAATCACCCACCATATAATTTACTTTTTTCATTACATTAACAGAAGGAAAGATAAAAATCTTATGGTCATATTAATTGATGACAGAGAAAGCCTTTGAAAATTTTCAACATCTGTTTGTGATTTTTTTTAAAAAAACCTCAAACATTTATGGTTAGAATGAACTTATTTCAACATAGGAAAGTTCATATATGAGAAATCAGTTAACAAACAACAAGAAAAAAAAATGAAAACAGAAATAAAAAAAAGAAAGAAAAAAAAAATGAAAGCTTTTCCTCTTAAGATCAGGCGCAAAATAAGTGTGTCCACTCTCAAACTGTCAGCCATCATAGTATTAGAAAGCCTAACCAGAGAAATAGGCAAGAAAAAGAAAAAGAGATCTGAACTGGAAAAGAAGTGACAATTGATGGACAGTATAGTAATATACCTAAAAAGCTCTAAAGTGTTTAAAACAATAAATTTGCAACACAATAAGTTGACAAATTACAAAAGCTGTATACAGATATTGCTGACATTTCTGTATGCTAACAATGAACTAGAAAATCAAGAAAACAATTTCATTTACAATCACATTAAAATATCTATAATAAATTTAACAAATGAGGTAAAAGTCTAGTACATTGAAAACTGTAAGTCATTGTTAAAAGAAATGGGGTGGAGGGTAGATAGCATAATGGTTATGCAAACAGACTCTCACTCCTGAGGTTCCAAAGTCCCAGGTTCAATCCCCTGCACCACCATAAGCCAAAGCTGAACAGTGCTCTGGTAAAAAAAAAAAAAAAAGAAATGAGAGCACAAGGAAGTGGAAAGATAGTCCATGCTGCAGGATTAGAAGGCCATCCCTCTCAAAGCACTTAGATGTAATAGAACCCTCTATCAAAAATTCCAGCAGCATTTTTGAGAGATACAAAAACAAACAACAACAAAAAATGTTACTGAAATTTGGTTTGAACTGCTGGAGACCTTGACTGGCCAGAAAATTCCTGAGAAAAACGAGTGAAAAAGGAAACATCTCATCCTCGCACTTCAAACCATATTCCAACACTGTATCTATCAAAATAATGAGGTTGTGGAGTAGGAGTAGACACATAGATGATTGAAATAAAGGGCCCAGGAATATATCCTCACACATGCATGGTCAGTTAATTTATGACAGAAGACCAAAGACCATAAAGTGGAGAGAATCTCTTCATCAGTGGTGTTGGAAACACTGGATAGCCACATAGAAAAGAATATTGCTAATGACTAATCCTACACTATGCACAAAAATTAACTCAAAATGGATTAAAGACTTGAATATTAGACTCAACTGCAAAATACACTGATGAAAACCTACGTAGGCAAAATATTCCAGTTACTAGCTTTAGCAATGTCTTTGGGAACTACATTCTGAAGGAAGAGAAACAAAGGAAAATAAGCAAATGAGATTACATCAAACTGAAAAGTTATCTGTACAGAAAAGCAAACTATCAGTAAAACTAAAAGGCTTTGTGTAACATCCACCTAACATAGGGCTAACATCCAAGATAGGCAAAGAACTCAGATCTCAGCACCAACAAAAGCTAGTCCCATCAAAAGGGGAAATTTGCTGAATAGTTGCTTCACCAAAGAAGACAGAGATGGGGGCTGAGAGAAAGAAATCACAGGGTATGCTGCATGCCTTGCTCTAGGCACAGCCCAAGTTTGAGCCTAAGCATCACATGGGAGTGTCGTGGCACAAGAGAAAGCTGTGGTACTATGGTGTCTGTCTAAATGGAACAGCCCAGGGATGATGAAACTACATGCATGAAGCCCTTCCTTGCTCTGAAGAAAAGAAAGGGAAAAAAAACCAAAAACATAAAGATGGCCAACAGGCTTTTCTTTTCATTATTTAAATTCTTATTATTACTTATCTTTTGTAAAATGAAGTAAAAAGACAAGACCCTTGGAAATTGCTAAGGACTTGCATGCCTTAAGCCCGTAATGTTATTTCCCTGGTGCCATCAGGTTGTGCTTCATCTCTCTCTTTCTCTCTCTCTTTTTCTCTCCCCCTCTCTCTCCTAAAATAAACAAAAATTTTAAAAAAGACATAATCAAAAGAAACACAGTAAGATACCACCTTATACCTGTGAGAAGGCCTGGTATGGGGTGTGTAGAAAAAGAAATCGTAGTAGTCTGGCAAGTGGCACAGTGTTGTTAAAATTTTGGTGGCTCCAGCCGGCCAGGCTAGCTTCACGGGCGGGTAACAGAGACACGGAGACAACGGCTGGGCAGGGAAGTTGTATTTTTTTATTCAAGAACAACGATTCATAAACTAAGACAAACTAATCACCAAACAGAACTCTGCTGTCTCTTTGCGGCGGCGCAAGCACTCTCTCTTACTCTGCAACTCTGGAACTCAGGAACTCTGGCGGGGTTCCTCGGGGCGGGGCCAAGCGGCCCGCGAAATTTAACTGGACTGATCTAATTCTCTTGGCGGGGGAGAACTAGAACCCAATGTAAAGCATACAACAATTTTCTCTTTTCTTTTAACTAAATGGCTACAGTATCAAAGGTGTGGGGTGAACAGAAACCTATATCGTACAGGCATTTTTATAAAAAGAAACTGGCACAAACATGGAGAAACATGCAAGCAAGTAATAAGAACCAGTGTGTTGTTAAGGGAAGGCCTGAGGGGGCCATATCTGCCTCTGTGGGCTAAACTTTATCAGCTTAAAAAAAAACATTTTTTGCCTCTGGGGGGCTTACTTTCTTCGACGGGCATTTGCATGGGGGTGGGGAACGGCCTAGAGTCCCAAAGGCAGCTGGCTGCAATTTACTTACTATGAAACAAAACTTGTTATTAGCATATCCACAGCACAATCTAATGTTTTAATAGAGAAGGAATTTGAGACTTTTACATAGCAACAACGTCTTTTTAACCTTTTGTTACACCTATTCAAGATGGAGTCATGTTGTACTCAGGAAAGGAAACCTCAGGCATGAGAACAATTAGCATAGCCATTGTGCGATCTACCATTTCTAATAGAGAAGGTAATGGAGAGTTTTACATATCAACAAGTCTATTTAACCTTTTGTTTAGACCAACTTAGTTAAAATATATTGATTGTTAACTAATTTTTACCTCAGACTTTAAATGTAAGTTAATTTTATCTTTATGAGAATTACGTTGAAAACCTTTTTCATTTAACTTTGCCTAGTAAGAATTTAGCCTTAAAGTTACTGTTTACCAAACTTTAAACATACACATAAACATGGTCATTAATACACAAGGAGAGAAACCTTTGTTATGAAGACATGTCATTTTAAACACGAATTTAAATCTGTACTGTCTTAGTTGTTGGGGGGAGGGTTTCACTATCCGGAGGTGGCTTCCTGCGCAGCTTCACTTTTAGGAATTGCAGGTTGCGATCTCTGCACAAATCTCTGCGTACTCCAGCTTGTCTGCCTTCAGACCGGACCGGCGGCTGGAGATCTCGTGTGTCCAGTTTCGGCAGGGATCCCAGGGGTCCAGGAGGCCCGGGATCGTTCCAGAATTCATAGCAAGAAGGCAGGCAGGCCAGTTTTGTAGAAGGCGTGGGCCTAGGTGCCCAGGGGTGGCGGCCATGATAGGCCGCCGCGGCCCTGCCCCATAGCCCTGACATGTCTGCTGCCCTGTTCGCAGTGGCCGAGCAGCGTGGAGGGATCACGAGTCCAGTTCCCTGCGCCACGCGGTGGAGAGCCGGCTCCTGTGGGCTGGCCTCGGGCTCTTGCGTGTTGGCATCGGGCTCTAGCGTGTTGGCATCGGGCTCCAGCATGTTGGCGTCAGCCTCCTGCGGGCTGCGGGGCTGCGGGCGCGGTGCGCGGGGTTGTCTGGACGCAGCCAGCTGGCTGGCTGTTTAACCAGGTGGAAACAGCAGCTCCGCGCCTCGCCTCCCGCCCGCTGGCTATTCCCGCTGGCTGTTCTGAGTTCGCCCGAGCAAGTGGAAACCACAGAGTGGTCCAGAGATAAATGTTCCAGAAACAGCAAAACAGTCTCGTGAAGAAAGAGCAGAGGCCTTTGGAGATCTCTTCACAAGCAGAAGAGAAGGCCATAGTGCATAGGTAGCCAAATTGTCTTTACTTATCTGAGAGATGCGCAGGTCAGCCCCACGTTGGGCGCCATTTGTTGTTAAAATTTCGGTGGCTCCAGCCGGCCGGGCTAGCTTCACGGGCGGGTAACAGAGATGCGGAGACAACGGCTGGGCAGGGAAGCTGTATTTTTTTATTCAAGAACAACGATTCATAAACTAAGACAAACTAATCACCAAACAGAACTCTGCTGTTGGGAATGTGAGAATGTAAATTATCCCTTTTTTCCTATGGAAACCAGAGTGGGAGTTCATAAAAATGAAACTGCAAACTATATGATCCAGCTATTCTGTTCCTAGGTGTCTGTCTAGAGGTCACAAAAATAGGCATCAAAAAGATATGTGCACATCTGTATTTTGCAGCACTACTTAAAATACCCAAGCTGGGATTTGGGCAGTAGCAGCAGTGGTGGTGCAAAGTGCAAGGACCAGCATAAGAATCCTGGTTCGAGCTCCTGGCTCCCCACCTGCAGGGGAGTCGCTTCACAAGTGATGAAGCAAGTCTGCAGGCATCTTTCTTTCCCCCTCTGTCTTCCCCTCCTCTTTCCATTTCTTTCTGTCATATCCTACAGTAACGACATCAGTAACAGCAACAATAAAACATCAAGGGCAACAAAAGGGAATAAATAAATACATAAATATTTTTTAAAAAAATAACCAAACTGGGGGTCGGGCAGTAGCGCAGCAGGTTAAGCGCATGTGGTGCTAAGTGCAAGGACTGGCGTAAGGATCCAGGTTCGAGCCCCTGACTCACCACTTGCAGGGGAGTCACTTCACAGGCAGTGAAGCAGGTCTGCAAGTGTTTGTCTTTCGCTCCCCCCTCTGTCTTCCCCTCTTCTCTCCATTTCTCTCCGTCATATCCAACAACGAATGACATCAACAATAACAATAATAACCACAACAAGACTAAAACAACAAGGGCAACAAAAGGGGCGGGAGAATGGCCTCTAGGAGCAGTGGATTCATGATGCAGGCCCTGGAGGCAAAAAAAAAAATTCCCAAACTATGGAAACAACCAAAGTGCCTAAGGACAGATGAGTAGATAGAGTTATGGCATATAAATCAAATAAAACACACCTCAGAACTGTAGTTATAGAATAGTGAGGGTCAGGTAGTTGTGAAGGTAGAGAGTCTCACAAACTTCAGGGAAAGGCTATTGGTACTTTATGTTGGATTTGTTGGTAGATGTGGCATGGTAGCATGCATCATGAAAAGACATAAGATTACACCTCTAAACATACATTTTCATAGACCAGACCAGTGTTAACTTCATTAGAAAACATTTTTAAAAATTTTTTTTAATATTTTATTTTTATTTATTTATTCCCTTTTGTTGCCCTTGTTGTTTTATTGTTGTAGTTATTATTGTTGTTGTCGTTGTTGGATAGGACAGAGAGAAATGGAGAGAGGAGGGGAAGACAGAGAGGAGGAAAGAAAGATAGACACCTGTAGACCTGCTTCACCGCCTGTGAAGCGACTCCCCTGCAGGTGGGGAGCCGGGGTTCGAACTGGGATCCTTATGCCGGTGGTTGCGCACCTGGTTGAGCGCACATGTTACAGTGCACAAGGACCCAGGTTCAAGCCTCCAGTCCCCACCTGCAGGGGGAAAGCTTCATGAGTGGTGAAACAGGGCTGCAGCTATCTCTCTGTCTCTCTCCCTCTCTATCTTCCCCTTTCCTCTCAATTTCTGGCTGTCTCTATCCAATAATTAAGTACAGATAGTAAAAAAAATTTTAAATATTTTACAATAAAATATTTAGTGAAAAAGAAAGTAAATTTGACACAACAGATGTGTGCTTATATGTTCACAATTTTTTATTTACAGAGTTGTATTGCCAGCAGTAGTCTGTCTCTAGAACATTTGTATCACTCAGAACTCTTATACCCATTGAGAGTCATTTCACAGACTTCCTTGGCACCTCTAATTCTTGAAACCACAACTTTCTCTAAATTTAACTATTCAGGACATTTTGCTTAAATGGACTCATGCATTGTGTGTTGTTGCCCCCCCCCCCTTTTTTTTTTAACCAGAGCGCTGCTCAGCTCTGGTTTATTGTGGGAGGGATTAAATTTAGGGCTTTGGAGCCCCAAGCATGAGAGTCTCTTTGCATAACCATTATACTGTCTACCTCCACCCCATTGTATTTTTTGTATATAGCTTTTTATATTTCATGTAATATCAAGATTCTTCCTTGTTGTAATATGTGTCAGTATTTTACTTTTTTCATTTCCTTGACTTTTCTTTTAAATAAGATTCCAAAGTCATGTACTGCAATAGCAGAATTACTTCAACAATCAAAATATCCATCTACCAACCAGATAATGCTTAGTTCAGAAGAAATTAAAGAAGGACATAACCGCCAACAAGTAAAGAATGCTGATGCCCTAAGGTAAGTGTGAATAAATAAGATAGATAACATATTGATAGTGAGAGCTAGATATATCTAAAATATGGATGCATTTTAACTATTGAAATGAAATCTACACATGGACTCTGGAAAAATAGAAAAACATGAAAAGATAGTTGCTGGGTCCTGGTTGTGTTGTACCTGGTTGAGTGCACATGTTGCAGTGCACAAGGACCCAGGTTCGAGCCCCAGGTCCCCCACCTGCAAAGGGAAAGCTTTGCAAATGGTGAAGCAGTGTTGCAGGTGTCTCACTTTCTCTCTCCCTTCTCTTATCACCCCCTTCCCTCTTGATTTCTGGCTCTTTCTGTTCAACAAATAAAGATGAAAAAAAGGTAATTCTTGAGACAGGCTGTCATGTTTATTAACAGATAAAGAAAATATCTCCTTACAAAAAGTGGATTTAAGCTCAACACATCTCTTCATAGTTCCCATAATTCCTTTTTGATCATATGTATAAAGTTTTGGTTTTCGGATAGTTATGGTGTTTGAAATCAAGGTACTTCATTGATGACACTACAACAGGAACCTTTCTAACTTGATATTGTTTAGGCATTTTTTTGTTCTGGCATGTCTAAAACTAAATATAAATAATTTTATTATCTGCACATATCACAAATACCATAGACCACATCTACTCAGTTGCTACTCACAAATTTACTTTGTATAATCTAGTCAGAAACAGTGGAGTTGCTTAGTATACTCACACTTTGATTTTCATTCTTTCTGCCTCTCATTTTCTTTTCACAGTGTCTCTGTTGACATACTGTGTCCACTTTAACTAGTTTTTCACAGTGTCCTTTGTAATCTGACAATAAGTAATAGGTGTAAATTTGGCTAGAACTTGAATTTATATTACATTACTAATTGGTTCTTAGAACTTTGTTAAAATATACCTCACTAATTTTTTTTTTTTAGGAACTATGAAAAATTGGTAGACACTTTATTAGATGGTGTTGAACAGAGAAATCTGTAAGTACAAAACTTTTATTTTATTCTTAAAACTTTGATATATAGGGGGTCTGGCGGTGGCGCAGTGGGTTAAGCGCATGTGGCGCAAAGCGCAGGGACTGGCGTAAGGATCCCGGTTCGAGCCCCCGGCTCCCTACCTGCAGGGGAGTCGCTTCACAGGCGGTGAGGCAGGTCTGCAGGTGTCTGTCTTTATCCCCCCCCCTGCCTTCCCTTTCTCTCTCCATTTCTCTCTGTCCTATCCAACAACAAACAACATCAACAATGGCAATAATAATAACCACAGCAAGGCTACAACAACAAGGGCAACAAAAAGGGGGAAAAATGGCCTCCAGGAGTGGTGGATTCATGGTGCAGGCACCGAGCCCAGCAATAACCCTGGAGGGGGGAAAAAAAAAAACAACTTTGATATAGTGTAGGCATCTTCTACCCTAAAGGCCATAAGTACCTGTGTCGTAAAAAAGATGTCCTAACTGATGAGTATGGGAGACTAAAAAGGAAGATTGGGGTAAATGATAAAAGATCAGTATTTTTCAGTATACCTATTTTCATTCTTGGGGCACTTAAAATTAGAATATTTCATGCAGGGGGAAAGCTTCACGAGTGGTGAAGCAGGACTGCAGGTGTCTCTATATCTCTCTCTCCCCTCTCCATTTCTGACTATCTCTATCCAATAAATAAATAAATATAATAAAACATTTTTAAAAAGAAATATAAAAATTCATTTTTCAATTGGATTAATATACTTAATGCTCAATACAATATAGGAAATAATTGCATTGAATAATGTGAGCTACTATTAAAGTTCTAGACATTTCAAAAAGAGTGAACGGAAAGGAGAATTGTTGTATGCTTTACATTGGGTTCTAGTTCTCCCCTGCCAAGAGAATTGGATCAGTCCTGTTAGTTTCGCGGGCCTGCTTGGCCCCGCCCCGAGGAACCCTGAGAGGGTTCCTGAGTTCGAGAGTTGGAGAGTGACAGAGTAAGAGAGAGTGCTTGCGCCGCCGCAAAGGGACAGCAGAGTTCTGTTTGGTGATTAGCTTGGTTTAGTTTATGAATCGTTCCTGAATAAAGAAATACAGCTTCCCTGCCCAGCCGTATGTCTCTGGTCGTCTCTGTTACCCGCCCATGAAGCTAACCCGGCTAGAGCCTACGAATTTTAACAACAGAGAATCATGTTAAGAGATTAAGAGAGCTGGGGGGCCAGGCAGTGGCATTTCTGGTTGAATGCTTATAATACAGTGCATAGGGACCCAGGTTCAAGACCCTAGTCCCCACTTGCAGGGGGAAAGCTTCACAAGTGAAAAAGCAGGCCTGCAGGTGTCTCTCTTTCTTCTTCTCTACTTCCCCCTCCACTTTCAATTCTTTGCCTCTATCCAATACAATGAATTAAGTTAAAAATATATATGAAAAGATAAGAGAGTTGAAGAGATGAAAGAAGAAAGGGATAGAAGATTGAGGACTAGGTTGTAGAAACTGGGTGATATGGGGTGTGTGGGGGAAAAATAATTAGAATATTTCAGAGCCAGGCATTGGAGCACCTGGTTAAGCGCACACAAAGACCCAGGTTCAAGCTCCTGGTCCAGGGGGAATGTTTAATGAGTGGTGAAGCAGTGCTACAAGTGTCTCTCTGTCTCTCTCTATCTCTCAATCTCCCCCTCCCCTCTTAATTTCTCTGTATCCAATAATAAGTAAATATTAAAAACAAAATTAGAATGTTTCAAGTACAATTTTAAGTGGCTTTATGTGTGATTTTTTTTTTTTTTTTTTTTTTTTTTGGTTCCCTTCCTTTCTTTTAAGGCCCTGGAAATTTGAACACATAGGCATTGGGCTGCTATCTCTACTCTTGAGAGATGACCGAGTGCTGCCTCTTCGTGCCATTCGTTTTTTTGTTGAGAATCTCAACCATGATGCAATTGTAGTTCGTAAGGTAAATAATTTACCTCAGCAACAATTTTGGGCTTGAGGGTTCTTACCTCACTGGAAGCCTTTTAATAAGACACATGATGTTGAAATGTATTGGTTTGAAATCTACTCTTATTGTTTTAGACAAGATAGTTTAACCAGCAAATCTATAAAGGCATGCTTGAATAATGCAGTTTAGTTGAACAATAAATGGGGATAAATCCAGGAATACGTTTATAAGCTAATGGGAAAGATTGAAAAATAAATTTGAAATACTACTAAATGGAAAAAACTCTGAACCTACAGCTTTTTAATTTTACTCACAAAATATTAGAAGTGGAATGTAAAATGGTGCTGACCTTGTCTACTACTTGAAGAAACTTAGGAGTAGATGGTTTGGCTGACATTTGAAGAATAACCAGGTGTTAGTTTGGCAAATGAAGGATGGAAGTTTTCTAGGCAGAGACTAGCATGAATGAAGACTCAAGAACAGAAGTGTGATTGGAAGAGAGGGAAATAGTCAATACTATAGCATAAGACTTGTAAGCACGATCGCTAGCACAGTATATGGCAGAGCTGATTAAGAAAGAAAGGAAGGAGGGGCTGGGTGTTGGCACAACTGGTTGAGTGCACATGTTACAGTGTGCTAGGACCCAGGTTCCAACTGCAGAGGGAAAACTTTGCAAGTGGTGAAGCAAGGCTGTGGGTATCTTTCTGTCTCTCCCTCTCTGCCTCCCCCTTCCCTCTCAATTTCTCGCTGTCTCTATCCAATAAATAATTAAGATAATAAAATTGAAGGAAGGAAGAAAGGGGGTATAATGGTCATGCAAAGAGACTCTCATGCCTGAGGCACTGAAGTCCAAGCTGATTAGTGCTCCGGTGAAAGAAAGGAAGAAAGAAAGAAAGAAAGAAAGAAAGGAAGGAAGGAAGGAAGGAAGGAAGGAAGGAAGAAATGAATGAACTTGAGTAACTCATGCCAAGTTAAATGTCTCATTCACATGGCTTTGCCAGCAGATGTCAGCAGATAAGGTATCTGTTTGCTTTGATCAGCACAGGCCATCATTTAGAAGATGTAAAATAGTTGACTTGAATAGTGTGCAGTTTCGCCGTGTGTGCAACCCAGGTTTGAGCTTGATCCCACACCATAGGAGCCTTGGTGTTGTGCCTCTCTCTCATATATATATATATGAAAATTTTTGGTTTTTTTTTTTTTTTAAAATACATGTGTCATATTGGTTTATTTTCTAGATGGCGATCTCTGCTGTTGCTGGTATTCTCAAACAACTAAAAAGATCTCACAAAAAGTTGACCATTGACCCCTATAAAATTAGTAAGTACTACCAAATGTAATTTATAGTACTTCACAGTCAAACTCAGCAAGTTCCTATGAAACAAAAAACATAATTCTTTATCCCAATATTATCTGGAAAGTATGAAATACTATAAAGTGAAAAAAACTGATGCCTTAAAAACTAATGATTTTAAAAGTACTTATAAAAGTAGACTGAGGTTTTTTTTTTTTAAGTTTAGTTTTATCTATTTTATTATTATTATTATTTTTAACCAGACCACTGCTCACATCTGGTTTATCATAATTTGGGGGATTGGACCTTGGAGCCTCAGGCACTAGATCTGTTTGCATAACCATTATACTATCTCCCCTGTCCCTTAGTTTTGTTTTAAATATTTTTTCAATATTTTATGTATTATTTACTAAGTATAGAAAGAGAAACCAAGAAGGAAGGAGGGAGGATAGAGAAACACTTATGTCTAAGTGATGATAAAGCTTTCCCCCAGCAGGTGGAAAGCAGGGCTTGACACCAGGTCCTTGCAGATTGTAGCATGTGTGCTCAACCGGTTTTGCCACTGCAAGGTCCTTAAAGATTTGCTTTTTATCAATGTGAGAGAAAGAGTTTCCATGAAACAGAAAACAGAGGGAAACCAAAACATAAGTCTTCGTACTGTGGTACCAGGGGTCTCACCTGGAACCTTGGGCATGGAAGTCCAGTTGAGCTATTTCCTTGGCCATGACCTCTTTTTTTCTCCATCCAGTTACAGGCATAGAACGCAGGGCCTCATGCATGTAAAGCATGTTTTAGTTGATTTGTTTTTACTGCTAGGGTGTCAGTACCCTGGCCCAGCTTTTTCAAATAGAGAAGGAAAGGCTATAGGACCAAAAGTTCCCATGGTGCAGTGGGAACAGGTGCAGACTTGCAGTGGGGTCTGGCAAAGCAGGTGCATTACCCAAGTGGCACTTCATCTTCATTATATATCTATATCTATATCTATATATATCTTTTGCAAACTGCAGGTACACATATCATCTACTACTTATCTCACCAATTAAGATTATACTGGGAGTTCGGCGGTAGTGCAGCGGATTAAGCACACGTGGCACAAAGCACAAGGATCATCGTGAGGATCCCAGTTTGAGCCCCCGGCTCCCTGCTTGCAAGGGAGTTGCTTCACAAGTAGTGAAGCGGGTCTACAGGTGTCTTTCTCTCCCCCTCTTCGTCTTCCCCTCCTGTCTCCATTTCTCTCTGTCCTATCCAACAATAATAACATCAGTAACAACAACAATAATAATAACAACAACAAAACAAGGGCAACAACAGGGAATAAATATTTTAAAAGATTTTTAATATTTTTTAATATTTATGTATTCGCTGTTGTTGCCCTTGTTGTAGTTATTATTGTTGTCGTCGTTGTTGGATAGGACAGAGAAATGGAGAGAGGAGAGGAGACAAACGGGGAGAGAAAGATAGACATCTGCAGACCTGCTTCACCACCTGTGAAGTGACCCCCCTGCAGGTAGGGAGCTGGGGCTTGAACCAGGAACCTTATGCTGGTCTTGTGCTTTGCACCACCTGTGCTTAACCCACTGTGCTATAGCCTGATTCCCAAAAAAAAAAGAAATTATACTAATCATTTATCAAGGTGTCCTTCAGAGACTCAAGATACTATTATCAGTTTATGAATATGCTGTGTTTCTCTCTGTGTGGTAGGATAAGTGCAAGTTTGATTATCTTGACAGATTTTTGTTTTTACTTATCTACACTGAAGTCATTATAGAATCAGACATTACAAATAGTAATTATTATTTGGTACAACATGATGTATCATTTATTGTCTGATGTTTCTCACAAAATTAGCAAGGAAGCTTGAGTGTTATGCTGAAATCTTAAATGTGGGGGGCCGGGCAGTGGCGCACCAGGTTAAGTGTACCTGGTACAAAGCGCTAGGATCCTGTTTCAAGCTCTGGCTCCCCACCTGCAAGGGGGGGTCACTTCTCAAGCAGTGAAGCAGGTCTGCATGTGTCTGTCTTTCTCTCCCCCTCTCTGTCTCCCTGCCCTCCCTCCCCTGCTCAATTTCTCTGTCTTATCCAATTTAAAAAAGGGGGGGGGGGGGAGATGGGCAGTGGCGCACCTAGTTGAGCGCACAGGTTATAGTGCGCAAGGACCTGGGTTCAAGCCCCCAGTCCCTGCCTGCAGAGGGAAAGCTTCATGAGTGGTGAAGTAGGGCTACAGGTGTCTACCTCCCCCTTCCCTCTAGACTTCTGGCTTTCTATATACAATAAAGAAAAAGATAATAAAAAATACAAATATAAAAAAGGGAAAAATGGCCTCTAGGAGCAGTGGATTTGTAATGCCAGCACTGAGCCCCAGCAATAACCATGGAGGAGGGAGAAAAAAATCTTAAATGTGTGAGACCCTGGTGTCACCACCTTCCTTTTCACTCCCCAGCCCCACCCCCAAAGTTCGGAGACTTGTCAAAAGCTAGGCTCTAAAGTAAGCCTCAAAGAATGGGAGGTGGACGCTGATTTTATGCTGAGTAAAATTAGTTTGATATAATTGTACTATCCAAAAACTGTCTCTAGGGAAAATCATGTATATTTATGAAGGGGAATATGGGCCTGGTTAGGAGAGAAACATAATGAGCATATAGTGTACAGCCAAAAATAGTGGAGAAAAAATTGTTGGGAGTCAGGCTGTAGCGCAGTGGGTTAAGCGCAGGTGGCACAAAGCGCAAGGACAAGCATAAGGATCCTGGTTCAAGCCCCAGCTCCCACCTGCAGGGGGGTCGCTTCACAGGTGGTGAAGCAGGTCTGCAGGTGTCTATCTTTCTCTCCCCCTCTCTGTCTTCCCCTCCTCTCTCCATTTCTCTCTGTCCTATCCAACGACTACAACAAGGGCAACAAAAGGGAATGAATAAGTAAATATTTAAAAAAGAAAATTACAAAAAAATAAATAAGAATCGTCAAGGCTTATATTGTAGGTTACTGAGGACACCATTGAATAGTACTACTTAACCAGGCATCTGAGCTCTTTACCAAGAAGGTTCTCAGTTCAGTCAGAACCAAAGTTAACAGTTTGGATATTCTCAATGTAAGTTAGTCGCACTGGACTGACAAGATAGCTTACCTGATTAGTGTTCTTGCTTTGTGACAGACATGACCCAGGTTCAAGCTGAGCTCCCACTGTACTTCCTCTCTCTTTCTCTCTCTCTCTCTGTCTCTTTTAAACATTTTATTTTAATGATAGAAAGGGATACAAAGGGAAGACAGGCAGAAAACACTGCTCAGCTCTCACTTATGGTGGTGCTAGGAATTAAACTTGGGACATTAGAGCCTCAGGCACCAAGATCTTCTGCAAAAAACACTGCTGTCTCCCTAGCTCCTATCTCTTTATCTATGGGCAAGAGAGTTCGCCTGAAATGGTAAAGCCCAGAGACCCCCCCAAAAAAAAAAATTCAGTTGCAAACCTCAGACCAGTTTTTTTGTTTTTTCTCAACCTGGTAGGGTACATCTCAGTTTTACTGAAGGACAAAAAGTATAGGGTGTAGCAAAGTTGCAAAAAGTTTTGATTATCCTATTTTAATATCTGTGGTAATTTATTTTTTTACTATTGAGATTGATATTTTGGTTCTGTAAGAGAATGGGGTTTTTTTTGTAAGAAATGCACTCTGAAATATCTTAAGGATCAAATGATATTATTTATCTCTACAAATCATATTCAGATGGTTTTCATTTTTAAAAAAAGCTGGAGCTGGATGGTGGTGTACCTGGTTGAGCATACATGTTTCAGTGCACAAGGAGCTGAGTTCAAGCCCCTGGTCCCTACCTGCAAGGGGAAAGCTTTACGAGTGGTGAAGCAGGGATGTAGGTGTCTCTCTGTGTCTCTCTCCCTTCCTATTTCCCCCTTCCCTGTCAATTTCTGGGTGTCTTTATCCAATAAATAAATAAAGATAAAAAAGTAACCTTTAAAAAATAGCTTTAGAAGTGTGTTTAAAAGAGAATATCAAAGTACACCTGGTAGATCTTTGTGAAAAATGTATAAGAAGTCTTTGAGCATTGTTAAGTCTATAAGTAATTCAAACCTGAAAAGTTTTAACAAAATCCTTTTCATTTTGATGAAAGAATGAAGTATGGCTCATTCTTGATATTTCTCTCCCCAAATGATCACACCAACACCAGCTTTCCTCCTCTGGTTCTTGTTTTGATGAAATTTACTTGTGTATCCAGGGAGGAAATTTACTTGTGTATCCAGGGAGGAAAAAAATAGCACCTATTAATAGACAAAGTGGAGAGTAATTACTCCATGATAACGTTTAAAATCCTGAAAACTATCTTTTCCTTAGGTGACTGTCCTAAACCTGTCCAAATTTGTGCTGGTGACAGACCCGACAATCATTGGTTGCATTATGATAGCAGAAGTGTACCAAGAACTAAGAAAGATTGGGAGTCAAGCTGTTTTGTGGAAAAAACTCACTGGGGTTACTATGCCTGGCCACAGTAAGTTACATCTTTCTATGTTCCTTAGTTTTCAGCAGTCTATTTTTTGATGTGATTTATCTCACTACTTCTAGATTTCTTGGGAGGTTTAGAGACATTTGAATCTGTTATTCTACCACCAAAGATGAGGAAAAAAACAATGCAATGCTCTTACTAATTTTTTTTTTTTGCCTCCAGGGTTATTACTGGGTCTCGGTGCCTACACTATGAATCCAGTGCTCCTGGAGGCCATTTTTCACATTTTGTTGCCATTGTTGTTGTTGGATAGACAGGGAGAAATCGAGAGAGATGGAGAGACAGGGGGAGAGAAAGATAAGACACCTGGAGACCCGCTTTACTGCTTGTGAAGCAACCCCCCTGCAAGTGGGGAGTTGGGGGCTCGAATAGGTATCTTTAAGCTGCCCTTTGCGCCATGTGTGCTTAACCTGCTGCACTACTGCCATACCCCGTACTTTTTTTTTCTTTTAACTCTTAGCAATGCTATAGTGCAATACTCAGTCTTGCCTTTTTTTTTTATTATTATTATTATTGCCACATGGGTAATCAACCACAGAGGCCTACACCAATAATCACTGCTTCTGTCAGTCATTTTTTTCTTATTTACTAATTTATTTATTTTTTTTTTCTATTATTTGATAGAGTAATTGAAAAGGGGAGGAGAGGGAGAGACACCTGCAGCATTGCTTTACCTCTCATGAAGCTTGCCCCCTGCAGGTGGGGATGGGGGTTTGAACTTGGGTCCTTACACGTGGTAATATGTATGCTCAACTAGGTCTACCATCATTTCTGCCTTTTTGCTTGTATTCCCATTGAGAACCTTAGCCATGCTTAGTCCACCATTATTATATGTGCTCTTTGTATGATGCACTGTAAATAATATTTCAATCATGTGTTACTACATAGGCCTAACCAGATAATTGTCTCTCATTATTGATCTCATAGTTTATGTCAAGACATTATGATCCAACTTATTTGTAAAACTGAGACTATTAATGATAAGCTAATGTCCCCTAGTTTAACACTTACAGTTCATCGAACGTGCTTTCTAGGAAACTAATACTATTTTTAACGTGTCACAAATAAACTGTTACTGTGTAGGAATATGGTGGTTTATGCAGATGTGGAAGAGCAACCCAAACTTGGCAGAAGCAGGGGCGATTTGACGGAGGTAAGCACCCCATTCTCATTGTGTGCTACACTTAACTCTCTTCAGATGCGTCCCTGACCCACTCATTTAATCTCAAACTCAGTTCAGGTTTGGGAGTTTCCACTTGCTCCAGTCAGTGCATTTCAGTAGAGCTCTGGGCATATCCGAGTAAATATATACAGACATGTTCCACTAGGATCAGATGGCATAATTCCTTCTTGTCTTGTTTAATTTTAAATCTGAGGCTGTTGTCAACTTAGTATTCCACTTAGATTGCATTTGGGTACTGTTTCATATAGTTACTTGCTTGTTTTTTTTTTTAATTTGAATATTTATTTGTTTTCCCTTTTGTTGCCCTTGTTTTTTTTATAATTTTTGTAGTTATTGTTGTTATTGATGTCATCGTCGTTAGATAGGACAGAGAGAAATGGAGAGAGGAGGGGAAGACAGAAAGAGGGAGAGAAAGATAGACACCTGTAGACCTGCTTCTCCGCCTGTGAAGGGTCGCCCCTGCAGGTGGAGACCCCGGGGCTAGAACCGGCATCCTTACTCAGTCCTTCTGCTCCGCGCCACGTCTACTTAACCCGGCTTTGGTTTTTTTGTTTTGTTTTTGTGTTAATTCTCTCTGCTATCACTCTTCATGAAGGCAAAGATGGCTGGTTTTTAGTAATGATGATGATTTACCCAAACACTACTCAGCTCTGGCTTATGGTGGTGGCAGGAATTAAATTCGTGACCTAAGAGCCTGTGGTATGAAAATTGTTTTACATAACCATTATGCTATCTCCCTGGCCTCTGATTTTCAGGTTTTATTATTATTATTATTATTATTATTATTAATGATGATAGGCACTCAGCAAATAGATACAGATTTACCTCAAAGTTCCTCAGTCTTCATAAAACTTTTCTCCTTTCAAAAGTCCAGCACTTTTCTAATTCCAAATAAAAGTTGCCTTTCTTGCTTCTGATATATAAATATGGAATTGATTTGCTGTGTCTTAGTTTATACTTTGGGGGGGTTTCCAAATTGTCCACAAGATACCACAATAGCATTAAGTCTTCACTCCTTAAGCACTACATTTGTTGATGGTTTTTGTTGTTTGTTTTTTAGTTTTGCTTTTTCCCTTGATAGGACAGAGAAATTGAGAGGGGAGGAAGAAGTAAGGAAGGAGAGACACCTGTAGCACTGCTTTTCTGATTGTGAAGCTTACCTCTTACAGGTGGAGGCCATGGACTTGAACCCAGTTCTTGCACATGATAATGTATGCGCTCATCTGGGTGTGCCAGGGTCTGTCTCTGCCACCTACCTTCCCACACACACTTGTTGGTTATAATTTGCAGGTTGAGAAGTGGAATTCAGACTTGATGGTGTGTGAAGGAAAACTTATTAGATGTTCTTAAGGATTTAATATTTTTAGAAGAGGATATTACTTTGGGCCTAGGAAGTATCTATGAGAACTGGAAAGAGGGAAAAGGTGTAGCTTACTATTGAGTATCAGAATTTTATGGCTCAATCTTAACTTTTTTCAGCCTTAATCTGAAAGTAAATCTAATAGATTTTAAGCCATAAATGACATTCTTTTTTTCCTTTCTTTTTTTTAACTTTACAGGCAGAAAAGATTATATTTGATCATTTTTCTGATCCTAAATTTGTTGAACAGTTAATTACTTTTCTATCTTTAGAAGACAGGAAAGGAAAAGATAAGTTCAATCCTCGACGGTTTTGCCTCTTTAAGGTAATAGTATATTTATATATCTTTTTTTTTAATAAAACTTACTGCCAGTTTATAGGGTCATGTTCATAAAGCCTTTGATTAAACCTTGAATTTAGTCATCTGTTATTGTCACACAAAATGGTTCTGGAAATTATATTGTTATTAACTTAAGGTCTAAAGATTTGTTGTATTTGTCTTAATATTTATAATTAGCACTAGAAATTCACACAAAACTTTGTGGCCTTTAATTCTCTTTTTTTTTTAATACATACTACTATTAAGGTCAAAAAGATAATTAATTTATTTCATTATCTTTTAATGTAATATATTAAATGGCTTTTTTTTTTTTACCATTTTAACTGACAGGATAAGTAATTAACTTGTAAAGGACAAGGTATTTGGAGTATTTTAAGTATAGTAATATAATAACCAAATATGAACACATTCATGCTGTAGTAAAAATTATTGTTTTTGAGTACTGGAAAACTTTCTTTGTTTTAATAGGGTATATTCAGAAATTTTGATGATTCCTTTCTGCCAGTTCTGAAGCCCCATTTAGAATGTTTGGTTGCAGATTCACATGAAAGTACTCAGCGATGTGTTGCAGAGATCATAGCTGGCTTAATCCGAGGTTCTAAGCATTGGACATTTGAAAAGGTAATGCAGCTATAAGCATATTCTATTAAAGTTACAGTGTTTATGTAACAGTTCCAACACATTAGACATTAATAATTAAGATATCAAATGTTTATAGTCTAGTAGGTGGCTTGGTAGATGAAACTATGGACTCAAGTGTGATGTCTCAAGTTCGATCCCCAGAGTGCCAGAGTAATGCTCTGGTGTTTCTGTGTCCCTCCCCCCCCCCCCATGCTCTGTCTCCTTTATCTTCAAAAATAAATAAACCTAAGGGAGTCGGGCGGTAGCGCAGCGGGTTAAGCGCACATGGCCCAAAACGCAAGGACCAGCATAAGGATCCCGGTTCAAGCCCTGGCTCCCCACCTGCAGGGGAGTCGTTTCACAGGCGGTGAAGCAGGTCTGCAGGTGTCTATCTTTCTCTCCCCCTCTCTGTCTTCCCCTCCTCTCTCCATTTCTCTCTGTCCTAGCCAACAACAATGATGACATCAATAACCACAACAATGTTAAACAACAGGGGCAACAAAAGGGAAAATAAATAAATATTTTTTAAAAAATTTAAAAATAAATAAATAAACCTAAAAGCTTCTCTCTTCTAATTGTAAGATTTAGTTTTACATATCTGTCCTAAGGCTAGCTTCTTAGTAAGATTTATTAAGATGATATCCGGGAGGTGTGGCCATGGAATAACTGGGGCCAAATCACCTGTCCTCCCAAAATAAGTAAATACAACAAGAGGTCCAACTGAAGTCATACTCTACAACTGAAAGTTCTGCAGCCTCGGGTGGATGCTCACATGCAGTTGGAGCAAAACGGTGCAGGTGCAGGTTGAAGAACAGCAAAGTCAACTCAGAGCTCCGGGAGGCCCAGGCACTGAGCTGCACCATTTTAGCTATTTTACTTTAAGCACAGCAAGCAAGTAATATTGTTCTTAGTGCCGGAAGAAAAGAGACAGGGGCTTAAAACCTCTCAATCTTTAACTCAGGGGGTTTTTAGCCTTCTGAATTTAAGGCAAGGACACAGCATAAAACGGCATTTATGACCACAAGGCAGCCCAAAGCAATCACCCCACCACCCCATCCCACCTGCCGCAGATCATACAAACAAGAGAAACCTAGAGAACACAATAGCACCACCTGCTGGCCATCAATAACCAACACACACACACACACACACACACACACACACACACACACACACACACACACACACACACACACACATATCAATAACCAACACACACATGCAGAGAAACAGAACTAAACAGCAAACTATGCCATATCAGCCAGACAGAAATAACACAGAGAAATTCCAAGGAATTACAGATTTAGAGAGACTCTCAGACTACACAGAGCTCATTATGAGGACTCTCCAATAATTTAAGCAAGAATTAAAAGAGCATGTTACTATGGAATTAAAACACACAAGAGAGGAACTTATAACAGAGTTCACTAAGAATCTTCAAATCTTGAAAGAAGAACTTCAGTCAGGGCTAAGCAGTTAGGAAGCATGAAAGAAAAATTGCAAATAGAACTCCAGGGAGTAAAAGACACTCCTAGCTGCAATCCATGCCCAGGTAGAAAGCTTAGGAAGTAGATCCACACATTCAAAAGAAATAATCTTCTGTCTAGAAGATACAGCCATCCCACTCTTCCAATTTAAATATGATGAGGGAGAGGAATGGTTCAGAAAGATTGAAGCAACCTTCTATGAAATTGCAGACTCCATCAAAAGATCGAATATAAGAGTGATAGGTATATCTGAAGAGGAGGACAAGGCCAAAGACCCGGAGTCCATTTTCAGAGCAATTTTAGCTGAGAAATTCCCTCACTTAGGAAACCATCAGAACATTTTCATTCAAGAGAAAAACGATCACCCAGATTTATAAATACAGAAAGGCCAACACCAAGGCACATTACTGTAAAACTATCAAAAGTCAACAACAAAGAAAAATTTTGCTGGCTTCGAGGGAAAGGAAAGAAGGTCTATACAAAGACAGAGTTAAAAGACTATTGTTAGATTTCTCTTCACAAACTCTAGAGGCAAGGAGACAGTAGAATGACATACATTCAAAGTTCTAAAGGAGAAGGAATTCCAGCCATGAATATTGTATCTTGCAGTTATTCTTCAAATATGAGAGAGAAATAAAGGTTTTTCTCAAATATTAAAGAACTAAAGGAATTTGCCACAATCAATCCCAACTTACAACAACTACTGAACTGAATCCCACAAGAAAGGAAGAAGCAAAGGAATATATGTTCCAAACACCAAATTGTAGATGCTACCATGACGTCAACTTGACTCGCCTGGATAGATGGCCTCACCAATGTACCCTGGAACCCCATCTCTCCAGAGCCCTGCCCCACTGGGGGAAGATAGGGACAGGCTGGGAGAATGGGTCAACCTGCCAACGCCCATGTTCAGTAAAGAAGCAGTTACAGAAGCCAGACCTTCCACCTTCTGCACCCCATAATGACCCTGGGTCCATACTCCTAGAGAGATAAAGAATAGGACAGCTTCCAATGGATTGGATAGGATATGGAACTCTGGTGGTGGGAAATATGTGGAATTTCACCCCTCTTCTCCTATGGTTTTATCGATATTTCCTATTTATTTTGTAAATAAAAAAAAATAGAGGAAGAACCACAGAAAAATTTGCCAAAAATATGTAACTAGAGACAGGTAGCTATAGAAATCATAGGAGTCGGGTAGTAGCACAGCGGGTTAAGCGCAGGTGGCATAAAGCACAAGGACCGGCATAAGGATACCGGTTTGAGCCCCCGGCTCCCCACCTGCAGGGGAGTTGTCTTCCCCCCTCCATTTCTCTCTGTCCTATCCAACAACAACAACATCAGTAACTACAACAATAAAAAAAGGGGCAGCAAAAGGGAATAAATAAATATTTTTTAAAAAGAAAGAATAGTCAACGTATATCTGCAACCTTGGGAGAACTGCTATAGTTTCCAATGGAGGGAATAGTGACACAAAATTTTGGTGGTGGGAATGGTGTGGAATTATACCCATGTTATCTCATAATATTGTAAGTTAATAATAAATACTAATAAAATTTGAAAAAAAAAGATTTACTAGGATTAGTGCAATAAACTGAAAGTGGACTGTTAAAATGTTCAAAATTCCTGACTACATAGTGGACCACCATTACCTCAAAAAGAAAGAAATTTTTCTTTTTTAAAAAAAATTTTGTTTTAGTATTTATTTATTTATTCCCTTTTGTTGCCCTTGTTTTAGTGTTGTTATTGATGTTGTCGTTGTTGGATATGACAGAGAAATGGAGAGAGGAGGGAAAGACACCTGCAGACCTGCTTTTGAAGCTACTCTCCTGCAGGTGGCGATCTGGGGGCTCAAACCGGGATCCTTAAGCTGGTCCTTGCGCTTTGAGCCACATGCACTTAATCCACTGCGCTACTGCCCGACTCCCAATTTTTTTTTTGTAAACTTGTTATACATTTAGTTTTAGTACTCTTAGTGCTTTTTTATTTTTATTATTTAGTATTGAAATTGAAAGGGGTGGGGAGATAGAGAAGGAGAGAGAAATTACAAGTAGAAAAAGAGAGAGAAAGACAACTGCACCCCTGCTTCACGGCTTGTGAATTTTTCCCCTGAGGTGAGGACCAACCTGGATCCTTGCATACTGTAATGTGTTCACTTAACCAGGTGCTCCACTACATGGTCCCTCTCTGAATAACTTTTTAATATATCAATTTATGCATCCATATTATGAATAAGAGATTTGTTTTGTTTTGTTTTGCCTCCAGAGTTATCGTTGGGGCTTGGTGCCTGCACTACGAATCCACTGCTCCTGGCAGCCATTTTTTCCATGTTATTGAACAGGACAGAAAAAATTGAGAGAGGAGAGGGAGAGAAAGATAAACACCAGCACACCTGCTTCACCGCTTGAGAAGTGATCCCCATGCAGGTGGGGACACGGGGCTTAAACCGGGATCCTCACATGGGTCCTTGTGCATCACTCTATGTGCATTTAACACAGTGTGCCACCACTCAGCCCCCAAAAGTGTTCATTTTTTTTTTTAGTTGTAATTTATTCATTATTGGGTAGAGACAGAGAAGTTTAGTGGAGAGGGGGAGGGAGACAGGGAGAGAGAGAGAGACACCTGCAGCCCTGCTTCACTACCTGGGAAGCTTATCCCCTGCAGGTGGGGACCAGGAGCTTGAACTTGGATCCTTGTGTACTGTGATGTGTGCACTTAACCAGGTGTATATCTCCACCTGGCCCCCAAAGTCTTGATTTTTAATAATGTTTTTCTCTGACCACATATAATGAAGCAATTTTATTTTAATGTCACACAGAATCTTTGTATCGTGTCATTTTAGAGTTATCCCCTTTTCAGATTCAGAATATACCTCCTTTCCTTATAAGTTAACATTCCATTTTGATTTTGTTATTTAATCAGTGTGTTTTACTACCCCTGGAAATTTTGTCCCAAGCCCTCCCTCCCTGTTTGTTCTGTGTAGATCCTTTTGACTAAAATGCAGTGGACCTACAGCTTGGGTGGCAATTTGGGAGCTCGTTGCTGAAGTAGAAGCTTGAGTCCCATTCAGATCGAATGAATTTGAATCTATAGTCTATCAAGGTCTCAGGGTGTTTGTAGTCTGGCTAAATTGCAAGATGTATCCAGACATATATATTTGCAGTTTCTGTATAAATCTTTTTAAAAGCTATTTATAATAATTCAGGATTTGGAATTTTAAGATTATGCCAGAGATACTTAATAGATTGTATTTGACTCCTGTTTTAGGATTCAATTGATGAGCTTGATGAACATACAAAACTTAAATTGGAGATTTTATTTCAACCAAATGTACTGTGTCATTAATTTTTTTTCTTTATTTATTGGGTAGAGATTGTCAGAAATTGAGAGGAAAGGGGGAGATAAAGAGAGGTACCTGCTGCCCTGCTTCACCACTCATGAAGCTTTCCCCTTGCAGTTGGGAACTGGGGGCTTGAACCTGAGTCTTTGTGCACTACTAAGATAAGAGCTCAGCCAGGTGCACTACCTATCACCTGGCCCCTAAAAAAATAAATAAATAAAATAACTTTTTAGTGTAGAAGATTTTGTGACCAAGCATATAGTCTCCTTTTTTGAAATAAATTATTTTGAAGGTTCACCTTATAACTGTGAGAGCGTTGAAGTTACTTTCTAGACTGTAACTTGAAGTTACAGTGTCTAGACTGAGTGTCCAGAAATAATTTTTTAAACAAAAATTTGTTTGCTGACGTGAAAGAGAAGCAGAGCATCACTCTGGCACATACACATGCCAAGAATCGAACTCTAGACATCATGCTTGAGGGTTTGGTGCTTTCACCACTTTGTCACTTTGTGAACTGCTGGTATAAGAAATAATGTAGGGAGTTGGGTGGTAGCTCAGTGGGTTAAGTGCACGTGGTACAAAGCGCAAGGACTGGCGTAAGGATCTCGGTTTGAGCCCCCGGCTTGCCACCTGCAGGGGAGTCGCTTCACAGGAAGCGAAGCAGGTCTGCAGGTGTCTTATCTTTCTCTCCCCCTCTCTGTCTTCCCCTCCTCTCTCCATTTCTCTCTGTCCTATCCAACAACAACAACATCAATAATAACTACAACAATAAAACAAGGACAACAAAAGGGAATAAATATAAAAAAATTTTTAAAAAAGGAAATAATGTAAAGGAAATAACTTTTTTTTTTTTTAACTAAGAAAAGGTAGCTGAAGATAGGTGTTCTGAGAACCTCATTAACACTTCTTCATGTGTTTTCCTTTTGAGTAGGTAGAGAAACTTTGGGAGCTTCTGTGCCCTCTGCTTAGAACAGCACTGTCCAACATTACAGTGGAGACATACAATGACTGGGGAACTTGCATAGCAACATCCTGTGTAAGTTCAGCATCCTCTTGTTTCTGACTGACCTATTCTTATCCATACCCTTTAGTACTCTGCCTATCATCATAACTATTGAAGTTTTGTTCATGATTTTGTCATTTTACATGAGTGAAAGAGATGGTTCTCTTTAATCCTGTGCATGTGTGTGTGGATGCTGAGGGTTGAACCCAAGGTCTCAGATGTAGAAGACATCCATTCTACCCCCTGAGCTGCCTATTGGGCCCCAGTAGTCTATGAGCCTTGAGTGAAGGTGATGTGTGCTTATTAAATGACACATCAAATCATACATGTGGAAATGTAACTTACATAGAGTAAAAGCTATTTGATACAAGGGGATGTGTGTGTGTGTGTGTGTGTGTGTGTGTGTGTGTGTGTGTGTGTGTGTGTGTCACCTTCAGGTCCCTTTCTAGCCAAAGTTTTTATTCTTTTTTTTTGACAGAGGTGGGAGGAGGCAGGTAGGGGAGATAGAAGAGCATATCAAAGCACCACTCCACCAATCAGAAAGTTCCTTTTGTGCTGTCCTTAGCATTCTCAAACTGTGCTAGGGTCAAATCTAGGGCCTAAGACTTGTTGGGGGTGCTAGCAACTCACTGAGCCACCTCCTGGGCCTCTTTCAGTGCTTTTAAAAACTTTGAATGTGTCTATTGTATACTTTGCTCCAATTAGCTGGAGAAAATAATTTTCTCAATTTTGGGCAGGGTTAGATAGCATAATGATTTATGCAAAGAGATTCTCATGCCTGAGGCTCCCAGATTCAATCCCCTGCACCACCATAAGCCAGAGCTGAGCAGTGCTCTGGTTAAAAAAATTTTTTTTTCTCAGTTTTAAAATAAGCTGCAATGATATTTATGATTCCTTTCTTCCTCCACACATAATTAGAATTCTAAAATAACATGGTCTGTTTTATTCTCAAAATTGTGGGTCCCCTATTTTCATGATTACTTTATATTTTCAACACAGGAAAGCAGAGATCCTCGAAAACTTCATTGGCTTTTTGAGTTGCTCTTGGAATCTCCACTGAGTGGTGAAGGAGGATCCTTTGTAGATGCATGGTAAATAAAAGGACACAGCTTGTGGAGTTAATAAAATTAGTGTAAATAAACACTTGTTTCTGGGAGATGGCTTGATAAAATTGAGTAGCAAATATACAATGTAGAGTTATTTACCACTTGGGAATAGGTAGGAGATCTGGAGGCAACCTTAACAAAGTTAGTTCAGCCTTTTCTACTGTCATCAAGATTTTGGGTTTTTTGTTTGTTTTTTCTTTCTTTCCTCTCCCTTCCCCCCCCCCCCCCACATAAGTAATTAAACAGACAGTAGAAAGGACTTGGGAGGCAGTGTAATGATTATGCAAAAAAATACTTTTATATCTTCAGTTCTGAGGCCCTAGATTCAATCAGCACCATTAAAATAAATAAACAAACAAAACAGGCTGGAATCTGGTGGTGGTGTACCTGGTTAAGCGCTCACATTACAGTGCACAAGCACCCAGGTTCAAGCCCCTGGTTCTCACCTGCAGGGGGGGAAACTTTGCAAATTTCTGCTGGTATCTCTGTCTCTCTCCCTCTCTATCTCCCCCTTCCCTCCCGATTTCTGGCTGTCTCTATCCAATAAATAAAGATGATAATAATTTAAAAAATAGATAAGAAAAGGTAGTAGAAAAGGAAATCTAGATACTCCCATGGGGCTGGGTGGTGGTGCACTTGGTTAAGAGCACATGTTGCAATGTTCAAGGACCCGGGTTCAATCCCCCAGTCCCCCACCTGCAGGAGGAAAGCTTTGCAAGCAGTGAAGCAGTGCTGCAGGTGTCTCTCTTTCTCTTTCCCTCTCTGCCTCCCCCTTCCTCTTGACTTCTGGGTATCTCTATCAAATAACTAAAGAAAACTAAAAAAAAAATTAGAACTCCCACTAGGAACAGCTATTCTTATCCTTGTTCTTGCTTATTTGTTTGGTTATTTTAAGAAGGATATAAAGACCAGAGAAGGAGCTCTGGCATATACAATGTAGGGGGAGGGTGTGTGTGCGACACACACACACACACACGCACACGTTCTGTACTCTGCTACTGAGCCAACTCCCTGGCCACTAACTTTTGTGAGGTACCTTTTAAAGTCAATGTTTCTTTCAGCTTTTTAGAGTAGGGAGATGAAAATATAGAGTAAAAGATGAAAAACGTTTTCAAAAGAAGAAAAAGAAAGTTTGAGCTGTCAGTGTTTTGTATGGGTTGAGAAAAGGTGGTAGTTTTAGTGAAATACGTTTGAACACAATACTTACTCCTGTGCTTTAATTTTAGTCGACTGTACGTTCTGCAAGGTGGCCTCGCCCAGCAAGAGTGGAGAGTGCCTGAGCTGCTGCACAGACTGCTAAAGTACTTGGAGCCGAAACTCACCCAGGTTTACAAAAATGTCAGGGAAAGGATAGGAAGGTGGGTATCAGATCCGAGCTCCAGTTCTTTTTATCAGATTTAAATATTTAATGATTCCTATTTGTTACGTTGCTGTTGAGTTTTTCACAGTGCCCCCCCCCCACTTTAAATTTGACTTTACATTGTGTTGTGGGACCCTCAACAAGAGGCCCTGAAACTAATGCAGAATGGCAGTGTGTTTGCAAGACAGCAACTAGCAGTTACCATGTCGACAATTTTAGAATTTCAGGCACACATGTATGAAAGCCTCTCCAGAATTTGTCTAGGGAACTTTTAGTTTGATTGGGCTATAACTCTTGAAACTTGGTTTTGCTAATAATGTGGGAACTTCTCTTATGACATGCATTTTACTTTACAGTGTGCTGACCTACATATTCATGATAGATGTTTCTTTGCCAAACACTGCGCCAACACTGTCCCCTCATGTCTCTGAATTCACTGCTCGAATTCTAGAGAAATTGAAACCCCTCATGGATGTGGATGAAGAAATTCAGAACCATGTTATGGAAGAAAATGGAGTTGGTGAAGAAGATGAGCGAACTCAGGGCATTAAACTCTTAAAAACTAGTGAGTGATTAAGACTAGTGGAAGCTTATTTAAAACCGTTTATTTCGGTTGTCTTCTTAATATCTGAAAAGATCTTTTGGAAATATTTTTTCTCCTTTTGTTATTGTTGTAAAATGTGACATAGATATATAGTTTGGGACCAGTGAGAGAGTTCACCAGGTAAGATGTTTTCATAGACAAGGTCATATATATTAGGAATATTGGAGGCTAGCTTTAATTTGTACTTACTGTACATAATGGAGACTGTTAGTAATACCTTGATTCATTCTGTGAGAATGACTTCAGTACTCTGGATTGGGTCATATTCTTTTTTTATTTATTGCATAATGACAGCCAGAAATTGAAAGGGAAGGGGGTGGTAGGGAGAGAGACACTTGCGGGGGTTGGCTGACAGCGCACTGGGTTAAGCGCACATAGTGTGAAATGCTAGGACTTGTGCAAGCATCCTGCCGGGTTCAAGCCCTCGGCTCCCCACCTGCAGGGGGTTTACTTCACAAGCAGTGAAGTAGGTCTGCAGGTGTCTCTCTTTTTCCTCTCTCTGTCTTTCCCCTTCTCTTTCAGTTTCTGTCCTATCCAACAACAACAATAGCAATAATAATAGCACAGGAAAAAATGGCCACCAGGAGCCGTGGATTTATAGTACAGACACAGAGCCCCAGCCATAACCCTGGAGTCACAAAAGAGAGAGAGAGACAGAGACCAAGAGACCGAAAGACTGAAAGACCTGCAACATTGCTTCACCACTTGGAAAGCTTTTCCCCTGCAGGTGGGGACTGGAGGCTCAAACCCAGGTCCATGTGCTTTGTAACTTGCACTCAACCAGGTATACCACCACCCACTCCCTTGGGTGTTATTCTTTTATGTGGGTCCTACATAATCCTAGTCAGTCAGTATCTATGAGAATAATATAGAGAATTATTATTATTATTTGCCTGTAGGGTTATTGCTGTGGCTCGGTGCCTCCACTATGAAACCACTGCTCCTAGAGGCCATTTTTTCCCTTTTGTTGCCCTGGTTGTTTTTTTTATCATTGTTGTGGTTATTATTATCATTGTTATTTATGTTGTTGTTTTCGGATAGGACAGAGAGAAATGGAGAGGGGAAGGGATGAAAGAGGGGGAGAGAAAGACAGACACCTGCAGACCTGCTTCACCGCCTGTGAAGCGACTCCCCTGTAGGTGAGGAGCTGGGGGCTCGAACTGGGATCCTACGCCAGTCCTTGCGCTTTGCGCCACGTGTGCTTAACCTGCTGCGCTACCACCCGACCCCCGAGAATTTATTTTTTAATGTTGCAAAGTTGTTGGAATTGTTGTCTGTGAAACCAGAGTTTCACTATTAATCTGCTTTGTGATCCTTACTTGGACAGCAAAGAATGACGCTGTGTTTGTTCCCAAACAGTATTGAAATGGCTGATGGCGAGTGCAGGAAGATCCTTCTCCACAGCAGTCACAGAACAGCTTCAGCTTCTACCTTTGTTTTTTAAGGTATGGTAATAACTAAATTAAGAATGCATCCTTTCTGGCCTTCAAAAGTAATTCATAAACTTATCATCCTGTAGTTGATGGGCACTCAGATTATATATGTTGGTTAAATGAAAAAGGAAGTTAGAGTAGGAAATGATTTGGTGATAGTGGTTTAATATTTGTTGAAGTAATTTCATACATACCTACCAGAGAGAGAACCAAGGTATCAGTATAGTGTGTGCGATGCTTTTTACCAAAGTGAGGACCTCATATTTAGAAGTTGATAATTCTCAGGTTTGAATACAACAAAATCAATTAGAAACAAAAACATCAACAAATAAACAAGTTGCATTGGGAGATACTTGGATAGAAAATTACTCAAAGATGTATCCAGGGGTTGAGTATTCTTGTTAAACTTAGACAAACTGAATTTAAGGGTTGAAGATAAAAATAGATTAAATATATGGGGAGTCCGGCAGTAGCTCAGCCAGTTACCTGGTGCGCAGCGCAAGGACCAGCCTAAGGATCCCGGTTTGAGCCCCTGGCTCCCTACCTGCACGGGAGTCGCTTCACAGACGGTGAAGCAGGTGTCTATCTTTCTCTCCCTCCCTCTGTCTTCCACTCCTCTCTCCATTTCTCTCTGTCCTATCTAACAGTGACGACATCAATAGCAACAATAATAAAAAACAACAAGGGTAACAAAAGGAAAAATAAACAAATATCTAAAAATTTTTAAATATGTATTTTATTTCTTAGTAATTACTTTTCATAATCGTAAATCTTTTAAAAAGGGAGAAATAAATCAACTTCATGGTGTATCTGATTGGTATATATAACAAATCCACTATGTATTGATTACCAAAAATATGGAAAACCCCATGGAATTTATCCTTAGTAAAATGTTGTTATGAAGCTAATATGTATATTATAATAAAAACAAATAGATATTTTTGTCCAGGGAGTGGCACAGTGGATAAAATATTGGACTCTCAATCATGAGGTCCAGAGTTCGATCCCTGGCAGCACATGTATCAGAGTGATATCTGGTCCTTTCTCTCCTCCTATCTTTCTCATTAATAAATAAATAAAATCTTTTAAAAATATAGATATTATATAATAAAAACAAATAGATGTTGGTAGATATGAAATTTTTAGCAACAAAAACAAGAAGTCTAAGCTAGTAAGTAGTGTCTTGTAATCCCAAAATTGAAAATATCCACATAGGGACTGGGTGGTGGCATACCTGGTTGAGTGCACTCATTGCTGTGTGCTACGAACTGTGTTCCGGGCCCTAATCCCCACATAAAGGAGGAAGTTTCACCATCTGTACAGTGGTGGTACAGGTGTTTCTCTTTCTCCCTATCTCTATTCCTCTCAGTTTCTTTGTTCTATCAAGTAGATAAATATTAAAAAAGAAAAATACCAATATGTTCCCAAAAGCCCATAACTACAAGTAAACCTTTTAGCAGTTAATATACTCCCAGTACCCAGATTATAGGGTGTGTTTTTTTTTAATACTTTATTTAATCTCATGCTTGAGAGTCCAATGCTTTATCCACTGTGCCACCTCCCAGACCATCCCAGATTATGGTTTTAAAGTAGCATTTCCCACTGGAAGAACCAGAACACTTTAGAGAAAAGACTTTTTTTTTTTTTATATGAACCAGGAAATGTTTAAGATAGCCCTTAGCTTGCCATACAAGATTGGAAAGATACGACTACTATGAAGGACCCAGGAGCCAATTGGAGCACTAGTGGACTAAAGTCATCACACGTGTTGAAAACCATTGGTTCATAATGTTAATTTAAAAAGGAGGGGGCGGGGTAAACAGCATAATATTAGGCAAAGACACACTATGGTTAAGGCTCCAAAAGTCCCAGGTTTGTTTATTTTTTTAATTTTTTCAATACTTATTTATTCCTTTTTGTTGCCCTTGTTATTTTATTGTTGTAGTTATTACTGTTGTCATTGTTGCATAGGACAGAGAAATGGAGGAGGGGAAGACAGAGAGGGAGAGAGAAAGACCTGCAGACCTGCTTCACCGCCTGTGAAGCGACTCCCCTGCAGGTGAGAAGTCGGGGCCTCAAACCTGGATCCTTATGTCTGTCGTTATACTTTACACCACGTGTGGTTAACGTGCTGCGCTACCTCCCGACTCCCAAATCCCAGGTTTAATCCCCTGTACCACCATAGGCCAAGATAAGTAGTGCTCTGGTTTTTAAAAAAAAAATACTGCTTTCCTAAGAACATTCTTTAATAAGCTAATTTTTAAAAATCACTAATTTTTAGAAGAGGGAAACCATTCTGAATGGGAGAAAGGTTTTGTTTTGGGTTTTGTTTGTTTGTTTGCCTCCAGGCATTTTTGTTGCCCTTGTTATTTTTATTCTTGTTGTTATATCAGTTGTTGTTGTTGTTGTTGTTGGATAGGACCAAGATAAATCGAGAGGGGGGAGAGAAAGATAGACACCTTGTGAAGCAAGTGGTGGGGATCTGGGGGTTCAACCGGGATCCTTAAGCCGGTCCTTGTGCTTTGCGCCATGTGCACTTAACCCAGAGCACTACCATCCAGCCCCCTTGTTTTGGTTATTAAATATTAAGTGTTGCCTGGTTGGTGTGTGTGTATATGCTATTTGTAGTAAAGGATCTATGGAGATTTTGTGTGTGTGTATACACATATATGTGTATATATCTGCTATTTGTAGTGAAGGATGTTTTTAGTAATGGTCATTTTGTAATATATATATAGAACCATCATATTCTTAAAAAAAAATGGGAGTCGGGTGATAGCACAGCGGGTTAAGTGCACGTGACACAAAGCGCAAGGACCAGCTTTAGGATCCCGATTCAAGCCCCTGGCTCCCCGCCTGCAGGGACGTCACTTCATAGACAATGAAGCAGGTCTGCAGGTGTCTATCTTTCTCTCCCCCTCTGTCTTCCCCTCCTCTCTCCATTTCTCTCTGTCCTATCCAACAACCATGACATCAATAACAACAATAATAACTACAACAATAAAAAGCAACAAGGGCAACAAAAGGGGGAAAAAAAAAAACTTCTAGGTAACAGTAGATTGTTGCCACCATTTTTTCCAAATTTTTTTTTAAGATTATCTCATAAAGATAAAGCTGATTGTCGGTGAATCAAGTAAACACCACCCACCACCTCTGTTGTGCCCAGAAAAACTTGAATAAAATTAAATCTGTAGATCAAATAGTCATACCTTAGACACCACATGGTTTGTTTGTACCAGATGCAGACAGAGAAGGAAGACTACAATTGGGTACAATACAAAATAAGGGATTTAGGCTCCCTTTCCACCACTTTTATCTCTTTATTCTTTTCTTCTCTTCCTTTCTCTTTCCTTTGTTCTCCCTTTCTCAATTTCTTTCTTTCTTGGAAGATATTTTAAAAAGGGTTGAGGGGGCTTACAACTTATTCCCTGAAATGATTTTTTATTTAATAGATTAAGACTTTAGATACATACCAACAAAATGTGTAATTGAGGGAATTTGAACGCTACTAAGTATGTTATACTTTAATGGTAATTAATTTATTTTTTAAATATTTATTCCCTTTTGTTGCCCTTCTTTTATTGTTGTAGTTACTGTTATTATTGATGCCGTTGTTGTTGGATAGGACAGAGAGAAATGGAGAGAGATGGGGAAGACAGAGGGGGAGAGAAAGACAGACACCTGCAGACCTGCTTCACTGCTTATGAAGCAACTCCCCTGCAGGTGGGAAGCTGGTGGCTCAGACTGGATCCTTATGCCTGTCCTTGTGCTTCGCACCACATGCGCTTAACCCACTGCGCTACTACCCGACTCCCTGGTAATTAATTTATATCTGTGATGTTGTCACTACCAATTTTTATATGAGACTTTGTTTTTTAATGTTTGTTTATCAATGAAGAGAACCAGAGAGTCACTGGCATATTAATGCCAGGGATTGAACCAGGGACATTAAACTCTTATTTTCTTTTTAAAGATTTTATATATGATGAGGATGTGTGCATAAATGTGCCAGGCATTTCACTCAAGATCTCCCATTTGAGAGTCCCATACTTTATCCATTGTGCCACCTCCCAGGCAGCCAAGCCCTCCCTCATGCTTTAAGTGCAGGATTCCAGCCAATGCACCACCTCTGCACACTTTTGTCTTCTAGAGATACAGCTTAGACTAAATGTACCTGGGATATGTTTCAAATAATGTAGTTGAGAGAGGGAAGCAAAAATGACAAGATTATATGTGACTTTATCAGTGTTAATAGGGGTGCACTGTAGTATCTGCAGGTTTTGCATATGTTCCATATTTTCTGTAGAATTAAAAAGAGAAAGTGTGATTCATTCCATGTTAGGATGCTTGTGTTATTTCTAAATTCATATCTGTTTTGTTTTATTCTCTAGATTGCCCCAGTGGAAAATGACAATAGCTATGATGAACTGAAAAGAGATGCCAAGTTGTGTTTATCTTTAATGTCTCAGGGGTTGCTTTACCCTCAACAAGTGCCTTTGGTACTTCAGGTGCTAAAACAAGTAAGAGTATAGAACTGAAATCTGTTGTTTGATTAGAATTTTGGTGTATTGCTCTAACAGTTTCATAGAGTCAGCTGTAATGTACATATTTCCTGATCCTTGTTTTCACTTGGATTTGTTATTCCAGTACTAGGGAAACTGTATAGTCAGTTCAGAAATAACACCTAGATCCTGTGCATGGCTCTGCTACCAACTCTCATGATCTTGGCCAAGTCACTAACAGCTGCTCAGCCCCCCAGATTTTCACTGTAATCAAAGAGCTAATCATTGAAGCTCTTTATATATGAAGTACTTACAAGAGAGGAAAGTGATCATCTCCTTTTACCTTTTGCCCTTTATTTTATTCACCAAAGTTCTGGTCTTGCTAGCAAGACACATCAGTGGTTGTTGTTATTTTCTGACTGTTTTCAGTATACTGTGCTCAACTTTTCTAGGTCATACGTGTTACATGATTTTGTTACATGGACATGCTCCCATGATTTTGAGATTGTAAGTTTTATTATTGTTGAAAAAATACATTTTTGAAAGGTTGACTTATATATGATGGGGTTGAAAGAGAACCAGATTATCATTCTAGCACATGTGATGTTGGGAATTGAACTCAGGGTCCAGTGTCACTGCACCACCTCCTAAACTGAGAAAATAAAATGCTTTTTAATAATTATTTTTTATTTATTGGGTAGAGGCAGAGCAGTTGAGAGGGAAGGGGGAGATAGAGGAGAAAGAGAAACTGCTTGTTAAGCTCCTGCCTCCTACAGGTTGAATCTGGGTCTTTGTACATTGTAACATGTGTCTCAGCCAGATGAACCACTGCCCACCTCCATCCCAAGAAAATAGTCCAGAATTGTTATCTTTCTTAGTGGAATTTGGTAGTTCTTCTTCTTATTTTTTTTAATAGAACAGAGAAATTGAGAGAGAAAAGAGAGGGCGGGGGGGGGGAGAGAGAGAGACCTGTAACACTGCTTCACTGCTAGTGAAGCGTTCCCACTGCAGGTGGAGACTGGGGGCTTGAACCTGTGTCGTTGTGCATATTACTTGTGCACTCAACCAGGTGAGCCACCACCCTGCACCCGTTCTTAATCTTTTTGTTGTTGTTGCCACCAGTGGAATCATTGGGGCCCTGTGCCTACATGATTCCACAGCACTTAGCTGCCAGTTTTTCTTCTTCTACTTTGATAGAGGATGAGAGAGAGAAAGAAAAAAAAGATAGCTGTAACACTGCTCCATCACTCCTGAAGCCTGCCCCCTGCTTGAACGCTGGTCTTTGATAATAACATGTACATTATTCTAGGTGTGCCACACTTAGCCCCAGCTGTTCTTACTCTTGATTTGCTTTCAGTACCATCCTATTATTAACAAAAATAAAATAATTCTAAAAATGGAAAAAAGTGGAATTAGAAACAATAATTATGTATATGAATTATGAAAAGTTGTTGGTTTTGAAATTGACTTTTATAAATATGAATCCCTTTGCTTTACTGTTAAGCATTTATATGTTTTTGATTTTTTTTTTTTTAAAGCTGAAACAACTCACACCACTTTTTATTGGAAAGATAATAAGGGGAGAGCTTACATTAGGCTATTATATTATTATGTGTGATTTTGCTGTCCTCTTATGTTCTTGTCAATACCATTTTCTTTCTTTTTTCTTTTTCTTTCTCTTATTCACAGACAGCAAGAAGCAGTTCTTGGCATGCCAGATACACAGTACTGACCTACCTCCAGACTATGGTATTTTATAACCTCTTTGTTTTCCTAAACAATGAAGATGCAGTTAGAGACATCAGATGGCTGGTTATAAATCTTTTGGAAGATGAGCAATTAGAGGTAAATCTTGAGTTATAGCAAATAAAGGTTCAATAAATTTAAAGAAAGGCACCCTTGCCTTAAAGCAACATTTAGACACTACTGAGTTGTGTTTTTGTTAAAGTTAACTGTGATGGTAGCATATCTTTATCTGAGTAGTTCTGATAGTCTAATCATGAACTTGTATACTACAAATAGAAACAAAGACTGAGCATGTTCTTGTGCAGATAAGAAAATTTTCCTTTATGCCTTTGAGTTCTGTTCTAGGACTGGTCAAATAATCCAGAAGTACCAGATTTGTAGAATTTAATTACACACATCAATCAAAGCCGGGATTCCAAAAGTAATATGGTCAGAGCTAAGAATGGGAATAGAGAGGCCAGCAAGATCATTCACTTGGATAATGCTCTGCTTTGCCCTGTGTTGACTCAGGTTGGAGTCTGATCCCCCACCACTATCAGCATGTTGAAGGAAGTTTCTGCATTGTGTCACTCACCCTCCCTCTCCCTCATACTGCTCAGCTCTGGTTTCTGGTGGTATAAGGGACTGATTGAATCTGGGACTTCCGGTGTCTAAGGGATGAAAGCATTACACTACCAATGGAGCAGCGATGTCTTGGTGAAGAGAGGGAGGAGGGAAGAATGGGGATAGAGACCAAAGGCTTCAGCTAAGGCAAAGTAGGACAGGCAGCTCCTTTGTGATCAGATGTTTGCCTTAGCATAGATAGGTTTCTCTAGTGTAAGTGTTTCTCGTAAAAATCCTTGTTCTGGCTAATAATTTATTCTGCTAGTTAAGGAACCAGTCTGAGGCCTACAAAATAAGTTACGTGCCAAAATGACAACATCAGGGATTAGTAGGAACAAGTATGAAGACCATTTGAATAGAATGAAAATCTGTATGGAGACACTATTATTCCAACTACCCCCCAGTCTCCATTATTCCTCCAAGCTTCAGATCTCAGTCCTAATAGACATGATTATCTCTACAGGTTCGAGAAATGGCCGCTACCACCTTAAGTGGTCTGTTGCAGTGTAACTTCCTTACCATAGACAATCCTATGCAGATTCATTTTGAGCAACTTTGCAAAACCAAACTACCGAAGAAAAGAAAACGAGATCCTGGTTCTGTAGGAGATACGATTCCTTCCGCAGGTAACTTTGACAATATAAAGGACCGCTGTCCTTCTGGGAATTCATGTGTGGCTCTGTGCTAGATAATTGAGAATAGCTGTCCCTATTTTTGAGGAACTCTGTAAGACCTGGAATATAAAAGCTAAAGTGGGTCCCTTCACAGGCAGTGAAGCAGGTCTGCAGGTGTCTTTCTCTCCCCCTCTCTGTCTTCCCCGCCTCTCTCCATTTCTCTCTGTCCTATCCAACAACAATGACATGAATAACAACAACAATAAAATAACAAGGGCAACAAAAGGGGAAATAAATTAATTTTTTTAAAAAAAGCTAAAGTGGAGACAGGTACAAAGGTACTTGTACATTGCCAAGTGTGAGTAAGATAAATAAATCAAGTGTGTGTTCAGCTATTTATTATAAGATGGTCACAATTATCTGTTGTGGAAAGTCTAAAAAGCATTAGTTTATATAGTTTATCAAATTGAGTGAAGATACACAGAGAATAACCTCAGTAAACAGACAAGCCTTGTTTTTACTTGGAAAGAAGAAGGTAGGGGGTAGATAGCATAATGGTTATGCAAAGAGAGAGCCTGAGACTCCAAAGTCCCAGGTTCAATCCTCCACACTCCCATAAGTCAGAGCTGAGCAGTGTCCTGGTAGTTTAAAAAAGTAAAGAAATGAAAGTAGCCCCCCACCAATAAAATAAACAACAGGACAAAAAAATTACAATAGTTACTTAGAAAGAAGTGAGAAGGGGAGTCAGACGGTAGCGCAGCAGGCTAAGCGCACATGGCGCAAAGCACAAGGACCAGCGTAAGGATCCCGGTTCGAGCTCCCGGCTTCCCACCTACAGGGGAGTCACTTCACAGGCGGTGAAGCAGGTCTGCAGGTATCTATCTTTCTCTTACCCTCTCTGTCATCCCCTCCTCACTCCATTTCTCTGTGTCCTATCCAAAAACAACAACAAAATAAAAGAAAAAAAGTGTAAATACCTAGTACTTCACTATACACGTGGTGACAAGATGAAAAGAGTTATTCTATGAAGGCTTTTTCTCTCTGAGTGTAAAGATAAAGAGAAAAGTAAGAGATAATTGCCATGTCTCATTTAAAAAGAAATTCTGATACGATTCCTGAGAACTATCTGGTACTGTCACTGTTATCTATAGTCACAAGGTAAATGGAAAATACGTGTCAGTAGAACAGTAGGGGCCGGGCGGTAGCTCAGTGGGTTAAGCTCACATGACGCAAAGCACAAGGACCGGCATAAGGATCCCGGTTCGAGGCCCCAGTTCCCCACCTGCAGAGGCGGTTTGGCAGGTCTGTCTTCTCTTCCTCTCTCGATGTCTCTCTGTCCTATCCAGCAAATACAACAGCAATGGCAATAGTGACATTAACAACAAGGGCAACAAAATCGGAAATATGGCTTCCAGGAGCAGTGGATTTGTAGTGTGGGCACCGAACCCCAGCAATAACCATGAAGGCAAAAAAAAAAAAAAAAAAAACAGTAGTAAGCAGGAAGCTTATTTAATTGTGGAAAGTGCTTAGAATATAGAACTGTTTAAAGTACTGATTCTTTTTAAAAATATTGACTGTTTAAAATTTTTTATCTTTGTTTTACAGAAACAGAAAAATTATTATTTATTCCCTTTTGTTGCCCTTGTTTTTATTGTTGTAGTTGTTATTGTTATTGATGTCATCATTGTTGGATAGGACAGCGAGAAATGGAGAGAAGAGGGGAAGACAGAGAGGGGGAGAGAAAGCTAGATACCTGCAGGCCTGCTTCACTGCTTGTGAAACAACTCCCCTGCAAGTGGGGACCCAGGGGCTCAAACCAGGATCCTTATGCCGGTTAAGGGCACCACCTGCACTTAACCTGCTGCGCTACCACCCGACTCTCTCTTGTCAGGTTTTAATTTAATCAAATATTGATAGTTATCAAATAAGTTTCTGGTAAGGAATGATATATTTAAATTATCTTTATTGGATAGAGATAGCCAGAAATAAAGAGGGAAGGTGGTGATAGGGAGAGAGACACCTGCAGCCCTGCACCACTCACAAAGCTTTCCCCTACAGTTGGGGATCAGGTCCCCGAACCTGAGTCCTTGTACATTGTAATACCTGGCTCCCTTGTTAAGTTTTTTTTCATGGGGGCGGGGAGTAAATGGTTTACAGTGAATATAGTTGTTGGTACATGTGTAAAATTTCTCCTTTTTTCAGAAAAATTCTCTCACCCCCTAGCCTAGGCCTTCCTTCACTGTCAGGCCAGGACCTGACTCCCTAGCCACTGCTCACATGTACACGTATAAAGCATATGTCTTTTGGGGGCCCGGCCATAGCGCAGTGGGCTCGGGTTTAAGCCCCCAGCTCCTCATCTGCAGGGGGGTCGCTTCACAAGCGGCAAAGCAGGTCTGCAGGTATCTAGCTTTCTCTCCCTGTGTCTTGCCATCCTCTCTCAGTTTCTATCTGTCCTATCCAACAACGACAGCAATATTTTTTTTATCTATGTAGTATGTTTGTTTGATGACTTGATATATCTAGCCTATGTGGGGTTAGTCACGTCTAGGAAAAAGGAATCTGTTTTATTTTTAAAGTTTTATTATATTAAAAAATGAGGGAGTATGGTGGCACATCTGGTTGAGTGCACATGTTACAATGTGCAAGGACCAAGGTTTGAGCCCCCACACGCAGAGGGAATGCTTTGCAGGTGGTGAGGCAGTGTTGCAGGTGTCTCTCTGTCACCTGCTTCACTCTAGAGTTCTGACTGTCTCTATTCAGTAAATAAAGATGATTTTTTAAAGATTTATTTCAAAAAAGACCAAAAATTTTTTTCAATTCATTTTGGATAGAGACAAATTGAGAGAGAATGGGGAAGAGGGGTAGAGAGAACTGCAGTACAGAAGAGAAAGAACAGGGAGTTGGGCAGTAGTGCAGCGCGTTAAGCGCACATGGCGCAAAGCACAAGGACCGGCATAAGGATCCCGGTTTGAGCCCCCGGCTCCCCACCTGCAGGGGAGTCCCTTCACAGGTGGTGAAGCAGGTCTGCAGGTGTCTATCTTTCTCTCCCCCTGTCTGTCTTCCCCTCCTCTCTCCATTTCTCTCTTTCCTATCTAACAACATCAACAATAACTAGAACAGTAAAAAACAAGGGCAACAAAAAGGAAGATAAACAAATATTTTTTAAAAAACCTTAAAAAAAAAAAGAAGAAGAGAAAGAGCACCAGAGTATTACTCTGGCACACGCACTGCAGGGGTGGGAATCTCATGCTTTTTGAGTCCAGTGCTTTATCCCCTGCCTCACCTCTCAGGCTTCTGTCATCTAATCTTAACTGGGAATTGTTTTAGGGGCAGGAATTACAGTTTTGTGTTTGATTTAAACTTATGGAAAAAGTCATTACCATGTGTTAAAATGTTTATATCAAGGAGTTGGGCTATAGCACAGTGGTTAAGCGCAGGTGGCGCAAAGCACAAGGACCGGCATAAGCATCCCGGTTCAAGCCCCCGGCTCCCCACCTGCAGGGAAATTGCTTCACAGGCGGTGAAGCAGGTTTGCAGGTGTCTATCTTTCTCTCCCATTCTCTGTATCCCCCTCCTCTCTCCATTTCTCTCTGTCCTATCCAATAAAATAACAAGGGCAACAAAAAGAGAAAATGAATAAATATTTTTTAAAAAATGTTTATATCACATATCTGACTCAGATATAACTATGTTTTCTGTCATGGCTTTCAGTTGTACATGCTCGCCTGCCCTTCCTTCCTTCCTGAGGAAGAGAGAAAGAGAGATATCTGCAACACTGCTTCACTGCTTGTGAAGCTTCCCTTCTGCAGGTGAGGCCTGGGGGTTTGAACCCAGGTCCTTGTGCTGTGGAATATGTGCACTCTACCAGATGCAGCACTTCCTAGCCCCCTAGCAGTTTCATTTCATGTATAGAAATTCACACATTGGGGAGTTGGGCAGTAGCGCAGCGGGTTAAGTGCACATGGCGCAAAGCGCAAGGATCCCAGTTCAAGCCCTGGACTCCCTACCTACAGGGGAGTCACTTCATAGGCAGTGAAGTGGTTCTGCAGGTGTCTCTCTTTCTCTCCCCGTCTTCCTCTCCTCTCTCCATTTCTCTGTGTCCTATCCAACAACAACGACATCAATAGCAACAACAGTAAAATAAGGGTAACAAAAGGGAATAAATAAATATTTTTTTTAAAAAGTATTTAAAAAAAACAAATTCACGGGAGTCGGGCTGTAGCGCAGCGGGTTAAACGCAGGTGGCGCAAAGCACAAGGACCGGCATAAGGATCCCAGTTTGAACCCCGGCTCCCCACCTGCAGGGGAGTCACTTCACAGGCAGTGAAGCACGTCTGCAGGTGTCTATCTTTCTCTCCTCCTCTCTGTCTTCCCCTCCTCTCTCCATTTCTCTCTGTCCTATCCAACAATGACAACAACAATAATAACTATAACAATAAAACAAGGGCAACAAAAGGGAATATTTTTTTAAATAAATAAAATAAAATAAATAAATTCACACATTGAAAACCACCAGTACAATAAAAAATATTTTATTTCACTGTAACTCGTACAATGGAATTTGATAAATATTCACACTTTTTTCCCCCCCTCAGAGTTAGTCAAACGTCATGCTGGGGTGCTGGGACTTGGTGCGTGCGTTCTTTCCAGTCCTTATGATGTTCCCACCTGGATGCCCCAGCTTCTCATGAATCTCAGTGCACATCTGAATGATCCTCAACCGATTGAGGTTAAGTTGGTTTTTTTTTAATGCATAATTATTAATATATCAGTGATATTTTCTGAGCATTTATTCGAGTGATTTCTTATAAACTCTGAACCTTCACTTTGGTAAGGCTGCTACTACTACCACTTTCTCTGTGAGGGCAGAATTTAATCAATAATTATTAAAAACTTCTTTTAACAATTATTTATGTTAGAGGAAAGAAAGAATAAAAATACCCCTCTGGGACTTGTGATGCTTGAAATCAAACTCAGAGCCTCATGCTTGTAAGCTCTAGCTGCAGTGCCACCTGCTAGGCCACAGTTACTAAGATCTTCCCAGAGTCGTGTGTGTGTGTGTGTGTATTTGAAATCTTTTGATAAAAAGAAAATGACTGTAGCTTCTGTTCCTCTTAACCTCCTAGATGTAAATTATTGTTCAAGTTTCATAATAGTTAAAATTTTAACTGATAATTTGCTAGCTTTTTAGAGAGTATGTGTCAGGAAGGCCAAAGATGTTCACTAGGTAGGACACATGCCTTGCTTTGTGTGTGGCTCAGCTTTGAGTCCTGACATGATCTGAGAAGTGCTATGACCTGGTATCTAAATAAAACAACCCAGGTGATGAGGCTCAAAGCTCTTCCCCCCCCCAAAAAAAAAAAACTGGAAAGTAAGTGAAAGCTGATATTAAAAAGGTAATTATGAGAATAATATTATTTGGCTATCAATACCTATATTATCTTTATTTATTTATTCATTTATTTATTTATTGAATAGAGACAACCATAAATTGAGAGAAAGGGAGAGATATAGAGGCAGAGAGTGTGCCGCCCTGCTCTTTACCACTTGTAAAGCTTTCGCCCTGTAGGTGGGGACCAGGGGCTTGAACCTGGGTCTTTGCACAGTATAATACGTGTGTTCAGCCAGCTGCACCCCCACTCAGCCCCTTAGATCAGTAACTTGTCTGTTTCACCTTGATTAAGAAATGTAAATGCCTATTTGTGCTGCTTTAATAATGTGGTATAAGTTTCAGCAGCTTTTCTAAAGTGAAACCAGTGTTTGTAAAGAAGTGAGTTGGCTGCCTTTGTGAAGTAATATTGGGTTCTTCGCTTTGTAGTACTTGATGATATGTGAGATGTGCAATCTAGAGGGATGGTTTCTTAGCTAAAGGTATCCTTGCTATAGCTCTTCTTGTTCAGAGAGGTTAAAGTAAACTGTGTGTGGATTGCCTGCTCTACAGATGACTGTAAAAAAGACCTTATCCAATTTCCGAAGGACACACCATGACAACTGGCAAGAACACAAACAGCAATTCACTGATGACCAGCTGCTTGTTCTCACCGATCTCCTTGTGTCACCATGCTATTATGCATAAAAGGGTAAGTTGGCAAACACTAAGATTAAAGACACTTGCCAGTTTGAGATGCTATTATTTGCTTAAAGACTTTAGTTTTATCTGACTTTGGCTTGGGACAGTAGAATTCAGTTTCCACACAATTTGTCTTAGCTCATCTCCAGATTTTTAAGCAGACAACTGATGTGACTTCTTTTGAGTGTTGTTAAGTGGGTAGGCTTAGTAGTCTGGGAATAGTTAAAAAAGAAAAGCTTATTCTTTGTTGTTTCCTGAACTGTTACTGGGCATTTGGAGATGGTCAGATGACCCTAAATTCTGTATAGCTGTGACATGATACATTCTGTGTGAAAGATGGAGAACCTTACTTAACTAGGATAGGAACGATAAAGAAAATACCACTTAGTGGGCTATTAGAGTTGCATGTGCTGTTGTCTAATTTTTTTCCCCTTCCTTATACAGATGAGTAGTCTGCACTTGAAGCTCTTTTCATCGAAAATCCCAGATCCTCAGGTACCATCTGTGGTGGCTCGCTGAAGGTTTTTAAAATTCTGCCTCCATTGAGCTCTCATCATTTTGGTGGTTTCTGTGTTTAGTCTCAGTCTGTGTTTCACAGGTTTTCAGCTGCCATTTTTTTTCTTCTTCTTTTTTTTTCCCCTAACTTGTCCAGAAGTGTTCCCAGATTATTGATCACTTTTTTTCTTTGAGGCATCTGACAAAGCTACAATGTCTCAGACTAGAAATAATTACCCAATATGATCATGGCATCCAACACCAGACAGAGTCTAGGAACTCATTAAGAAACAGTTTGCTTAGAATGGAGAATACCCAGGTCCATTCATTTCATTCATCTCAAATTATTTTGCTTCCTTTCTGTATGGCTGTTGGGTCTGGATGGTAATAGGGCTGTGGGTCACAAATCTGAAGCCTTGAGAGCCTTGGATATGGAGAGCCAGCCATACAAGAGGGAAGGAAAAGAGGGCAAGTCTTAAACCTAACCAAGGACCTGATGGATTGCTGGACCGGGACATGGAAGTGAAGCCTGTATCCACATGCTTCCCACAGACGAGTTTTTGGTGCTGAATAGAAGAGCAGTTACTGAAAAACTGGGGAATTGGTGAATAAATTTTCGATTGATTGTTGTGTGTATACTATGCGTGATTTTGAAAATAAACAGCAACAACAATAATAAAAACAAAACAAAACCCTGACTGGTTGATTTTTCCTGTATTCTTTAGAAATACTGTGTTGACCCTCTTTGAAAACTGTTGTCTCACCTACTGAAAGAATGCTGCATTTGTGGAGATTCTACACCCTCCCCCTTTTATTTTTATTTTGCCTGCAGAATCGTTGAGAGACTACTAAGTCTTGATATTTAATTGACTTGTTTAAACGTTATATAGATGTAAAAGACTGTATAAACTGTAGTGATAACATTGACAAGACTTTGTACAGATACAGCCTTTTACACAACACCATTGTGTAATGAATTTGTAAAGATTCACGTGTAGCTCTTTATTATGGTGATATTTGACTTTTGTATCAATTGAATGCTGTTTTTGTGTTTTTAAATTATTTTCTTTATCTTTTATGTTAGAGCTGAGGTGTGGATATATATATATATGTGTATATATATATACACATGTATATATATATGTTTAGTTCATTTATTTTTAGAATGTCTGGATTTTTATGTAACTTTTGTGTGCATCTCTATATGCAAACTCCACCTTTGCCTCTGATAATTTTATAGGATGCAGGCTACCTTTTAGGTTGAAATAATTCACAAGTTGGTGAATGTCATCTGACAGTACATCCTGTACAGTCTTCCTTAAAGGAGCACTAAGTTTATTTTTTAGTATCTAATTGCTGAGTGACCCAAGACTGACCTGACTGCAGCAGAGATCCTGGTACAGTATCTAAGTGTCAGCATACACAGGCATAATCTTTGTATAGAGTAGTGCCAAACTGATCATTGCAATTGTGTAAGTAGTTCAAAACCCAATAAATGAACTGTTTTTAATACCTGGCTTCGGTCTTCATTAAGAGGAGAATGCAGTACTATAGGGAACAACTCTTGAGCACTCTTTTTTGCTCCCATAGGTCTTGATCAGACATAAGGAAGCTTTTTTTCTGCCAAGAGCCATCTGGGTACTTATAACATCATTCATGGGCCATATAGAATTATCAACTAAAAAATTAGCATAGCTGTTGCTATGCAGACAGCTCCTAGATTTTATTGAATTTTAAGTCCTGCCTGTGGCTGCCTTGCCAGAACCAGACCAAATGGTTTCCTGAGGTACATGCAGCCTATGAACCAGACATTCCCCACTGATGGTCTAGATCTAGAAATTCTTGCCATCCAGCTGAAATAAGTTTGGAATGGATCTGTCTGGCTAAATGGCTAATAGTCATGTGTTAACTATTTACATTTCAATTAAAAATGTATTTCTTCCATCTGCTGGCTTCCCCTACTGACTGGCACAGGGGACTTGCCAAAGTCATGGAAATTTCTGTTGGACATCACTGTGCTGAATGAGCCTCAAACTAATATGTGCCTAAGGATCACGTGGAATGATTGTTAAAATGTGAATCTTAATTCTTGTTTGCAGCTCACACTATCAGTGCTGGGTCCTGAGGCTACACTTTAAGTAGTGGAACTTCACGGTGACCACTTTAGCTTTCTCTCACCCCAACATAGGAAAGAAAGTCTGTGGAAAGTCTGTATGCCTCAGCAAGGTCTCTGGAGTGGGAACTACTTGCTCCTCGGTGAGAATTTCTCTGGGTGGGGCTCAGCTTACGGGACAGTGATGGTGGTTTAGAGTATGGCCAGAAAGGACTGCTGAGGAAATTGGAATTTTATTTGGTAGCGCAGCAGGTTAATTGCACATAGTGCAAAACACACAGACCAGCCTTATAAGGTTCCAGTTTTGAGCCCCTGGCTCCCCACCTGCAGGAGAGTCGCTTCAGGGCGGTGAATCAAGTCTGTAGGTGTCTTATCTTTCCCCTCTCTGTCTTCCCATCCTCTTTCAATTTCTCTCTGTCCTATCCAACAACAAAGATAAACAAGGGCAACAAAAAGGAAAAAATAGCCTCCAGGAGCATTGGAATCGCAGTACAGGCACCAAGCCCCAGCGATAACCCTGGAGGCAAAAATAAAAATAAAATGGTTAAGCACAGGTGGCACAAAGTGCAAGGACCAGCTTAAGGATCCCAGTTCCAGCCCCCGCCTCCCCACCTGCACGGGAGTCATTCCACAATCAGTGAAGCAGATCTGCAGGTGTCTATCTTTCTCTCCCCCTCTTCTTCCCCTCCTCTCTTCATTTCTCTCTGTCCTTTACAACAACGACATCAATAACAATGAAAAACAAGGGCAACAAAAGGGAAAATAAATATAAAAAATAAGAGCTAGAAAAACTTAAATTGACATTTTCAGGATAATCTAAACATGACAATATCTTTGTTACATGTATTTTTTTTCAAGGTGCTGAATCAATTCACATAGGTGTATATTAGTATGCTGGTATATTAGCTCATTCATATCCCCTAAGTAACTCATTCATATTTTAAAAGTTATAGTCAGCTTTAATTTACATACTTTACTTTTTTTAAAAAAAACCTGGTAGCCATTGTTCTTAGCAATTTGGCACATTTTTATGGTACATTTTGTAGACAGTACTTTGTGGCACTTTGATAGCTCTTGATTTCCTTTTGTTGAGCTCTGAGAATTTTTTTTTTGCCTCCAGGGTTATTTCTGGGGCTCAGTGCTTGCATTGTGAATCCACTACTCCTGGATGCTATTTTTCCCATTTTGTTGCCCTTTTTGTGCTTGTTGTAGTTGTTATTGTTGTCATAGCTGTTGTTGGATAGGACAGAGAGAAATGGAGAGGGGAGGAGAGAAAGACACCTGTAGACCCGCCTCACCACTTGCGAAGCCGGGGCTCGAACCGAGATCCTTACGTCGGCTCTTGCTGGCGCTTTGTGCCTTGTGCGCTTAACCCGCTGCACTACTGCCCGATTCCCGATCTCAGAGAATTTTTACTTTAACTGGGAGCATATTTCTGTCCCAAGAGCTTCTGCTCTTAAATTTAACTACACTCTAAATACATATGGATCTATTTCTGTTGTATTCTGTGACAACACAGAATTGTATTGAAGGGGCCAGGTGATGGCGCACCTGGTTAAGCACACTACAGTGCGCAAGGACCTGGGTTCAAGTCCCTGGTCCCCACCTGTAGGGGGAAAGCTTCACGAGTGAAGCAGGACTGCAGATGTCTCTGTCTCTTTCCCTCTCTATCTCCTCCTCACATTTCAATTTCTCTCGTCTCTATCCAATAATATAAATTAAAAAAAATTTTGGGGGGGGGCGTCGGGCTGTAGCGCAGCGGGTTAAGCGCAGGTGGCGCAAAGCACAAGGACCGGCATAAGGATCCCGGTTCGAACCCCGGTTCCCCACCTGCAGGGGAGTCGCTTCACAGGTGGTGAAGCAGGTCTGCAGGTGTCTTTCCTCCTCTCTGTCTTCCCCTCCTCTCTCCATTTCTCTCTGTCCTATCCAACAACGACAACAACAATAATAACTACAACAATAAAACAACAAGGGCAACAAAAGGGAATAAAATAAATATTAAAAAAAAAAAGATTAAAAAAAATTTTTTTTAAAGAATTGTTGCGTGAGTCTGGTGGTAGCGCAGCGGGTTAAGCGCAGGTGGCGCAAAGCTCAAGGACCAGCGTAAGGATCTGGATTCGAGCCCCCGGCTCCCCACCTGCAGGGGAGTCGCTTCACAGGTGGTGAAGCAAGTCTGCAGGTGTCTATCTTTCTCTCCTCTTTGTCTTCCCCTCCTCTCTCCATTTCTCTCTGCCCTGTCCAACAACAACGAGAGCAATGACAACAATAATGAAACAAGGGCAACAAAAGGGAATAAATAAAAGAATTGTTGCATTGAATGTAGTGAGAAAATAATGGAAAATATTCTTCAAGCCACTGCTAAAACAATTCTGATATCAGGGGTCCAGGAGGTGGTGCACCTGGTTAAGCACACACATTACAGTGCACAAGGGCCCAGGTTCAAGTCCCTTGTCCCCACTGGTATGGGAAAATTTCATGAGTGGTGAAGCAGGGCTGCAGGTGTCTCTTTTTAAAAATATCTTTTATTATTGGATAGAGACAGAAATTAAGAGGGGAGGGGGAAGTAGAGAGGAGAAAGACAAAAAAAAAAAAAAAAAAAAAAAACACCTGTAGGCATGCCTCACCACTCATGAAGCTTTCCCCCTGCAGGTGGGGTGCAGGGGCTTAAACCTGAATCCTTGCACTAATGTACGTACTTAACCAGGTGCGTTACTGCCTGGTCCCTGTATCTTGTCCTCCTCTCTCTGTCACCCCCTTTCCTCTCAATTTTTCTCTCTAATAATAATTTCTTAATTAAAATTCTGATAACAGTGAACACTTGGACTAAAAATTTACTTCTCATATTCAGCCCTCTTGTTTTTCTCTTAAGATGAAGGCACAGAGAACTGAGAAAGTAAATTGTGTGTATTGAATCAAATTTATTGTACAGTTTCTGTTTAAAAAGATAAACTATTTACCAAAATAGAAATTTCATCAGCAACATTCTCACGATGTATTTCACTTGAATGTAAGTAGTGTTCTGTTCTGACACCACATTGAAGGTAAAGTTATCAACAACACTTTCTAAATTATATTCCTGAGAAGGTTGGAAACGTAGTAAGACCCTAATTAATCATACTGGGACACTGTAAAACTGAAGGTCTAAGTTGCATTACTGTGTACCCAGAAAAACGTAGTTTTGAAGGTATGTATTTTTTAATGTGTTCTTACTAAAATTAACATAGCTGCACACAATACTTTTCAAGATTTTTATTTAGTTTTAATGTTTTATTTTAATGAGACAGATAAAGAGATACAGAACAGTGTTAAACTCTGGTTTATGGTGGGGCTGAGGATAGAACCTGGGACCATAGAGCCTCAGGCTGAAAGTCTTGCAGAACCACTATGTTATATCTCCCTAGCCCCTTTTCAAGATTTATCACATTGAGTACAGCCCTAAATGGAGTATCTTGAGTTTCTTTTTCTTTTTTTTTAATATGCATGAGTAGAGTTCTGCTACTTTTTCCTTAGTCTCCTTGCTAATTTTCTTCAGTAAACTCATGAATGGCGGAAAAAAAAAAAATGTCAGCCTAGAGAAGAGTTCGCTGATGCTGGTTTGATTTAAAACATGTCTAAAATAGCGATTTGTACTGTGTGTCTCCAAGTGCAAGCTGGAAGGGATGGCCGTTTACGGGGGACCTCAGAGCAGCCCCACGAGCGCTCCCAGCAGTGTGCAAGCTCGCCCCTGGGGGCGCGGTCCTGGGCCCGCGAGCGCGGGGCGGGGCGGGGCGGGCCGGGGCGTCCTGCGCAGGGGGCGGCGCCCTCCGCGTCTCTGCGCCCCCGGCTCGCCCGGCTCCGGGGATACGCGGCGGTGGCGGCGGCGATGGCGACGATGCCTGCAGCCCTGCAGCATCCCGGGCGGCGGGCGGCGCTGGGCTCCGGGTTGCGAGATGGAGGAGGAGGGGCGGCGCTGCGGCCCCCGGACAGGTGAGAGGCCGCGGGCTCCGGGGCAGGACGACCCCGCGGGGGCGGGCGGGGCCCCGACTCAGTCCGCAGCGACCGCGCAGTCCCGGGCCTGGCCGCCGCGCACCTGCGCGTCCTGTTCTGCCTCCGGGAAGCGCTCGGGGCCGCTCCTGGGAGCCCGGGCCCCGGGGGCATCCACTGCTCCAGCCCGCTGCCCGCTCTTCCCCGGGCACAGCCCAGGCCCTGGCTCCCCGAATCCCTCCCTCCTGCATCTCCGTACCCACCTCCCCCGCCTCCCTGTCCATCCACCACCTCAAGCTGGGTGGGTGTTCCCGCCACTCCCACTCGCCGAGGCTCTCCCCACCCCATCCCTGTCTTATAGGGATATTTCAAGCTGAGACATAAGAGTCTCTGTGCTCGTGACAGTTATTCTGGTTTAAATATTAGTGACCTTGGGCAAGTCATCTAACTTTCCAGAGCTTCTGGCTCCTGTGAGCACAAGGGGATTGTCGTGTGAGTTATCCTCTGCAAATACCTGCCCTCGAAGAAAGCTGGTTATGAGTTGATTTCTAAAAGTACATATAAAATGCTTTAAGAAAATAGCAGGGGCTAGGCGGTTGCACACCTCGTTAAGCGCTCACATTACAGTGCACAAAGACCCAGGTTCAAGTCCCTGGTCCCCACCTGCAGAGAGGAAGCTTCATGAGTGGTGAAGCAGGGCTGCAGGTGTTTCTCTCCCTCACTATCTCCCCACCCCTCTCAATTTCTCTGTCTCTATCAATAATAAATAAAAAATGTTTTTTAGAAAATGGAAAATGAGGGGGAGAGAAGCAAAGCCATCACCCTGGCACATTTGATGTAAAAGACTGAACTCAGGATCTCAAGCTTGACAGCCGCACCACCCACCAGCCCCATAAAATGCTTTAATGGGTTCCTCCACTTTAAGGCAGCATACATATTAGCTCAGCACTGAACTCGCCTTAATGAGAAGTAGTTACCACTAGCAATCAATGTCTCATGTACTGCTTCTTGACTCCTAGTTGCTCAAGGAGTCATCCTCTTTAGTTGTGATAAGATTCATATAAAATCATTGTCCCAGTTTAAAATCTCTTTCTGATTTTATGATATTACTCACCTCTTCTGCCACCTCTTTATGGAGTAGCTGGCAGAACACAATTGAAAAGAAAGGTGGGTAGCCTTTATTTGATACCTGGGATTGTCAGATATGTGATAGTTCATTTCTCTCCCCAAGTCTTGCATTTTAGAATTATACCAATATGATTTTGTCCACATTGTACTCTCTGCCTATTCTTTTTTTCCCCAGGGTTACTGCCTGCACTACAAATCCACTGCTCCTGGAGGCTATTTTTTCCCTTTTGTTTTCTTTGTTGTTTATTGTAGCCTATTTTTTAAAGTTATTTAAATTAATGGTATTAAAATGTGGGTCTGCCTTCCCTGTTTCCTTTGTATTTCTCTGCTAAACCCTTTACTCCTCTCCCCCAAATATTTGCTTACTTGATAGAGAGAGTGCACATGCAGTGGGGATTGAACTAAGTGCCTCATGCTTTTGAGTCCAGTCCTTTATCCACTGTGCCACCTCCTGGGCCCCAAAACCTTCTATCTTCTGCATTTTCTTCCCTCACCCGCAAAGTCTGATTCCCTCATTGGTGTTTCCCTCCACACCTTTAATTATTCCAATAGAAGTAATTTATAATTATTTTCTACTGGAATCATGATTAACAGTCTAACAAACAGATACTTAGAGATGTGTGTTTGTGTGCTCAGATTTTTGGTTCCAGGAAGAACTTTCTTTTCTTTCTTTTTTTTTTTAAGATTTTATTTACTTATGAGAAAAATAAGAGGAGAGAATGGTCTGGAAGGTGGTGCAGTGATAAGGCTTTGGACTCTCAAGCATGAGATCCTGAGTTTGACCCCCGGCAGCATATGTGCCAGAGTGATGTCTGGTTCTTTCTCTCTCCTCCTATCTTTATTATTTATTTATTTATGAGAAAGATAGGAGGAGAGAGAAAGAACCAGATCTCATGCTTGAGAGTCCAAAGCCTTATCACTGCACCACCTCCTGGAACACAGTTCCAGGAACTTTCAGTTGGGCATTAAAATGTTTCACAAGATTACAGAGATGGAGTCAGAAGCTAGCTCGCACTTTATCCTGTACAGAGACATTGGTTCTAGCCCCTGGCCACCACATGAGAGCGACTGCAGCTTTGCAAGCAGTTCAGCAGTACTATGGTGTCTCTCCTTGTACAGTATCTACGCCCATCCCCAAATCAAAAAAAGATTATAGTGACAGTGAAATAAAGCTCTTGGTAGTTTATGTAAAGTTTCTGTTAAATAATAAAGCAAATAAAATTTGCAGCTTACTATCTTCTGATCTGGGATGCCCTCCTCTGACTTCTTCACTGTCCTTAGAGAGCAGGTTGGTAAAGAGAATGAACTTTAGAGGGGTCCAGATGTTTGTGCACCTTGTTGAGCACACATGTTACAATGCACAAGGACTCCAGTTCAAACCCCCAGCCCCCACTGGCAGGAGGAAAGCTTTGCAACTGGTGAAGCAGTGCTGCAGGTGTCTCTCGGTCTCTCCTTCTCTATCCCCCCCAACCCTCTCAATTTCTGGCTGTCTCTATCCAATAAATAAAAAGATAAAAAAAAAATCAGGGCCAAGCAGTAGCACACCAGGTTAAACTCACATGGTACAAAGCACAAGGACCTGGGCAAGGATCCTGGTTCAAGCTCCCACCTGCGGGGGGGTGGGGTGGGGGTGGTGGTGGTTGTTTTATAAGTGGTGAAGCAAGTCTGTAGGTCTCTGTCTCTCCCCGTCTCTATCTTCCCCTCCTTTCTCAATTTCTTTGTCCTATCCAATAAAAAAATGGAAAAAAATGGCTGTCAGGATCAGTGGATTTGTAGTGCTGGCACCGAGCCCTAGCAATAACCCTGGAGACTAAAAAAAAAAATATATATATATAAGTAAATAAAAGAGAGTGGAATTTCAGAAGCCAATTGCCTGCGTTACCTATACCCTATCATTTGAAGTTGATTTCCATATCTGGGCTACTGTTTTGTACCCTACCATTTCGACTTGGTTTCCATATTTTAAACAGACACAATTTAAAATTTCTTTTATTTATTTTCCCTTTTTGTTGTCCTTGTTGTTTTTTATTGTTGTTGTGGTTATTGTTGTTGTTATTCATATCATTGTTGTTGAGTAGGACAGAGGGAAATGGAGAGAGGAGGGTAATACAGAGGGGGAGAGAAAGACACCTGCAGACCTGCTTCACCACTTGTGAAGTGACCCTCCTGCAGGTGGGGAGCCGGGGACTCAAACTGTTCCTTGCACTTTGCCCTATGTGCGCTTAACCCGCTGTACTACTGCCCGACTCAAAACAGACACAATTTATACTATCTCATAGTTATTGTAACCATTCAATAAGTTATTACTCTGAAGCACTTAGAATGATACCTTGAAAGTCTTAATCATTTAATATAGTTAATGTACTAATGATTATAGTCTTTTTTTAAAAAAGATTTTATTTATTCATGAGAAAGATAGGAGAGAGAGAAAGAACCAGACATCACTCTGGTACATGTGCTGCCAGGAATTGAACTAGGGACCTCCTGCTTGACAGCCCAATGCATTATTCACTGCACCACCTCTGGGGCCACATGATTATAGACTTAATATGGATTTTTCTCCTATTTTTTTAAACTTACTGAAATTAAAAGACTTACTGTTTTCTACATTCTCATTGGAGTAATACCATCAGTTAACCCCAATTTTCTAGTTAGCAGTTTTTAAAACAAAACAAACAAACAAAAACAGGTAGTTAAAAATATTTTTAGGGGGAGTCGGGCGGTGGCGCAGCAGGTTAAGCACAGGTGGCGCAAAGAGCGACTACCGGCATAAGGATCCTGGTTCGAGCCCCCTGCTCCCCACCTACAGGGGAGTTGCTTCACAGGTGGTGAAGCAGGTCTGCAGGTGTCTGTCTTTCTCTCCCCCTTTCTGTCTTCCCCTCCCCTCTCTATTTCTCTCTGTCCTATCCAACAACAATGACAATAATAACCACAATGTTAAACAACAAGGGCAACAAAGGGGGAAAATACATAATTAAAATAAAATAAAAAATATATATATATATATATTTTTTTTTAGGGACCAGGTGGTGGTGCACCTGGTTGAGTACACATATGACAATGCGCAAGGACCCAGGTTTGGGCCTCCAGTCCCCATCTGCAGGGGGAAAGCTTTGCGAGTGGTGAAGCAATGTTGCAGTTATCTCTCTTGTCTCTCCCTCTCTGTCACCCCTTTCTGTTAGAATTCTGGCTGTCTCTGTCCAAGAAATAAAATAAAGATGATAATTAAAAAAAATTTAAAAAAAAAACCTTTTTAGGGGCAGGGTGGTGGCACACCTGGTTGAGTGCACATGTCATTATGCACAAAGACCTGGATTCAAGCCCCCAGTTCCCTCCTGGAGGGGGAAAGCTTTAGAAGTGGTGAAGCAGTTCTGTAGTGTCTTTTTCTCTCTCCCTCTTTATCCTCCTTCAATTTCTGTCTTATCACATAATTAATTAAAGTTAGTTTTTAAATAAGTAAAGTTATTTTAAATAGTTACTAATAAATAAATAGTTTTATTTATTATTTGTAAATAAGTTATTTAAAATAACTTTACTTATTTAAAAATTAACTTTGGGGAGATGGGTGGTAGCACACTGGGTTAAGCACACATAGTACTAAGTGCAGGGATCCTGGTTTGAGCCCCCGGTTCCCCACCAGCAGGGGGGTCATTTCACAAGTGGTGAAGCAGGTCTGCAGGTGTCTTTCTTTCTCTCTCCTTCTCTATCTTACCCTCCTCTCTTGATTTCTCTCTGTCTTTTCCAATAAAAATGGAAAAAAAAAGTCCAACAGAAGTAGTGGGTTCATAGTGCAGGCACCAAGCCCCAGTGATAACCCTGGAGGCAAAATAATAATAATAATAATAATAATAATAATTTTAAATAAAAAATATGATAAATAGCTAAGAATATTTAAATAAAAATAATAAGAGCTACTCATTATTTTAAAATGTTATGAAACAGAAGATCAGGATTTGTATATTTACTTATTCCCTTTGTTGCCCTTTTTGTTTTATTGTTGTAGTTATTGTTGTAGTTATTGTTGTTGTTATTGATGTCGTCATTGTTGGATAGGACAGAGAGAAATGGAGAGAGAAGGGGAAGACAGAGAGGGGGAAAGAAAGACAGACACCTGCAGTCCTGCTTCACCGCCTGTGAAGCGACTCCCCTGCAGTTGGGGAGCTGGGGGCTCAAACCGGGATCCTTACACTGGTTCTTGTGTTTTGTGCCACCTGCACTTAACCCGCTGTGCTACCACCCAACTCCCAGGGCTTATATTTTTCTATCTCATTACATATAAATTAACAGAGGAGGGAAGTGAGAGAACCAGTAATGCCAGAGATAGAACTTTGGGGCTCATGCCTGCAGGTCTAACACTTTAGCCATCTTGTCACCTCCTTTTTCACAGAATTTTGCAAAATCCAGAAAGGTTGATTTTATTTCCCAGTTGATTTTATTTCATTAGATTGTCAAGATTGGGACTATTTTATTACTGAAATTGTTAGTAGAAGTTACGGTCTTTTTCATGGAGGACACCAGTTAAGGATCTCCTGAGGACTGAAATTTGTCTGGTAATGGCTGGCACAGCTGTACCTACTGTAGCATGAAAAGACATCAGCGGGGGAGTCGGCGGTAGCTCAGCAGGTTAAGTGCACAAAGCACAAAACACAAGGACCAGTGTAAGGATCCTGGTTCAAGCCCTGGCTCCCCACATACAGGGGAGTCGCTTCACAAGCAGTGAAGCAGGTCTGCAAGTGTCTTTCACTCCCCGTCTCTGTCTTCCCCTCCTCTCCATTTCTCTCTGTCCTATCTAACAATGATGACATCAACTACAACAATAATAAGTACAACAATAAAAAAGGGCATCAAAAGGGAAAATAAATAAATAAAAATTAAAAAGAAAAGACATCAGCATTGGGTGGTCCACATCTGCTGCATTGAGCATCCAGTATCCCTCCATTCACAGACCTGACCTCATCTTCCAACCTCAACATCCAGCAAGTGAATAGTTAAACCCTGAAACAGCTGGAGGCCTAGAGATCCAACTTGAGTTGGTGGTTAAGGATTCTAAACAAGCCCCAGCAACTTTGGTTATTCCTACATGCTGCCTCAGAGCAAATATTTTTGCTTGTCAAGAGCATTGTACCAGTCCCACTTGAAGGCTTCTTTGAGAACAGACTATGCACTGGTTCCCAAATGGCTTTGGAATTTGGAGTATTTGTGTAACTGCACTTTAAACTTCACTACAAAACAGAAAGAAAAGAAAGGGTAAAAAGGCTATTTCAAGGGCTCGGTTGGTAGTGCACCCGGTTAAGTGCACATATCCTGTGCAAGGATCCTAGTTTAGGCCTCAGGCTCCCCACCAACAAGGGCATCACTTTAAAAGCAGTTTTGAGGTGTCTTTCTATCTCTCTCTCCCTCACTATCTTTCCCTCCCCTCTCTTCACAATTTCTCTCTGTCCTATCAAAAAAAATGACCACAGGAGCAGTGGATTTGTAGTGCAAGCAGTGAGCCCCAGCAATAACCCTGGAGGCAAAAAAGAAAAAGAGAGAGGACCAAAGCAGTCCTTTGGCACATGAGACACCAGCATTTAAACTCAGGACCTCAGTGCCTGAGAACCCAATACTTGATTCACCAGGCCACCTTCTAGACCACCATGTGCTGTTTCTTGCCTGAGTCATGTCCTCTTGCTGCAAAGACCTGCTCCCCTTTTCCAAGCTGTCACTCACTCCTTGCCTCCCTATCCCTGAACTTTCACCTAGCTGGTTTCTCACCAAGATTCTCCTTAGCTAGGTTGGATTCAGTTACCCTTTTCTGAGCTCCATTGCTGTCACCTGACTTACCAAATGAAGCCACTTAGATGTCCTCCAACTAGAGTGTTTGGCATGGGAGTTTGTCAACGGTACATCTAACAGTCAGAATCTTGGGGAAAGACCCAAAAATCTACTTTTTAACATTTAAAGAAAATTTAATCACATTACTTATTTATATATTGGCTAGAAATTGAGAGGGAGAGAAGGAGGTAGAAAGGGAAAGAGACAGACACCTGTATCCCTGTTTGACCATTTGTGAAGCTTTCCCTCTGCAGGTGAGGACCAGGGGCTTGAACCTGGGTCTTTGTGTTCTGTGATGTGTGAACTTAAACAAGTGTGCCACCTCCTGGCCGCCTCCCCCCCTTTTTTTTTACATTACCCTCACCAGACAGTGCTTACACTAGTTTGAAAACTTAAAAGTAACAGAATGGTTGTGTTTTGAGTTACTGGTATCTTCTCTGTGTTAGGCTTTGAGAAAAGAAATGTTATCAGAACAAAAACATTCTAGTACTTGTGTAAGAGATCATGAGATCAGTATGTTCTACATTAATTACTCTCTCTCTGGATGTTCTACATTAATTACTCTCTCTCTGGATATGCATTTTTGTGTACAGGCTGTTCTGCCTTGGGTCTCTTTGGTCACACATTGTTCATCTGTGAGTTGAGACCCTGACTCCCACCCCCACAGAAGGAAGAGTTGTTTCCCTCTAAGATGAACTCAACAGACCATCTTGAGGATGCTCCCAATGCCACCTTGCTCCATGTGCCTCGCTCACAGGGAGGAAACGCCACCACTCTCCCCGAGGAAATCCAGGATCTCATTCACTCCGCCACCTTGGTGACCTGTACTTTCCTACTCACAGTCATTTTCTGCCTGGGCTCTTATGGCAACTTCATCGTCTTCTTGTCCTTCTTTGATCCTGCCTTCAGGAAATTCAGAACCAACTTCGATTTCATGATCCTGAACCTGTCTTTCTGTGACCTCTTCATCTGTGGGGTGACCGCCCCCATGTTTATCTTCATGTTATTCTTCAGCTCCACCAATAGGATCCCCGATAATTTCTGCTTCACCTTCCACTTAACCAGTGCAGGCTTCATCATCATGTCCCTCAAGACCGTGGCTGTGATCGCCCTGCACCGACTCCGCATGGTGTTGGGGAAGCAGCCTAACCGCACGGCCTCGCGGCCCTGTACCTTGCTCCTTACTCTGCTCCTGTGGGCCACCAGCTTCACCCTCGCCACTTTGGCCACCCTGAAAACCAGCAGGTCCCACCTCTGCCTCCCCATGTCCAGTCTCACAGCGGGAGAAGGGAAAGCCATCCTGTCACTCTATGTGGCTGACTTCACTTTCTGTGTGGCCGTCGTCTCTGTCTCTTACATCATGATTGCTCAGACCCTGAGGAAAAATGCCCAAGTCCGAAAGAGCCCCCCTGTGATCACAGTCGATGCTTCCAGACCACAGCCCTTCATGGCGGCCCCTGTGAAGGGAGGTGGAGATACTATCCAGTGTGCTATGCCAGCTCTGTACAGGAACCAGAATTACAACAAACTACAGCACATTCAGACCCATGGGTACACCAAGAGTCCCAAAAGGCTGCCAACTCCCGCAGCCAGCCGGCTCCAGTTGGTGTCAGCTATCAATCTCTCCACAGCTAAGGATTCCAAAGCCGTGGTCACCTGTGTGATCATTGTGCTGTCAGTCCTGGTGTGCTGTCTGCCACTGGGAATCTCCTTGGTGCAGGTGGTTCTCTCCAGCAATGCGAGCTTCATCCTTTACCAGTTTGAACTGTTTGGATTTACACTCATACTCTTCAAGTCAGGATTAAACCCTTTTATCTATTCCCGGAATAGTACCGGGCTCAGAAGGAAAGTGCTCTGGTGCCTCCAGTACATAGGCTTGTTTTTCTTCTGTTGTAAACAGAAAACTCGCCTGAGAGCCGTGGGAAAAGGGAACCTTGAGGTCAACAGAAACAAGTCCTCCCATCACGAAACAAACTCCGCCTACGTGTTGTCTCCAAAGCTCCAGAAGAAATTTGTGGACCAGGCTTGTGGCCTAAGTCATTCGAAGGAGAACGTGGTCAGTCCCAAGGTCTCTGCTGGACACCAGCACTGTGGTCAGAGCAGCTCCACCCCCATCAACACGAGGATCGAGCCCTACTACAGCATCTACAACAGCAGCCCCTCCCAGGAAGAGAGCATCCCGCACAACCTACAGCCTGTAAACTCTTTCGGATTTGCCAACTCATATATTGCCATGCACTACCACACCACTAATGACCTAATCCAGGAGTACGACAGCACTTCCATCAAGCAGATTCCAGTTCCCTCAGTTTAGAGGCATGGGTGCTGCAGATTCTTGTGTCAACTGGTCTTATTTCTGATACTGATTCATTTGTTTCATTTATTTTTTTTTAATGGTTTGTGAGACCAGTGGTCAAGCAAATCTTAAAATCCAGCTGATTTTTTTTTTCCCTTTGAAATTTTAACTCGTATTGATATGTTCTGGGCTCCTTGGTATTTTAATTTTTTATCTGAGTTTACTGTTTAGATTTTTATCCTAACCTAATCCTAATCTAATCTTTCATCTTGAACTGTGAATGCCAAGATTGATCACCCTGTTGTGTTTATGTGGAGATCATCTGAATCAGTGTTACGGATATTCTAAGCATATGTGAGTTTTGTTTTGTTTTTAAGGCAATGGTATTTTTAGCATCATTGTTACAGATGTGATTTTTTTTTAATTGTCTCTGGGGATTCATTGCTTTGAATTGGCTTTTTTAGATTAAAAGAATGAGAGACAGAGGTAGAAAGAGAGAGGGAAAGAGACCACAGCATCACATTAACTGCTTTAATACATGACGCTTAGACTCAAACCCTGGTCAAAGACATGGCAAAGCAGCACACTATCCAAGTGAGCTACTTTGCCTGTCTCTGAGGGGTTATTTTTCTTATATTGAATTATAATTATAAATTTTTATTCTTTGTAACATTGAAATGGAGAGCAGTATCCTTTTTTGGTAGTAATTACTTAAATAAGTAACATTATGCAATTAGAAATACATTACCCACAACTGTCCTTAGCAAAAATACTATCCAGATTAAGTAATTTCCTTTGATAAGATGGGAAAGACTGTAACATTATGCTTACTATAATTTGCTAATGTAGACAGTATTATTTGGTGCCAATTGAGTACTGATACACTTCTTTTCAAAAGAAAGATGTTTTTGCTTACTAAACTGAGTTATTCTGCTTGGGATTGATTTTACCCAAGAATCCTAGTGAAGAGGACTGCATCAATTATTTATTTTTTATTTTTTGCCTCCAGAGTTATTGCTGGGGCTCGGTGCCTGCACTATGAATCCACTGCTCCTGGAAGCCATTTTTACCCATTATGTTGTTGGATAGGACAGAAAGAAATTGACAGAGGAGGGGAAGATAGGGAGAAAGACACCTGCAGACCTGCTTCACTGCTTATGAAGCGACCTTGCAGGTGGGGGAGCCGGGAGCTCAAACTGGGATCCTTGCACAGGTCCTTGTGCTTAGTATTATGTGCGCTTAACCTAGTGCCCAGCCCCAAGAGTATTGCATCTGTTAGCAGAGAGATAGTATTCTTAGCTGAGTGTGGTCATCTTAGCCAGTGGTCATCACCACTGTGAGAAGCAGTGGTGGAGATGTGTTGTGATGTGTTGGATGATATCTGTTGTTGCTTAAGAAGGCATCAGGGTGGGTTGACAATGTTTTGATTTGTGCTTTGCTTCTTGTGTCAAAAGATTTAACAACCGTGGTCCGGGAGGTGGCATAGTAGATTCATGAGGTCTTGAGAGTTCAATCCCCAGCAACACATGTACTAGAGTGATGGCTGGTTCTTTCTCTCCTATTTTTCTTACTGATAAATAAATAAAATCTTTAAAAAAAAACAAAAAATAAGAAGATATAACTACTTGACAGAGTATCCAAGTAACTATTTAGAAATACTTTTGTCTTCCTTTTTTTTTTTTACCCTTTCATTTGTTTTTCTTGATATATTACTGTGATAGAAAAAAAAGAAATTCTCACAATGATCTATTTTCAAACTGACTATATTATTTCTCTCCCAGTAGTCTTAACCTAAAAATGGGCAGTGCAGCAGAACAGTGTAAGGATTTCTACATCTAAAATTAATTTTATTATGTACTAGAATTAACTGTAAACATATTTTCATGTAAAAGTATTTTAATTATACAGTTAGCATTTCAACTTCCTACAGTTTTGCACTATAGCTAGATGAGACAAAATGAACAGCAAGGTACAAAATCCTGTCTTTATAAATGATTATATTTGAGATCTTTTGTTGACATTGGAAGCCATTTTTTTTTCCTTTGGATGAAAAGTATTCAACTTAGAGCACCCTTCCCAAGACTGTTAAACACAGAGGACTTAAGAGGTACAGGGAAGACAGTCGATACTCAGTACTCTACTCAACCTTATCTAAGACATATTACCTTCCAGTACCAGCCAGTCATTTCTATTTCTGAGACTTAAATTTGAGACGTGTGTTTTGTTTGTTTTTAAGCTCACCTTTTAGGATCCTCCTTTGCTTCCTTCTTTACCTGTCTTCCTTTATTTTTGCTATTAAATTTTATAGCAGAAGAGAAAATAACCACTTTCTCACCTTTTTTTTTGTAATTGAATGCTATTTTTGAAAGTCACTATGATATATTTCAATTGTGCTTTTATATTTTTAATACAACACTTTTTATTTATTAGTACTTCTCCCATGAGATGGATTGGCATATTGCTCTTTTTAACAAATAATTAAGAAGACCTAATATCTTCCAGAGTCATTTGGAGAATTATGACAAATTCAGAAATACATGTTTGTCTTCATTAAAAACCTGGTATTTATTCCAATAAATGAAACAGCTTTATAATTAAACATTAATTATAAAGGTATTTCACACTTTTTAAGGCATGCATCTTTTTTTTGTCAAGCATTTCAAATGTGATTAAGAGATTTTTTAAAAGTAATTTATATTTGTTAAATTTAAAAAAGGACAGGTTTCTTGTGTGACTTTTAATTTTGAGATGACTTGACCCATCTTTGAGAGGTAAAAATAATAACATAAAGAAAATCTAGCATGTGCATATGAGGTATTCAGTCTTATTATGCTCATCAAGAAATTATTGATTTAACTTGCATGAAATACGTAATGGGCTAGAGTCTTAGCCACCCATCACACTTGTGTCTATATGTAAAGACAGGTGGACATAGACATAATCTAACTTCTCTCCTCACAAGGGCTATAATGAGAACTAAAAGCAATGAGATTCAGTTGAATATGACTTATTAGCAGGGTACATTAATTAGTTCTCTTGATGCTTTACTGTGATGCAAAGTATGTGATGTATTTCAGACATTTTATAATTGTTCTGATGTTAACCATTAGGCCAGATTTGTATTTCTGATGCTTTTAATGTTCTTTTAAAATACTATTTGGAAAATAAAAATATTGAAAATCCTAACATTTGTGTCTTTTTAAAATGTTTTTCTTTTCTTTTTTTTTAAATATTTATCTTATTTATTCCATTAGATAGAGATAGGGACAGAGAGAGGCGAGAGAGGGACCAGGTGGTGGCACACCTGGTGAGTGCATGTGCTACAATGCACGAGGACCTCGGTTTGAGCTCCCAGCCCCCAGCCCCCACCTGTAGGGAGATAGCTTTGTGAGTCATGAAGCAGTGGTGAAGTAGTGCAGGTGTCTGTCTCCCTGTCTCCCTCTCTATCACCCACTTCCTTCTCAAGTTCTGGCTATCTATCAAATAAATAAAGATAATATGAAAAAAATTAAAAAAGAGAAAGAGGCCAGAATATGGCAGATATTAGGAATTGAACCTGAATTCATGCTTCTAAATTCTACCCTGCCGCTCCATCACATCCTCAGCTGCTATTTATTTATTTATTTAGAGCACTGATCAGCTGTGGTTTATGGTGGTGTGTGTGGGGGGACTTTGGAGCCTCTGGCATGAGAGCCTTTTTGAATAACCATTATATTATCTACCCCTGCCCTCTTGTTTTGTTTTTAAAGTGTCACCACGGAATGCACTCAGGCTCTCATGCATGCAGAATCCCAGTGGGCAGGGTCCAGATTTCATTCCCTTCTTTCTTTTCTTCCTCTCCACTACTCCCCCCACTTTTTAAAATTTTTTTTTGAATTTTTATTTATTTATTTATTGGATAGAGACAGCCAGAAATTTAGAGGAATGAGGAGGGAGAGAGGGAGAGAAACAGACAAGAGTAGATCTGCTTCAACACTCACATAGCTTTCCCCCTACATGTGGGGACTGGGGGCTTGAACCTGGGCCTTTGTGCACTGTAATGTGTGTCCTTAACCAGGTGTGCCACTACCCAGCCCGCTCTCCCCTCCCCCCTTTTTATGCTGGAGACTGAACTGGAGACTGGGAAGCCTCAGACATGAAAGGCTTTTTGCATAACCATTATGCTATCTCCCCAACCCAAGGTTCAATTTTTTTTTTCTTCCAGGGTTTATCACTAGGGCTCCGTGCCAGCCCTACAAACCCTCTGCTCTTGCAGGCCATTTATTTGACTTTTTTTGGATAGGGCAGAGAGAAAATGAGAAGGGATGGGAAGATAGAGGAGAGACAAAGATAAGACACCTGCAGATCTGCTCCACTGCTAGTGAACCGTCCTTACCCTGCCTGTGGGGAGCTGGGGATTGAATAGGGATCCTTACGCAGGTCCTTGGCGCTTCACACTATATGCGCATAACCTGGTGTGCTACCGTGCAGCATCCCCCCATTATTCAATAATCTACCTATTACTAGAGAGAGGAGAACAGGAGAAATAGATACTACAGCACTGCTTTACCCCCATATGGCTTCTCCTAGTGTTCTTTTTAAAAATATTTTATTATTAATAAGAATAGGCGAAAGAACCAGAAGTCACTGTGGATTCATGTGCTACCAGAACACAATTTTGAACAAAATTTTTTGTTTGTTTGTTTTTGTTGCCCTTGTTTTTATCGTTGTTGTGGTTATTACTATTGTGACTGATGTTGTTGTTGCCGGATAGGACAGAGAGAAATGGAGAGAGGAGGGGAAGATAGAGAGGGGGAGAGAAAGACACCTGTAGACCTGCTTCACTACTTGTGAAGCAACTCCCCTACAGGTGGGGAGCCGGGGGCTCGAACCTGGATCCTTAAGCCAGTCCTTGCGCTTTGCACCATGTGTGCTTAACCCGCTGCGCTACCACCCGACACCCTAAGCTTTTTTTTTTTAAGTTCACTTTTTTTTTTTTTTTGGCTTCCAGGTTTATCACTGGGGCTCTGTGCCTGCACCACAAATCCACTGTTCCTGGAGGCCTTTTTTTTTTTTTTTACCTCTTTTGTTGCCCTTGTTGTTTTGATTGTTGTTGTGGTTATTATTATTGTCATTGATGTTGTTGTTGGACAGGACAGAGAGAAATGTGTCGGGGCCTTAAGCCAGCCCCCCTTGCTCCGCTCCATCCTCCATGGCTGAATCTATGGTCTATTTACATAATCATTGTTTTGCCTGAGATCCGCCCTGCCTGCAGGGTATTAATTAATCCCACCAGTTAAAAGCTTTGCAACAGTTACTGTGGAAGTTTTCTACCTTCCTGCTCTTTCCTTTTCTCCACCCCCTTTCCTAGCCATTTCTTTTTCTGACTTGCCACTTCCGGTTCAAAAGACATAAAAGCATTGTCTCTGATCAATAAAGACTCAGCCACGAGTTCCTGGTCTCTCTCCCACGTTGCTGAATAAGCAGCAGCCCAGGTTGGCAGCAGCCTTAGTTGGCTCCAGTCGAGTTCTCTCCAACCCGAGAGCACGTGCCCAGGAAGAAACACCCTCAGGCTAGCCCTGCAGAAATGGAAAGAGGAGGGGAAGACAAAGGGGGGGAGACAAAGACACCTGCAGATCTGCTTCACTGCCTGTGAAGTGACTCCTTTGCAGGTGGGGAGCCTGGGGCTTGAACCAGCATCCTTATGCCAGTCCTCACGCTTCATGCCACCTGCGCTTAACCTGCTGCGCCACTACCAGACCCCCTAAAGTTCTCTTTTAAATTCTTTCTTTAGTCTTTTTATTTATTGGATAGAGGCAGCCAGAAATCGAGAGGGAAGGGGAAAGATAAGGAGAGAGACAGAAAGACACCTGCAGCACTGCTTCACCATTTGCAAAGCTTTCCCCCTACAGGTGTGGACTGGGGACTTGAAAATGAGGGTTCTCCCTCATTTTAACACGAGCTCAACCAGGTGTGCCACCACCTGGTCCCAGGACCTCAAACTTAAAAGTCCAACACTTTACCCACTCTGTCACCTCCCAGACCACCCAGTAGTGTTCTCATGTGCCAGGGCTGGAACACACCGCACTTCACGTACTGAGCTATTTACCTGCATTTGTCTATCCCAGCATTTCTGAACATCAGATTGGAAGATGAAATAAGCAAAGAATAACAGTGATTGGGGCTGGATGGTGGTGCACCTGGTTGAGCACACATGTTACAATGTGCAAGGTCCTGGGTTGGAGTCCCCAGCCCCCACCTGCAGGGGAAAAGCTTTGTGAGTGGTGAAGCAGTGTTACAGGTGTCTTTCTGTCTTCTTCTCTATCACTCCCTTCCCTCTTGATTTCTCACTGTCTCTATCCTATAAATAAATAAATAAATAAATAAATAAATAAAATTAAAAAGAATAACAATGATAGTTTGAACTGCTGCATGTTACCTTGACCTTGCAAGCTGTTTTCTTTAAACATTTTTTTTTAAACCAGAGCACTGCTCAGCTCTGGCTTATGGTGGTGCAGGAGATGGAACCTGGGACTTTGGAGCCTCAGGCATGAGAGTCTCTTTGCATAACCATTATGCTATCTACCCCTGCCCTCTTTAAGAGAGGAAGTAACTTGCATAATCATACTGTGTAGCATGTATGTTCAGACCAAGAATAAACCCAAAGGTTATTTACAAAACATAATTTTCCCCAAATAATTTTATTAACAGAAATAATGGTTTACAGGACAGTTGTTGACATGTGGTTCCAGTTTATTTATTTATTTAATCATTATTATTGGGATAGAGAAAGAGAGAAATTGAGAGGGGCAGGGAAGAGACAGATACCTACAGCCCTGCTTCACCACTCATGAAGCTTCCCCCCCCAAGTGGGGACCAGGGGCTTGAACCTGGGTCCTAATACACTGTAATGTGTGCTACCATCTGGCCCCCATGGTTACAGTTTATCTCCCTATGACACAGTCTGCACACCACTCCCACCAGCAATGCAAGTCCCTCTTCACCATTATGCCCTGGGTACCATACTCTAGCTGCTCCCTCTCATTTCCCCCTGTTCTTTGCTACAACACACCCGGACCACTTTCACTCTGTCACTCTTTACTGCCTTTTTCTTGCCATTTTTATTCATTATTATGATTTTCTTAACCAGAGCACTGTTCAGCTCTGGCTTTTGATGGTGCTGGGGATTGAACCCAGGACCTCAAGCCTCTGGCATGAAAGTCTTTTGCAGAACCATTATACTATCTCCCTATTACGCTATTTAATATTTACATCAATGACCTCCCAGAAACTTCTTCAAGGAAGTTCATCTACGCCGATGACATCTGCTGTGCAACTCAGGCATCAAAGTTCGACATCCTCGAGGAAACACTCACGAAAGACATGTCTCTGATATCTGATTACTGTAAAAAATGGCGACTGATTCCTAGCACTGCAAAAACGGTATCATCTGTTTTCCATCTACACCATGCCTCGACCTCGCGTGAGCTTAATGTGCAGCTTGGCGATACGAGAATCCGGCATGAAGCCCAGCCAGTCTATCTTGGCGTTACTCTCGATCGCACTCTGTCATTTCACAAACATCTCATAAAAACTGCAGCAAAGGTGGGCGCGAGGAATAACATCATTGCAAGACTGGCCAGCTCCTCATGGGGCGCGAGCGCTTCCACACTACGATCATCATCTCTGGAATTATGCTATTCCACTGCAGAATACTGTGCCCCAGGATGGTTCCGTAGCCCCCATGTCCACTTGGTCGATTCCAAATTATATTCCTCCATGAGGATAATTTCTGGAACCATCCGTTCCACCCCGGTTCCATGGCTGCCAGTTCTTAGCAACATCGCCCCGCCAGATATTCGTCGGGATGCGGCATCATCTAAGTTCATTTCCCACGTCTACGCTCGACCGGACCTGCCAATATACGCGGATATCTTCACCCAGCCTGTCCAATGCTTGACGTCTCATCACCCAATCTGGTCCCCTACGCCTACACTGAACTTCTCTGTTCCAGACTCTTGGAAACAGAGTTGGCAGTCAGCTGAGGTAAAGAACAAACACCTCATCACAGACCCCTGCGAGCGTCAACCCGGCTTTTACCTAGCACGTTATGATTGGGCCCTCCTCAATCGCTATCGAACAGGCCATGGCCAGTGCGCCGCTATGTTCCATCTCTGGGGAGCCAGAGACCACCCGAACTGCCCCTGCGGCTACAGACAGACTATGACCCACATAGTCAATGACTGCCACCTCTCCAGATTCAAAGGAGGTCTCGAAACTTTACATCAGGCTCAACCTGACGCTGTTGACTGGCTACGGAAGAAGGGCAAACGCTAGAAGAAGAACTATCTCCCCAGCCCCTCTTTCCTTGCTTCTTAATTACTACCTATAGGTGAGATCATCCAGTATTTTCCTTCTCCTTCTGGCTTGTCTCAGTTAACATGGCTCCTTCACATTCCATCAAGATATGGAAAAGGAGAGATTTCATCCTTTCTCTTTACAGTGGAGTAATATTCCAACGTGACTATGTGACAACTTTTTAAACCACTCACCTGTTGTTGGACCTATTTTTTTTTTTTTTTTTTTTGCCTCCAGGGTTATCACTGGGGCTCAATGCCTGCACTATGAATCCACTACTCCTGGAGGCTTTTTTTCCCCCTTTTGTTGCCCTTGTTGTTTATTTTTACTGTTGTTGCTGTCGTTGTTGGATAGGACAGGGAGAAACCCAGAGGAGGGAATACAGAGAGGGGGAGAGAAAGATAAGACACATGAAGACCTGCTTCACTGCTTGTGAAGTGACTCTCCTGCAGGTGGGGAAGCAGGTGCTCAAACCAAGATCCTTGCTTAGGTCCTTGCGCGGTTAACCTACTGCATTACTGCCTGCCCTCACCCCCGCCCCCAACCTTTTTTTTTTTTTTTTTTTAAGGTTGGTGCTATTACAAACTGCTGCTCTAACCGTGTGTGCCAGGGGCCAGCCCCACAGGTTATTAGGGTAACCTGGAGAAGAAGGGGCATTGGCGAAGAATGAAGAATGAGAGACAAGTGAGTTGATGCTGAATTAAGCTCAAGCAGACATCTCTGTCTTACTTAAGTAAAACTTTATTTTTATAGTCTCATAAGGCTTAGATCATTAAAACAAAAATCACCAAGGTATTGATTATTAAAACAAAAATCACCAAGGCTTTAGTCACTAATACAAAAATCACCAAGGCTTTGATTATTAAAACAAAAATCACCAAGTAAGAACAGCATAGGTAGGGAACACCTCCTACTTTGTGGAACATTCACATTCCAGGGGCACTTTCCTCCCTAGAGATCACATCACAGTTTCTATGTTTTTTGTTATTCCTGTACCTGTGTGCTAGGCAGATGTCCTGCTGATTAAGATTAATATTCTACCTATATGTTTATGCCATATAACATGCCTCTTGCCTCTGTGCATCAGAAGCCAATGGTTCATAGAAAGTTCACCCTACTAGGGAAAGAGAGAGGCAGACTGGGAGTATGGATCGACCAGTCAACGCCGATGTTCAGCGGGGAAGCAATTACAGAAGCCAGACCTTCCAACCTCTGCAACCCACAACGACCCTGGATCCATACTCCCAGAGAGATAGAGAATGGGAAGGCTATCAGGGGAGGGGATGGGATGTGGAGATCGGGTTATGGGAATTGTGTGGAATTGTCCCCCTCTTATTCTATGGTTTTGTTAATGTCTCCTTTCTTAAATAAATAAACAAACAAACAACAACAAAAAAAGAAAGTTCAAGCTTGTTATGTTTCTAGAGGCCTTAAACAAATTGAGCAGCCCATTTTTCATAAAATCTGTTCCATTGTTTGATTAAGGAGTTTTGTTTTGTTCCTTATTGAGAAGGCACCAAGGTGGTGCCAACCTGGCCATCCTCTCCATAAAGTTAAGCTCTCTAGCTAGAATCCATCTTCTGTGTATGCTCACTGTGTGACCTAGGTTCTTGTGTACTATTCCTGCATAAGGAAGTGGGAGCATAGTGGTGGATGGTAGATTAAAAGGCCCATTGTATCTAGGCAGGTACCATAACTTTCCATTAATTAATTATGCTATGTAAGGTGGCCCCTCCACTGCGGGAACCACCAATCTTTCTCTATATTTTAGGGCAAATACTAAAGGAAGTGGTGTAGATAAAGGGGAAAACATTTTTTCCTATTGGAGCCTATAGAAAAATACTGCATTACTGATATTACTTGTTCCATTATGATCAATCTTACAGTGTGCAGTGCAGGTTTTGCCATTATTTTTGTCATTTGGTCAGGCTCTGAGCCTGGCCATAGGTAAATATTATTAAAACCACAAAGAGCTTAATCATGGCAAAAGGTGAGATGGTTTCAGTTTGGCCTGGAGAGTCCAGCCATGCTGAACTTCCTTCGAAGCTGGTACCATCAAGTAGCTCGCATGGTGGCGCCTGTGTGTACATATGGCTTTTTGAATTAGGTGTGTGTTGTTTGAATAGAGACCTAGGAGAGGCACTGCCAAATCATAAGGAAGATCCACTTCTAGTGTTTTTAAAAAAATTTTTTTTATTATCTTTATTTATTTATTGTATAGAGATAGTAAGGAATGGAGAGGGTAGAGAGAGATAGAGAAGACACTTCCAGTCCTGCATCTCCACTCGTGAAGCTTTCCCCTGCAGGTGGGGACCGGGCTTGAACCAGGGTCCTTATGCACTGTAACATGTGTGCTCCACCAGGTGCACCACCACCCAGCCTCCCATTTCTAGTGTTCTAAGGAACCTCTGGACTATTTTCTTTACAGGAATTGAGCCATTTTACATTACCACCAACCGTGTAGATGGATTCTTCTTCCGTCACATCCTTGCCAGCATTTGTTGTTACTAATGTGTGACATTCTCACAGGTGTGAGGTGGCATCTCATTGTTGCCTTTGCTCAAATTTCTTGCATTGGTGATTTTGAGCATTTTTTTTTTTTTGCCTCCAGGGTTTTTGCTGGGGCTGTCTCAGTGCTGACACTATGAATCCATGGCTCCTGGTAGCCATTTTTTCCATTTTATTGGGTAGGACAGAGAGAAATTGAGAGGGGAGGGGAGAGATAGAGAGGTAGAGAGACAGACACCTGCAAACCTGCTTCATCGCTTGTGAAACATCTTCACCCCTTCCTCCCTCTGGGTGTGGAACTGTGGGCTCAAACTTGGATCCTTGCCTGAGTCCTTGTGCTTAGTTCTATCTGCACTTAAGCAGGTGTGTCACTGACCTAGCCCTCTTCTTCTCATTTTTTAAATGGGGTTACTTGGTTGTTGTTGAGTTTTATGGGTCCTTTATATATTTTAGTTATTAGCCCTTTATCTGTATGTTTGTAAAGCTCTCCCATTCAATACGATGGTTCTTTTTGCTGTGCAGAAGGTTTTCAACTTGCTGTAGTTCCCTTGGTTGATTTTTTGGTTTTGTTTCCTTTCTGTTGGGCTCAAGTCTTCAAAGACATTTCTAAAGCAAACATCATGGAATGTTCTGCTTGTGGCAAACCTAAGTTTCTTACCCAGCAGGAAATACCCACAATAAACATTGCAGGCAGTTCTTTAAGATAAATCTGGGAAAAGATAGAGAAGTTTGGAATTTTTCATTTATCAGTCAGCATTTGTCTTTACAAATTAGGGCTTTGGGGGTTGGGGGGGCAGGGTAGTGACTCAGCTTCTTTTTTTTTTTTTTTTAATTGTTATCTGTGACCATCTGTGGCCAGTAGTTTTGTATTTTTAAAAATATTTTATTTATTTTGTTTTTGAGAGAGACGCAGACAGAGAGACACAGAGAGAAACACCAGAGCACTGCTCAGCTCTGGCTTATGGTGGTGTGGGGGGGATTGAATCTGGGACTTTGGAGCCTCAGGCATGAGAGTCTGTTTGCATAACCATTATGCTTCCCAATCTGGTCCCCTACGCCTACACTGAACTTCTCTGTTCCAGTCTCTTGGAAACTGAGTTGGCAGTCAGCTGAGGTAAAGAACAGACACCTCATCACAGACCCCTGCAAGCGTCAACCTGGCTTTGACCTAGCACGTTATGATTGGGCCCTCCTCAATCGCTATCGAACAGGCCATGGCCGGTGCGCCGCTATGTTCCATCGCTGGGGAGCCAGAGACGACCCGAACTGCCCCTGCAGCTACAGACAATGACCCACATAGTCAACGACTGCCACCTCTCCAGATTCAAAGGAGGTCTTGAAACTTTACATCAGGCTCAACCTGATGCTGTTGACTGGCTACGGAAGAAGGGCAAACGCTAGAAGAAGAAGAACCATTATGCTATTTCCCCCACCCGTGACTCAGCTTCTAAAGCACATGCATTACCATGCTCAACCACCTGGTTTCAAGAAGCCCCCAGCCCCCACCCACAGGGGGATAGTATCCAGTGTTTCACAAGTGCTAGAGTAGTGCTATAGGTGTCTCTCCTGGTTGCTTCTTCCTTCCTTCCTTCCTTCCTTTCTCTTTCTTTCTTTCTTTTTTTTCTTTCTTTCTTTCTTTGCTTTTCTTTTCTTTTCTCTTCTTTTTTTCTTTCTTAATTGCCACCAGGGTTATTGCTGGGGCTCTGGCACTCCCAATCCACCGTTCCTAGAGGCCATTTTTTTTCCTTCTCTTTTATTTGACTGGACATAGAAATTGAGAGAGGAGGGGTAGAGAGGAAGAGAAACAGACACCTGTAGACCTGCTTCACCGCTTGTGAAGTGTCACCCCTGCAGGTGAGGAGCTGGAGCTCCTTGGGCCTTGCACATGGTGTATGTGCCCCTCTCCTGAGTCTCTTCCTCACATATACCTCTATAAAAAAAGTGGTGGGGGAATGACTAGTGGGGGTGGTGGAGCCATGGAGGCATGAAGCCACACTTTCAAACAATATCAGTTCTCTTATCTAAAATAGTACAAATTCTGTTATTTAAATAAAATGTTGGGAGTTGGGCTGTAGCGCAGCGGGTTAAGCGCAGGTGGCGCAAAGCACAAGGACCGGCATAAGGATCCCGGTTCGAACCCCGGCTCCCCACCTGCAGGGGCGTTGCTTCACAGGCGGTGAAGCAACTGGTCTGCAGGTGTCTTTCTCTCCCTCTCTCTGTCTTCCCCTCCTCTCTCCGTCCTATCCAACAACAACGACAATAATAACTACAACAATAAAATAAAATAAAAAAAATAAAAATAAAATGTTATTCTCTAGAAGTAAAATGCAACTACTCCTTTTTACTGTTTTTTTTTTTTTTTAGATAGAGATAGAGAAGGAGAGAGAAAGAGACTAGAGCATCAAAGCTTCCTTCTAGGGTGAGGGGAGAGAGCATAATGGTTATGCAAAGAGACTCTCATGCCTGATGCTGCGAAGTCACAAATTCAATCCCCCTGCATCCCTGTAAGTTAGAGCTGAGCAGTGCTCTGGTTAAAAAAAAAAAAAAAAAAAGAAGAACAAAGCTTCCTTCTATGTGGTGTGAGCCTTGTACCCATCCAATTTTTTTTCTTTTTTTTTTGCCTCCAGGGTTATCATGGGGGCTCAGTGTTGGCACTACAAATCCATTGCTCCTGGAGGTTATATTTCCATTTCCCTTTTTTTTTCCTATCATTGTTGTGGTTATTATTATTCTTGTCGTTGTTGGGTAGGACAGAGAGAAATGGAGAGAGGAGGGGAAGACAGAGAGGGAGAGAGAAAGATAGACACCTGCAGACTTACTTCACTGCCTGTGAAGCAACACCCCTGCAGGTGGGAAGCCAGGGCCTCAAACTGGGATCCTTATGCTGGTCCTTGTGCTTGTGCGCTTAACCAGCTGTGCTTCTGCCTGACCCCCAATATTTCCATTTCATTGGATAGGACAGAGAGAAATTGAGAGGGGAGGAGATGATAGAGAGGAAGAGAGAAAAACAGACACCTACAGTACTGCTTCATCACTTGTGAAGCATCCCCCCTGCAGGTGGGGAGCCAGGGGTTTGAACCAAGATCCTTGTGTGTGTCTTTGTGCTTCATACTATGTATGCTTAACCAGGTATGCAATCACCTGGTGCCCACTCCTTCCTTCCTTCCTTTGTTTTTTTGGGGATGGTAGTGATTTATTAATTATAGAGAAGCAGAGTATGACTCTGACATATGCAGTGCCAGGGATTGAACTTAAGACCTTATGTTATTTTATTTTTTACCTGAGCTATTTTTTGCTCAGCTCTGATTTATGGTGGTGCAGGGGATTGAACCTAGGACTTCAGAGCCTCGGGCATGAAAGCCTCTTTGCATAACCATTATGCTATCTACCCCCACTAAACATTCCTTCTCATTGGAATTCCTTGGCTCATTATGTAACCTGAAGACAGTAAAGTTTTCAGAAATCACAAAGGAGTTGGAGAAAAGAGGTAACTAACTACTAGCTTTTGGAGAAAGAGAAGTGAAGATACCAGTTTTTTTTTTTTTTAATAATTTATTTATTCATGAGAAAGACAGGAGGAGAGAAAGAACCAGCCATCACTCTGGTGTATATGCTGCTGGGGATCAAACTCTGGACCTCAGAGTCTAGTGCCTTAGCCACTGCCCCCACCTCCTGGACCACAACCAGTTTGTTTGTTTTTTTTAAAGTATACAATAATTTGAATAAAGATGTATATTCAGTGAAATTTTGCTTTTTTTTTTTTGTAAGATTAATTATGCCAAAGTATCCAATTAAAGTGTCGCTTTAGGGGAGACTGAGTGGTGGTGTACCAGGTTGAGCATACATATTACACAATGACTCAGGTTTAAGCCCCTTGGGGAGGCAGGGGGACAACTTCACCACTGATGAAGCAGTGCCTCAGGTCTCTCTCCCTCTTTATCTCCCCTTGATTTTTGACTTTTGATTTCTGACCCTATCCAATATATATGGCATTCATATAACTGAAAAATAATTTCTAAAAGTATCACTTTATAGCTTTTGAATTTTCCCTTTTCCACTCCCCAATAATTTCTTTACTGATACATTTGGTTAACACCAAGTTAAGTTCATTTGATTTGTGAGTCCTTGTTGATGTGGAAAGTTTGCCCATTTTAGTTTCCTGAACTTTCAGATGCCTGAAGCATGCTGATCAGTGGGAGAACTTTCCACTGTCTTTCACCGTGGGAATCTTAATTTTCATGTGCTTTTTTTTTGTTTGTTTTGCAAAATGTAGCTTGTGCAAATGCCAGGTAGGCCTTTAAAAGTAGGGCAATTCACAAAGGGTGCTCTATTCCTGTTTTCTCTGGCCACAGCATTGGGCCAGGCTTCCTGCCCTATGCAAATACTTTTAACACATTCATATCAGAAATTGGTAAGAGCTTATGAAAGCTTCATGTTCCTTTGCCTGGCTTTAGTGATAAAGTCTGCCAGAGACATTGTTAAGAACTGGTTTTATTTTATTTATTTTAAAATATTTATTCTCCTTTGTTGCCCTTGTTTTATTGTTTTAGTTGTTGTCATTGTTGGATAGGACAGAGAGAAATGGAGAGAGGAGGGGACGACAAAGGGGGGAGAGAAAGATAGACACCTGCAGAACTGCTTCACCTGCAGATGGGGAGCTAGGGGCTTGAACCGGGATCCTTATTCGTGTACTTAACCCACTGCACTACTGCCTGACTCCCTATTTTATTTCTATTTAAATTTTCTTTTTCCCCCACCAGGGTGATCACTGGTTCTCTGTGCTGGCACTACGAATCCACCGCTCTGGGTGACCATTTTTTTTTTTTTTCTTTTTCAATTTTATTTGATAGGACAGAGAAACTGAGAGGGGAGGGGAGACAGAAAGAGAAACACCTGCAGATCTGCTTCACTGTTTGTGAAGCGTCGCCCGTACAGGTGCGGTGCTGGGTCTCACACCTGGGACCGTGCAGGAGTAAGCTTAGTACTTACTATGTGTACTGGCTTCTTACGAACTGATTTTACTAATGTTATTCTGAAAAAAGATATTAAAAATGTGGGTTTTTTGCTTGTTTTTGCAGCAGATAGATGTTTTTGTTTGCTTTTAACTTCAGATGGCTTTACACTAGTGCTTTTGTTTCATGAAGCCGAGAGATTGAAAATTCAATGATTTTCTTGGCCTTTGAGATCAGGAACCTTCCTTCAGTTGCTGTCCACAGTGGGGAAATACAACACTAAGTGATAATGATAATCTAGTTAGGGAGAAACAGCATATAGAACAGTGAGAAAACAATGTGATTTAACAGTTAGACCATGTTGGGGCAGAGTGGTGGCTCATTTGGTGGTGTGCACACCTTACAGATATGCAAGGATCTGGGTTCAAGCTCCCTGGTCCCCCTAGAGGGAAGAAGCTTCACAAATGGGGGAAGCAATGGTGCAGATGTTTTTCTTTCTTTTTTTTTTGCTTCCAGGGTTATTGCTGGGGCTCAGTGCCTGCACTACAAATGCACTGCTCCTGGAGGCCATTTTTCCCATTTTGTTGTCCTTGTTGTAGTCTTTATTATTATTGCTGTCATTGCTGTCAGTGTTGTTGGAAAGGACAGAGAGGAGGGGAAGACAGAGAGCCCGCATGTAGAGTTCTATAGAGTGCAAGTGTAAAAGAATACAGACTGGGTGTGGTTTGGGAGGTGGAGCAGTGGTAAAGCTCTGGACTCTCAAGCATGAGGTTCTGAGTTCGATCCCCAGCAGCACATGTGCCAGAGTGATGTGTCTGGCTCTTTCTCTCTCCTCCTATCTTTCTCATAAATAAATATTAAAAAAAAAAATAGACTGGGCAAACTCAGTTTTTCTAACCATTTAGTTTATCTAAACCTGAAGAACATAGCTTTTCTTCTTAAAAGTTCCAGACTGGGAGTTGGGCGGTAGTGCAGCAGGTTAAGTGCACCAGGTGCCAAGTGCAAGGACCGGCATAAGGATCCTGTTTGAGCCCCTAGCTCCCCACCTTCAGGGGGTCACTTCATGGTCTATCTTTCTTCCCCCCCTTTTTAAAAAAATTATTTTATTTATTTATTAATGAGAAACATAGTAGTAGAGAGAAAGAACCAGGCATCACCCTGGTACATGTGCTGCCGGGGATTAACTCAGGGCCACATGCTTGAGAGTCCAATGCTTTATCTACTGTACCACCTCTGTACCACCTCCCGGACCACTCTTTCCCCTTCTCTCTCCATTTCTGTGTCCCTTGTTATTGTTGATTTCGTCATTGTTGGATAGGACAGAGAGAAATGGAGAGAGGAGGGGAAGACAGAGAGGGGGAGAGAAAGAGACACCTGCAGACCTGCTTCTCCGCCTTGTGAAGCGACTCTCCTGCAAGTGGGGAGCCAGGGCTCGAACCAGGATCCTTACACCAGTCCTTGTGCTTCGCACTATGTGCACTTAACCTGCTGCGCTACCACCCGATCCCCCACTTTTATAAATAAGAGTAAAAAAAAAATCCTGAATAGTTTTTGCTGTCACTAAAAGACCCCTAGTCTGCAAATTAGTATTTCATTGAAGACATAAGTGCTAAGCCTCTTGTCCCTAACAAAGTTTGATATTTTTAGCTACATTACTAAGTTTAGAGAACAGTATATTTGACTTATTGGTAACTCTTAACTTCTGAATGGTCAAGGAAGTTTCAGCTTTAGAATTATCTACTTACAAAATGAAAATTAGTTTGTGCTTCAAGAACAGAAAGGAAGTCAATATGGCAAGACAGCTTACCTAGGAGGTGGAAGGGTGCTTGCTTTGCTAAGTTGTGCTATCTTTCTGTCTCTGACAAACAAAAACCCCATTTTTTTTCTTAAACTCAGTGTCAACTCAGTTTTTTGAAGTGTATAGGAAAGCTGTTTAATCAATATGAAGTATGTAATATATAGAATGTGAGTGGACACGAGATGTTTAGTACTGTCCTTCTTGTGGCTTCATGCCTGCATGGTTCCATTATTCCTGGTGTTTTTTTTTTTTCTCTCAATTTAGCTAGAGGGTAAGAAACAGAAAGGGGTGTGTGTGTGTGTGGGGGGGGAGAGACTCAAGCTATTCCATCACTGCCCCACTGCTCTAGAAGTTTTCCTAGTTCAAGTGGAAAACTTTAGTGACTCCTCATACCTGGTGACGTGTGTCCTCCAGCAGGTAAGCTATCTCCTGGATCCCTCTTTATTTAGTACATTGCCTACCTCCACCCCGCTTTTGTTTGCTGCTCAGCTCTGGATTATGGTAGTGGCAGGGATTGAATTTGGCGCCTTGGAGCTTTAGGTATACTAGTATTTTGCATAACCACTGTGCTATTTCTCCAGTTCCCAAACCCTGCTGAGCACTATCTTTTAAACTCACATTAATCTTTCATAGTTGCCATGTTTAACCTTCCAGAAGTTCTATTTGATGTGCTTGCTTTTACCGAACACTTTGCTTCAGGTATGGAAAATACCAAAATGCCTTCGGACTTCCACGTAGGTGTGAAAGCAAAACATTAAAAGTTTCTCATTCCACTCAGTAACAATTTTGGCTTCTAGTTTCTAAGTTCTAAAACGGTCAGGCCTGTATTTCTGTTAAAGAGCAAAATTCCAAAAGTTTTCAAACCATAACTTCTTTTAACTGCCAGCAAAGAAAACAAATTCAATTCTTATAGTCAGTAAGCAGTAGTATTCATATACTGCATTCTCAGAGAAAAGCCTGTTAAGACACAGGGCCACAGTGATCATGAGTCAGAGCTGGTGAAAGTAGCCAGTTAGGCTTTACTTGAATTCCTATAGGTTATATACCTAATATTGTATGTTCTCAATGCTCATATTTAAAGTATTCCCTTTTCTGCAATGTGATATAAACATGACTTTAATCTATAATGCTGCAGTGTAGACTAGGGAATGGGATGCACCATGGTCAGTCTACCTGTTAGTGAAGTTTAATTTCTTCTTTGAAGATGAAACATTAGCATTTAAGAATTTCTAGTATGAGGATTTCTGATAATTTCTTTCTGTAACTTAATGTATCATTCCACCTGCTTGTGCAGCCCCGTATACAATATGGCATTACTCTTGACATTGCTGTGGCCTACGGCTTCTCTACCACTCCTGCCAGACAACTGGAAACAAAGAAATAAACCAAGATAACAAGGAAAAATGGATTTGAACCCCTATCATCATATTTTGAAAACTTATCTCTATATATGTTAAAGATAGCCTGACAGTTCAAACAGAAAATGTTAAGTATCAGAAAGAGTATTAAAATAAGATTCTCAGATAACTGATATTTTTTTAAAACTTTGTTAAAAATAATTTGAGGAGGAGTCGGGTGGTAGTGCAGCAGGTTAAGAGCAGGTGGCGCAAAGCGTAAGGTCCGGCGTAAGGATCCTGGTTTGAGCCCCCGGTTCCCACCTGCAGGGGAGTCGCTTCACAGGTGGTGAAGCAGGTCTGCAGGTGTCTATCTTTCTTTCCCCGTCTTCACCTCCTCTCTCCATTTCTCTCTGTCCTATCCAACAACAATGACATCAATAACAACAATAATAATAGCTACAACAATAAAACAAGGGCAACAAAAGGGAATAAATAAACTAATTAATTAAATTGAGGGGATGGGGCAGTGATAGCACAGTGGTTAAATGCACATGGCGCAAAGCGCAAGGACCATCATAAGGATCCCGGTTTGAGCCCCGAGCTCCCCACCTGCAGGGGGTTGCTTCACAAGCAGTGAAGCAGGTCTGCAGGTGTCTTTTCTCTCCTTTCCATCTTCCCTTCCTCACTGTCCTATCCAACAGCAAGAACAGCTATGACAATAACAACAATAACTACATGTGCAACAGCAAGGGAAACAGAAATGGGAAAAATGGTCTCATCTAGCAGTGGATTTGTAGTGCAGACACCAAGCCCCAGCGATAACCCTGAAGGCAAAATAATAATAATAATTTGAAAGGGTCGGGTGGTAGTGCTCCTGGTTGAGCGCATAGGCTAGATAGCCCCTGGTCCCCACCTGCAGGGGGAAAGTTTCACGAGTGGTGATGTAGGGCTGCAAGTGTCTGTCTCTCTCCCTCTCTATCTCCCCCTACCCTCTCAATTTCTGGCTGTCTCTAATAAATAAAGTTAAAAAAAAAAACCCTCTGCCTTTAAATCCTAATTCAAAATTTAAGCCTTGATTTAAAATTTCTTCTTCTTTTAAAAGATTTTATTTATGTTATTAATGAGAAAGATAGGAGGAGAGAGAAAGAACCTGACATCACTCTGGTACGTGTGCTGCCAGGGACCAAACTCAGGACTTCATGCTTAAGAGTCTAATGCTCCATCTCCTGGACCACCCTTAATTTTAATTTTCTTGCTTAGTTCACATCATTTTTATACTGGATCATTGGTGATACTGCATCAATAATTTGGTCTGATTTTTTTTTGTCACCAGGGTTATCAATGAGGCTCTGTACATGCACTACTAACCCAGCACTCCTGGCAGCCACCCCATCCCTTTTTTTCTATTTTTATCCAGGTAGGATGGAGAAAAACTTGAGAGTGGGGATAGGGGTGGGTGGGAGTTAGAGAGGGGGAAAGACACTTGCATATCTGGTTCACTGCTCACGAAGCTTCCCCTCTGCAGGTGGAAAGTGGGAGTTTGAACCCTGCTCCTTGTACTTGGTACCATGTGAGCTCAGCCAGGTATGCTATTGCCCAGCCCTGGTCTGATTTTGTACCAGCAAATTTAAGCATTGTCAAAAATTAGGTCTGGACTTTGTAGATAAAAGTGACTGAAAAGGATAATTCATCAAGAAGTCAAACCATTGCGTGTAGCTAAGATAATGTGTTGTTCTTTGCAGTCAAAAGTTCTTATAATAAAGGTTGTCAAGATATTAAACAAGGGTTGAACTATAGGCTCCACCTAGTGGTGGCTTGGAGAAAAGTAGGTAAAGATAAATCAAAAAACAAACGAGCAAAAAAACCCATATTCAACATGTCAAAATTTCCAGTTTTCTGAAAAATGACCTACTAGTTACTTCCTTAAAATCCTAAATCTAAATCCTGACTCCTCTGGGCAGATGACCTCACCAGTGTGTCCTGGAACCTCACTTCTCTAGAGCCCTGCCCCACTAGGGAAAGATAGAAACAGGCTGGGAGTATGGATGGACCTGCTAATGCCCATGCCCAGCAGAGAAGCAATTATAGAAGTCAGACCTTCCACCTTCTACACCACCAGGGGAGAAAATGATAGGGGAAGATGACCAGAGGGCTCTGAACTCCAATTCCACCAGGACCCAGAGACAGAAAAACGACATTCAGAAGTGGCAATGATAGCATAGCGGGTTAAGTGCACATGGCACAAAGCACAAGGACTAGGCTTAAAGATCCCGGTTGGATTCCCTGGCTCCCCACCTGCAGGGGAGTCCTTCACAGGCGGTAAAGTAGGTCTGCAGGTGTCTTTCTCTTCTCCATCTCTCTCCATTTCTCTTTGTCCTATCCAACAATGACACCAATAACAATAATTAAAACAGTAAGACAAGGGCAACAAAAGGGAATACATATTAAAATGAAGGTAGCAGCAAAATAATCTGTATATCAAATGAGACTCGTAGACTAAATATAGGAGTTTATAAGAGTTTTTGAGTACTTTGCCTCGCTCGCCCCCGAAAAGAATTTAAAACTGTTAGCCAATACAGAAGAGTGACTTTCAGCATTTTTTTTATTTTGAAGGAATTATGGCCTCATTATTTCAATTAGATCCTGCCCCCCTCCAAAGGCAATAGTCTCACTTATCTTTCCCAGTGCTAACTTCCTTCTTATTACATCAATCTAATGTGAGAGGAATTCTGTTTATATTATTTAACTTATAAAATGACTGGCTGTATACCTTACTAAAGATATAAACTTAATGAATCTAGTCTCTGATCTTAATATGTTAATAGGGGACAGTGACAATATTAGACAGTATACCAACACTTACTGGGAACCGGTGTCAAGTACTGAGACGAGGTTTTTTTACATACAGCAAGATGAAAATATGCTGATACAGTTACCTTATCAAGTAGATGATCTCTCTTACAAAAGACGAAGTCCGGTTCAAAAAGGCTCCTCTATGTGTTCAGGACCACATGGCTAGATCATACGGCTAGCATCTGGACCTAGTACCAAATTCAAAGCGCATCCTCTCTACAAATGCTCTATTACTAAAATCTACCAGTCCCCCATGAGTCAAGTGTATTAACCTTTTCCCAAACTAAAATGTCTTTGGCTGGAACTACCAAAAGGGAGAAAGGAAGTATAGTATTTTATGATCACTTTCAATACCCTTATTCAGCTGTATATACCCAGAATAGAACAGGGTGATGTGTCAACAAGATAATGGAGAAAATAAAGGGAGCAAGTAATCTGTCACTGACTACATGGCAAAACTGTCTGTCGACATTTTATTCATTTCAAAATAAATATTATGTTATAAAAGCAGCCAGCACTAAAATCTTCAGTATACAATAGGGATATACAAAGGATACCCAGCACAGTGTGTTTGCTAGAGTAAACCAAGAATAGGGCCACTGACTAGACCACCAGGCATACAGTTTGTGAAAAAACATACACTCCTATCAAGTAGAAACAGGCAAGAGCTCTGAGAGAGAAATAATCTATTACAAAATAAGAACTTCTTAGAATTAAAAGGGGTGAAGAAAACTTTTATGTGAGGTTCTACTAGGCACCCAGTTTCTTCTAATTTTATACCCGGTAGAGAGTAATTTCTAAATAAAAATTTGTTGAAAGGAATTCCAGCACTGGAATTTACACATTTTACATAGTCTCTCATTTAAATGACGTGTCAATTTCTTTCTTCATTATTTTTACTTCATTGATTAGTTGTATATTCTATAATTTACATAATAAATTTACTATTTAAAAACTTTCCAATAGGTATAACCATTATGACATTTATTAGATTGGACTCTAAAGTGCTTGAGTGTGATTTGTTCTGAAATCACATTACCCAGGCAAGGAAAAACACACAGTTGGCTTACAAACCACAACAAACATGAAAGGAGACAAATGTCTGCCTTAGAAGTTTATCAATAACCTCTTATATACACAGGTATATTCACAAAGTGGTTACAAGTCCTTTAGATGAGGTCCAATGGATGAGGAGTCTATAATGACACACGGACAGAAATTATTGTGACTTTCAAGGGTCTTTTCTTTCCCTGAACTTTATTCTCCTTTAGTTGGGGAGAGAAAGAAGTCCATTTTCATCTGCTGTATCTAAGATTTTGCAGATCACTGGAGACTCAACCTAAAGAAACAACAAAACCATTAAAAAGTTCCTAAGCAATTAAAAGTCAAATACTTTATTATTCTGCTGAGTTGAATACATGTCTATGAATGTATTAAATGTATCTGAGCCATTGTTTTGGATAAACCACTCAATATTTTTTTTCCCCCCTCCAGGGTTATTGCTGGGCTCCATGCCTGCACCATGAATCCACCGCTCCTAGAGGCCATTTCCCCCCCTTTTTGTTGTAGCCTCGTTGTGGTTATTATTTTTGCCATTGTTGATGTTGTTCGTTTTTGGATAGGACAGAGAGAAATGGAGAGAGGAGGGGAAGACAGAGAGGGGGAGAGAAAGACAGACACCTGCAGACCTGCTTCACTGCCTGTGAAGCGACTCCCCTGCAGGCGGGGAGCCGGGGGCTCGAACTGGGATACTTAGGCCGGCCCTGAGATTTGCGCCATATGCGCTTAACTCACTGCGCCACGGCCCGACCCCGCCACTCAATATTCTTTTAAGGTTTTTAATGTGTTAGTTCTGGGGAATGAACCCATGTTCACATGTGCATGGTACCATTCACTGCAAAGTGAGCTCCCTGGACCTTTTTTTTCCAACTTTTATTTTTATTTTTTAAAGTATTTATTTATTTATTTATTCACTTTTGTTGCTCTTGTTGTAATTATTGTTCTTGTTATTGTTGTCGTTGTTGTTTGATAGGACAGAGAGAAGTGGAGAGAGGAGGGGAAGACAGTGAGGGGGAGAGAAAGACGCCTGCAGATCTGCTTCACTGCCTGTGAAGTGACTACCCTGCAGGTGGAGAGCCAGGGGCTTGAACCGGGATCCTTTCACTGGTCCTTGCGCTTTGCGCCACGTGTGCTTAACCCGCTGCGCTACCGCCAGACTCCCCTCAACTTTTATTTTAGAGAGAGGGAAAGCAAGAGAGGAGAGAGGGAGAAACAGAATGGAAAGACACCGTAACATCACTTCTACATCCATGGAGCTTCCTCGGTGTTCTCAGTGATGCTCCCATGTGGTGCTGCGGTTTGAACCCAGGGCCTCACATACAACAAGAATGTGCTTCATAGGGTAAGCTATCTCCTGGTCCTTCTAATACTATTTCTATAATTTACTTACTTTATTTATTTGAATATATTTTTTGCTGCAAAGGCTATACTGGGTCTTTGCACCTGCACTATTCAGTGATTGCAATTGACTCTTCCTCATTGCCAGACAGAAGATGAGGGAGGCGCTGAGAGGAGGGAAGACACGGGGAGGAGCAATACCATAGCACTACTCCACCATTTGGAAAGCTTCTCCTTTGCATGGTGCTGCCATGTGGTGGCTGGGGTCTCAAATCCAGATGGTCCTCACACATGGTACCCTCCTGGTCCCCAAACTGTGTTATCTGAAACAGTTCATTAGCTCTCCATACAAAATATCAGGTAGGTAGAGGAGACATTTTTATGTCTAAGTAAGAGTGGTGAGAAAGAGACAATGTGAAATACCAAACTAGAGTTGCAAAATAGAAAATAGATGATCAGGGAGTCGGGCAGTAGCGCATCGGGTAAAACGCACTGGGTGCAAAGTGCAAGGACCAGCGTAAGGATCTCGGCTTGAGCCCCCAGCTCCCCACCTGCAAGGGATTTGCTTCACAGGCAGTGAAGCAGGTTTGCAGGTGTCTATCTTTCTCTCCCCCTCTGTCTTCCCTCCCTCTATTTCTCTCTGTCCTATCTAACAAAGCCAACATCATTAACAACAATAACTACAACAACAATAAAACAACAAGGGCAACAAAAGGGAAAATAAATAATAAAAAACAAATTAAAAAAAAGAAAATAGATGTACATGACATAATAGTTGAACAATTCATGATAAAAGGCAAAGCTTGAACCTGGGTCACATACATGGTAAAGCAGTGTTTTATGTTATAAGCAGTTTGTACTTCTCACTCGTCACACTCATGGAGAAAATGTGACAGTGTGAATTCAGTGTTATATTTAACTCTGTTAACAACACATTCTTTTTTTTTTCTTTTCCCCTTTATTTATTTATTTACTTATTTATTTATATTTTTATTTTCTTCACCAGAATACTGCTCGGCTCTGACATATGGCGATGCAGGGTATTGAGCCTGGGACTTCAGAGCCTCACGTGTAAGGCTGTCTTTATATAACCATTATGCTATCTCTCCCACCCAATTCTTCGTCTTAGTAAGTCAAGTCAATCAATCTTCCACTTTGTAGTAAATATGCCTATTGTATACTATAAAAATATTTTTTCTGGCTCAAGCACTATGAGATATTTGCTTTTTTTAAAATAATTTATTTCTTTATTGGGGAATTAATGCTTTACATCCAACAGTAAATACAATAGTTTGTACATGCATAACATTCCCCAGATTCCCATTTAACAATACAACCCCCACTATGTCATTCATCATCTTTCATGGACCTGTATTCTCCCCACCCAGCCACCCACCCCAGAATCTTTTACTTTGGTGTAATACTCCAATTCCATTTCAGGTTCAACTTGTGTTTTCTTTTCTAATCTTGTTTTTAACAACACATTCTATGGGAGTCCGGTGCTAGCACAGTGGGTTAAGCGCAGGCGGTGCAAAGCAAGGACCGGCATAAGGATCCTGGTTTGAGTCCCTGGCTCCCCACCTGCAGGGGAGTCGCTTCACAGGCAGTGAAGCAGGTCTGCAGGTGTCTATCTTTCTTTTCTTTTTTAAAATTTTTTAACATTTATTTATTCCCTTTTTTATTACTATAATTATTATTGATGTTATTGTTGTTGGATAGAAAGGAGGGGAAGACAGAGGGAGAGAAAGACAGACACCTGCAGACCTGCTTCACCGCCTGTGAAGTGACTCCCCTGCAGGTGGGGAGCCGGGGGCTCGAACTGGGATCCAGACACAGGTCCTTGCGCTTGGTGCCACCTGTGCTTAACCCACTGCACTACCACCCAACTCCCAGGTGTCTATATTTCTTTACCCCCTCTGCCTTCCCCGCCTCTCTCCATTTCTCTCTGTCCTATCCAACAACAACGACATCAATAATAACTACAATAATAAACAAAAAGGGCAACAAAAGGGGATAAATAACTAAAAAAAAAAATAATAACACATTCTATTTGGGGGCCAGGAGGTGGCAGACCTGGTTAAACATATGCATTATCCTGTACGAGGACTTGTTCAAGCCCTCCCCCCCACACCAGCATGGAGGACGCTTCATGAGTAGTGAAGCAGTCTGCAGGTGTCTCTCTCTCTCTCCCTTTCACTATTTCCCTTTCCCCTCTCAATTTCTATCTGTCCTATCTAGTACAAATAGAAAGAAAAAAATGGCTGCCAGTAGGGGGTGGGTTTGTAGTGCTGGCACCAGGCAGAAAACCCTGGTGGCAATAAAAACAAACAAATAACACATTAAAGTTACCAATTTCAGTGACTGAGGAAGTGGTTCAGTGGTTAGAGCACAGGATTCACATGCATGAGGCCCTGGGTTCAATCCTCAGCATCACATATGCCAAAGCAGTGCTCTGATTTTGCTTTCAATAAATAAATCTTTAAAAAGTCATTAGTTGGGGTAGGGAGAAGATAGCATAATGGTGATGCAAAGAGACTCTCATGCTCGAGGCTCTGAAGTCCCAGGTTCAATCCCCTGCACCACCATAAATCAGAGCTGAACAGTGCTCTGGTAAAAACAAAAACAAAGAAAAAAAACTTACTTATTGGGGGGTGGGGTGGGTGGAGCTTCATGAGTAGTAAAATAGTGCTATGTGTGTATCCCATTCTTCTCTTTTTTAAAAATTTATTTATTTTCCCTTTTGTTGCCCTTGTTGCTTTTTATTGTTGTTGTCGGTATTAGTATTGTTTTTACTGATGTTGTCATTGTTAGATAGGACAGAGAGAAATGGAGAGAGGAGGGGAAGACAGAGAGGGGGAGAGAAAGACACCTGCAGACCTGCTTCACCGCCTGTAGAGTGACTCCCCTGCAGGTGGGGAGCTGGTGACTCAAACCTGGATCCTTATGCCGGTCCTTGCACTCCACACCACGTGCACTTAACCTGCTGTGCCCGACTCCCGTCCCATTCTTTTAAAATTTATTTATTCATTATTTATTGGCTAGAGAGAGAAAAAGTGACACCTGTAGCACTTCTTCATGGCTTATCACCTTTCCAACCTACAGGTAGGGACTGGGGGCTTGAACCCCAGGTCCTTGCATACTGCACTGAACTAGTTGTACCACTGTGCCCTCTCCTCTCTCCCCCTTCACTTTCAATTTCTCTGTTTATATTCAAGACAATAAAATGTAAAGAAAGAAAGAAAGAAGAAAGAATTCTAGTGGCCTGTGGATAAAGTACTTGAGGTTCTGTGTTCAGCTCCCAGCATCACATACTCTGGTTGTGTGTCTCTCTCTCTCTCATTATAAATAAATTATACATACACACACACATATATATATTTTTTACTAGAGCACTGCTCTGCTCTGGTTTATTGTGGTGCAGGGGATTTAACCTGGGACTTTGGAGCCTCAGGTTATCGCTGGGGTTCGGTGCCTGCACCACGAATCACTGCTCCTGGAGGCTATTTTTTTTCTTCTCTTTAGCTGCCCTTATTTTTTATTGTTGTTGTGGTTATTATTATGATTGTTGTCATTGATGATGTTGTTGTTGAACAGGACAGAGAGAAATAGAGAGAGGAGGGGAAGACAGAGGGGGAGAGAAAGATAGATACCTGCAGACCTGCTTCACCACCTGTGAAGCGACTCCCCTGCAGGTGGGGAGCTGGGGGCTTCAACTGGGATCCTTACACCGGTCCTTGCGCTTTGTGCCACGTGCATTTAACCCACTGCGCCACCGCCCAACCCCCGCCCCTTTTTTTAAAAGAAATTTTCTGTAGTGCTAGACAACTCTGTTTTGATGATAACTATGTGGACACATAACACTGTTTTGCTCAGGACTTAGCTCTTTATTATATGTAAAGTATACTTTAAAAATGTCAGCTTTTACAACAAAGGTGGTATGGGACTAAATTTAATTTTGGAGTGTACTGGAGGTTCTTTCTAGACTCGATGCTAAATGTTAAAATAGCATCTCAAATAGAAGTGCTAAGTATTACTTCTTACTTACCCCAAGGATATACTGACAGGAGTGAGGCTCTAGCATATATACAGTTACAGCATGCGGAGAGTCTGATTCTTTACACCTAAAGCAGAGAGTAGTTTAAAGATACTGTCCAAATCAAAGATGATTTTGTTTTCCTCTTAAAATATCAAAGTTCCATTCTGTGGTTCTGTGTAATTTAATATATAATTGAAGTAATATAGGTAGGCAATAGCTATAAGTTATTATAAAGTTGCCTTACTATTTTACAATAAAATAATTCTGACAATAAAAATCACCTGTAAGTTATGAATTAATTCACAATTATATTTTATGTTTGTGTCACCTTTTCCCCACAATAAGCAGATTACAGAGAAAGACATAAAGTGTAATTTGATGTTCTGACTTACTTTAGTTTCACAGTCACCTGTCTTGGCTTGTCAGTTATATCACAAATATCTCCATTCCCATAAAAGTGTGACACCATCCTGAATCAGAAACACACAAACTTTATTAAATTAAAATGTCACAAATTCAGAGTCATTATAAAGGGTGAGAAGATGGTTAGAAGGATCAGTTTTGTATTAGTTAACTTTTTCTTTAAAAATACAGATGTAGGGGGGTCGGGTGGTAGCGTGGTGGGTTAAACACACATGGCGCAAAGCGCAAGGACCAATGTAAGGATCCCGGTTTGAGCCACCAGCTCCCCACCTGCAAGGGGGTTGCTTCACAAGCGGTGAAACAAGTCTGCAGGTGTCTATCTTGCTCTCTCCCTCTGTCTTCCCATCCTCTCTCCATTTCTCTCTGTCCTATCCAACAACGACAGCAATTACAACTATAATAATAATCACCACCACCAAAACAACAAAAATAAGGGCAACAAAAGGGAAAAAAATGGCCTCCAGTGGTCCGGGAGGTGACGCAGTGGATAAAGCACTGGATTCTCAAGCATGAGGCCTTGAGTGCAATCCCCGGCGCAGCATATGTACCAGAGTGATGTCTGGTTCTTTCTCTCTCCTCCTATATTTGTCATTAATAAATAAATAAAATCTTTTAAAAAAAATGGCCTTCAGGAGCAATGGATTTGTGGTGCAGGTGCTGAGTCCCAGCAATAAACCTGGATACAAATAAATAAATAAATAAAATAATACAGAGGTAGAGGCCAGATGGAAGTGCACCTAGTTAAGTGCATGTGTTACAATACACAAGAACATAGTTTCAAGCTCCTTGTCCACACCTGCAGGGGGAAAGTTTCATGAGTGGTGAATCACGGCTACAGGTGTCTCTTTTATTCTCCCTCCCTTTTCCCTTTTAATTTCTTTGTCCTATAAAATAAAGTTAAAACTATTTAAAAAATACAGATGTTTGGGTTTATCACAGGGGAGATATTTCAGTCTAAGGCATTCCTAAAATATGACCCAGGGGATTCGACTTCCGGAGGCGGAGCTACGAGCAGCAGATCGCTCTCCTCTCATTTTTTTTTTAAAGATTTTATTTATTTATTAATGACAAATATAGGAGGAGAGAGAGAAAGAACCAGACATCACTCTGGTACATCTCCACTCCTCTCCTCTCCTCCCTTCTCCTCCCCTCCCTTCCCCCCACCCCTCCCCTCCCCTCCCCTCTCCTCTCCTCTCCTCTCCTCTCCCGGATCAACTAGGAATACCAAAGGAGACCACCCAGGACTGAAACAAGACAGGACTAGAATGACAACAGGAACCCAGTAAATCACCCGTGAGTACAAACACATGTGGCTGGTGACAGAGAGGAGCCTAAGGAGAGATTAAGTGACGGCTAACAGTTCAGCAGTTTATCAGTTGAGACACCACCTCCAGTCTGCTCCACCAACAAGGGGACAGCTTAAGGGAGGAGAGGACTCCCCAGAGACTCACCAAGTGCAACTCTGAGTCTCCATTGCTACTACCCTCAGAATCTGGAGCAGTGAAAGGGAGGGACACCAGGGGACAGAGATCTAACCGGGAAACTCAGGAGAAGACCTATACTTCGGTAGCATAGCTGAGGGGCTGTGAAAGTCTCTTTGCATAACCACTGGATTATCTCTGCCACACCCTGCTTTATCTCTTGCTCAGGAGTCAGTGATTAAGCTAAGAAGCCTATTGATAGTTTAAAAGCCCTCAGGCTCCCATAGCCTACAGGGAAGAAAAAAAGAGGCTTTTAAACCACTGAGCTCCAACGCAGGGATTGAAAAAACTGTTAACTTCCACCACTGTAAACCCTTTAATTAACTTACTTAGACACAAGTCAATCCAGGCAATAGTGATCAATAATTTGAAAAGTACTGATAAAGGGAACTCATAACATAATATATAAAATGGTTAAAACAACAAGAAAAAATATTGGAGACTCGAACCAGGACAGGAGTCCAGCTAAAAGTCCTCCAGAGGGTGAAGCACAAAACAACGAGTTCAACATCCAAACATTAGCTAAGGAAATAATCACAGGAGAGAGAAAAGAATTTGAAAAAATTGTAATCAGAAATGCAGGAACAACAAAAGAGAATATGGAAGAAAATTCTAATTATCTCATGGTTATTAGAGAGCTGAAAGCTGAAATCGCTGAGCTAAGAATGCAACTAGCTGAACAAGCTAAAACAGTATCAGAGCAGGGCAACAAAATAGATGAACTCCAGAAAGCAGTAGAGGGCAGAGAGAATAGAATCAATGAGGCTGAAGACAGAATTAGCAAGATTGAGGATGAATTAGAGACAACCAAAAAAGAAGTAAGAGATCTCAAAAAGAGATTAAGAGATGCTGAAAACAACAATAGAGTCCTATGGGATGACTTCAAAAGAAACAATATATGCATTATTGGCTTACCAGAGGAAGAAAGAGAAGGAGAGGAAGAAAGCATTCTCCAGGCCATAATAGCTGAAAATTTCTCTAGTCTAGACAACACCAAAGACATAAAGATTCAAGAAGCCCAGAGGGTCCCAAACAGAATTAACCCAGACCTAAAGACACCAAGACATGTCATACTTAGAATGGAAAGGAATAAGGATAAAGAAAGGATCCTTAAGGCTGCAAGAGAAAAACAAAGAGTCACCTACAAAGGAAAACCCATAAGATTAGCAGCAGACTTCTCCATACAAACACTACAGGCCAGAAGAGAATGGCAAGATATCTATTGAGTGCTCAATGAGAAAGGCTTTCAGCCAAGAATACTATCTCCTGCTAGACTGTCATTCAGACTAGATGGAAGCATCAAAACCTTCTCAGACAAGCAACAGTTGAAGGAAGCAACCATCACCAAGCCTGCCCTGAAAGAAGTTCTGAAAGGTCTCCTATAAACAACCAGACCACCACAAATAGGACATATATCAGAACACTCTAAAACTCTACAAGAATGGCGTTCAAATATCTTCAATCTTTGATATCAATAAATGTCAATGGCCTGAATTCACCTATTAAAAGACAAAGAGTAGGAAGATGGGTCAGAAAACACAACCCAACAATATGCTGTCTACAGGAAACTCACCTAACTCAACAAGACAAACACAGACTTAAAGTGAAAGGATGGAAAACTATCATACAAGCCAATGGCCCACAAAAAAGGGCAGGAACATCTATTCTCATATATGACATGATAGACTTTAAAATAGATAAGATTAACAAAGATAGGAATGGACACTACTTAATGCTCAGAGGATCAGTCAATCAAGAGGACTTAACAATCATTAACATGTATGCACCCAATGAGAAGCCATCTAAATACATCAAACGTCTACTGAAAGAGCTACAGCAATATATTAACAGTAACACAATCATAGTAGGGGACTTCAACACCCTACTCTCTCAACTTGAGAGATCATCCAGGAAGAAAATCAGTAAAGACATAAGGGAGCTAAATGAAGAGATAAATAAACTAGAACTATTGGACATTTTCAGAGTCATTCATCCCAAGAAACTGGAATACACATTTTACTCAAATCCACATGGGTCATTCTCAAGGATAGACCATATGTTAGGCCACAAAGACAGCATCAGCCAATTCAAGAGCACTGAAATCATACCAAGCATCTTGTCAGACCACAGTGGAATTAAGCTAACACTTAACAATCAACAAAAGATTAGTAACAGTCCCAAAATGTGGAAGCTCAACAGTACACTTCTTAACAACTTCTGGGTCAAAGAGGAAATCAAGGAAGAAATCAAAATGTTTTGAGAGTTCAATAAAAATGAAGACACAAGCTATCAAAATATTTGGGACACAGCTAAAGCAGTCCTAAGAGGGAAGTTCATAGCTATACAAGCACACATTAGGAAACAAGAAAAAGTACAAATAAACAGCCTGATTGCACATCTTAAAGACCTAGAAGAAGAAGAACAAAGGAATCCTAAAGCAACCAGAAGGACAGAAATCACTAAAGTTAGGGCAGAAATAAATAACATTGAGAATCGGAGAACTATACAAAAGATCAATGAAAGTAAATGTTGGTTCTTCGAAAGAGTAAAGAAAATCGACAAACCTTTAGCCAGACTGACAAAACAAAAAAGAGAGAAGACCCAAATAAATCGGATAGTAAATGAAAGAGGAGATATCACAACAGACACTGCAGAAATTCAACATATCATGCGAGGCTTCTATGAACAACTATATGCCACCAAGCTAGAGAACCTGGAAGAAATGGATGATTTCCTAGATACCTACCAACTTCCAAAACTAAGTAAAGAGGAAGTGAATAACATGAACAGGCCCATCACAGCTAATGAAATTGAAACAGTTATCAAAAATCTCCCCAAAAATAAAAGTCCTGGACCAGATGGCTTTACAAATGAATTCTACAAAACCTTCAAAGAAGAACTAATACCTCTACTCTTAAAAGTCTTCCAGAAGATTGAAGACACTGGAATACTCCCTGCCAGCTTCTATGAAGCCAACATCACCCTGATACCAAAAGCAGACAGGGACACAACCAAAAAAGAAAACTACAGACCAATATCTCTGATGAACATAGATGCGAAAATATTGAACAAAATTCTAGCCAACCAGATACAGCAGTATATCAGAAAGATTGTTCATCATAACCAAGTGGGGTTTATCCCAGGTATGCAAGGTTGGTTTAATATACGTAAATCAATCAATGTGATCCACCACATCAACAAAAGCAAGACCATAAACCACATGGTCATATCAATAGATGCAGAGAAAGATTTTGACAAAATACAACATCCCTTTATGATCAAAACACTACAAAAAATGGGAATATGTGGAAAATTCCTGAAGATAGTGGAGTCTATATATAGCAAACCTACAGCCAACATCATACTCAATGGTGAAAAACTGGAAGCATTTCCCCTCAGATCAGGTACTAGACAGGGCTGCCCACTATCACCATTACTGTTCAACATAGTGTTGGAAGTTCTTGCCATAGCAATCAGGCAGGAGCAAGGAATTAAAGGCATACAGATTGGAAGAGAAGAAGTCAAACTGTCCTTATTTTTAGATGACATGATAGTATACATGGAAAAACCTAAGGAATCCAGCAAGAAGCTTTGGGAAATCATCAGGCAATACAGTAAGGTGTCAGGCTATAAAATTAACATTCAAAAGTCAGTGGCATTCCTCTATGCAAACACTAAGTTAGAAGAAATTGAAATCCAGAAATCAGTTCCTTTTACTATAGCAACAAAAACAATAAAATATCTAGGAGTAAACCTAACCAAAGAAGTGAAAGACTTGTATACTGAAAATTATGAGTCACTACTCAAAGAAATTGAAAAAGACACAAAGAAGTGGAAAGATATTCATGTTCATGGGTTGGAAGAATTAACATCATCAAAATGAATATACTACCCAGAGCCATCTACAAATTTAATGCTATCCCCATCAAGATCCCAAGCACATTTTTTAGGAGAAGAGAACAAATGCTACAAATGTTTATCTGGAACCAGAAAAGACCTAGAATTGCCAAAACAATCTTGAGAAAAAAGAGCAGAACCGGAGGCATCACACTCTCAGATCTCAAACTGTATTATAGGGCCATTGTCATCAAAACTGCTTGGTACTGGAACATGAACAGACACACTGACCAGTGGAATAGAATTGAGAGCCCAGAAATGAGGCCCCACACCTATGGACATCTAATCTTTGACAAAGGGGCCCAGACTATTACATGGGGAAAGCAGAGTCTCTTCAACAAATGGTGTTGGAAACAATGGGTTGAAACATGCAGAAGAATGAAACTGAATCACTATATTTCACCAAATACAAAAGTAAATTCCAAGTGGGTCAAGGACTTAGATGTTAGACCACAAACTATCAAATACTTAGAGGAAAATATTGGCAGAACTCTTTTCCGCATAAATTTTAAAGACATTTTCAATGAAACGAATCCAATTACAAAGAAGACTAAGGCAAGTATAAACCTATGGGACTACATCAAATAAAAAAGCTTCTTCACAGCAAAAGAAACCACTACCCAAACCAAGAGAACCCTCACAGAATGGGAGAAGATCTTTACATGCTATACATCAGATAAGAGTTTAATAACCAACATATATAAAGAGCTTGCCAGACTCAACAACAAGACAACAAATAACCCCATCCAAAAATGGGGGGAGGACATGGACAGAATATTCACCACAGAAGAGATCCAAAAGGCAGAGAAACACATGAAAAAATGCTCCAAGTCTCTGATTGTCAGAGAAATGCAAATAAAGACAACAATGAGATATCACTTCACTCCTGTGAGAATGTCATACATACATCAGAAAAGGTAACAGCAGCAAATGCTGGACAGGGTGTGGGGTCAAAGGAACCGTCCTGCATTGCTGGTGGGAATGTCAATTGGTCCAACCTCTGTGGAGAACAGTCTGGAGAACTCTCAGAAGGCTAGAAATGGACCTACTCTATGACCCTGCAATTCCTCTCCTGGGGATTTATCCTAAGGAACCCAACAAATCCATTCAAAAAGATCTGTGTACACATATGTTCTTGGCAGCACAATTTGTAATAGCCAAAACCTGGAAGCAACCCAGGTGTCCAACAACAGATGAGTGGCTGAGCAAGTTGTGGTATAAATACACAATGGAATACTACTCAGCTGTAAAAAATGGTGACTTCACCGTTTTCAGCCGATCTTGGATGGACCTTGAAAAAATCATGTTGAGTGAAATAAGTCAGAAACAGAAGGATGAATATGGGATGATCTCACTCTCAGGCCGAAGTTGAAAAACAAGATTAGAAAAGAAAACACAAGTAGAACCTGAAATGGAATTGGTGTATTGCACCAAAGTAAAAGACTCTGGGGTGGGTGGGGAGAATACAGGTCCATGAAAGATGATGAATGACATAGTGGGGGTTGTATTGTTAAATGGGAATCTGGGGAATGCTATGCATGTACAAACTTTTGTATTTACTGTTGAATGTAAAACATTAATTCCCCAATAAAGAAATAAATTATAAAAAAAAAATATGACCCTTTGGCATGTGAATGATGATGATTTTGCCTCAAGGGTTATTGCCTAGGGCATAGTGGCAGCATTACAAATCCACTGTTACTGGTGGCCATTTTTTCCTTTTTTTTTTTTAAATATTTTATTTTATTTATTTATTCCCTTTTGTTGCCCTTGTTGTTTTATTGTTGTAGTTATTATTGTTGTTGTCGTCGTTGTTGGATAGGACAGAGAGAAATGGAGAGAGGAGGGGAAGACAAAGATGGGGAGAGAAAGATAGACACCTGCAGACCTGCTTCACCACCTGTGAAGCAACTCCCCTGCAGGTGGGGAGCCGGGGTTCAAACCGGGATCCTTATGCGGTCCTTGTGCTTTGCACCACCTGCGCTTAACCCGCTGCGCTACAGCCCGACTCCCCCATTTTTTTCCTTTTTATTGGATAGGAATAGAGAGACATTAAGAAGGGAGGGAGAGGTAGAGAGAGAGAAACAAAGATAGACACCTGTAGACCTGCTTCACTGCTCCTGAAGTATCCTCTCTGCAGATGGGAAGCTGGGGGGCTCGAACCCAGAATTCTGTGTGGGTCCTAGCGCTTTGTACTATGTGCATTTAAGTGGGTGTACCACCACCTGGCCCCTGCATGTGGATTATTATTATGATTTTCATAACTTTATATCAGATAGAGACAGAAGAGAAATTGAAAAAGGGGAGAGGTTGAGAGAGAGAAAGGTGCAGAAGTAGATAGCAAAATGGTTCTGCAAAGAGATCTCATCCCTGAGGCTCCAAAATCCTAGGTTCAATCCCCGGTACTACCATAAGCCAGAGCTGAGCAGTGCTCTGGTTAAAAAAGAAAAAAAAAGGAGAAACACCTGCAGCACTGCTTTACCAGGTTCTGGTTTGTAACCTGTGCACTAAATCAGGTGTGTCACCACCTGGCCCCTAAAGGCTGAGATCAATGGAGACCCTCAAGTTTATGAGAAAATGTTTACCTACCTAGAAGAATAAAAATTGGGGGTACTGGGAGTTGGGCGGTGGCAGCGGGCTAAGTGCATATGGCACCAAGTGCAAGGACCAGCATAAGGACCTGGTTTGAGCCACCGGCTCCCCACCTGCATGGGAGCTGCTTCACAGGCAGTGAAGCAGGTCTGCAGGTGTCTATCTTTCTCTCCCCTCTCTGTCTTCCCCATCTCTCTCCATTTCTCTCTGTCCTATCCAACACCGATGACATCAACAACAACAACAATAACTACGACAACAATAAAACAACAAGAACAAAGGACGTGGCGCAAAGTGCAAGGACCGCCTTAAGGATTCCGGTTTGAGCCCCTGGCTCCCCACCTGCAGGGGGGTCGCTTCAGAGGAGGTGAAGCAGGTCTGCAGGTGTCTGTCTTTCTCTCCCCCTGTCTTCCCCTCCTCTCTCCATTTCTCTATGTCCTATCCAATAATGACATCAATAACAACAATAATAACTACAACAATAAAACAATGAGGGCAACAAAAGGGAATATTAAAAAAAAACAAAAAAAAACAACAAAGGCAACAAAAGGGAAAATAAAAAATTTGGGGTATTATACAGACTTCAGATTTTTTTTTTTTTTGATCAGTGATAGTCTTTTTAACCTTTTTTTTTTTTTTTGCTTCTAAGTTGTTTACTTCTAAAGTATTTTTTAAAAAAGATTTAAAAAATATTTATTTATTTATTCCCTTTTGTTGCCCTTGCTGCTTTATTGTTGTAGTTACTGCTGTTGTTGTTGTTGGATAGGACAGAGAGAAATGGAGAGAGGAGGGGAAAACAGAGAGGGGGAGAGAAAGATAGACACCTGCAGACCTGCTTCACTGACAGTGAAGTGACTAGCCTGCAGGTGGGGAGCTGAGGGCTTGAACCAGGATCCTTACACCAGTTCTTGTGCTTTGCGCCACCTGCAATTAACCTGCTGCGCCACCGCCCGACTCCCCTGAGTATTTTTATCTCTTGATAAAGGGTGAGAAAGAAACACACAGAGAAAGAGACACAGAGAGAAGGAGACACCATAGCACTGCTCCACCACTGGTTAATTTTCCTTGAGCATGTGCATATGGTGTCTCGTGTTTTTTTTTTTGTTTTTTTTTTACCTTATCAATAAGTATAATAAAGTGTGTGCTATACGGGGAGAACTCTCAGTTCTCAGAAATAATCTTTCTAGCAGCCTGAAGGTGGCTGGACAGCAGGTTATAAGACTTCCAAGTATGCAGTCTTAGGTGTGTTCTTCAATACTGCCTGTGCCATACTGGTGCTGTGACATCACCCAGGAAATACAGAAATATATATATTTTTTCTTTTTTAATGACAAGACAGAGAGAAATGTGGTGACAGGTAGGGATAGAGAAAGAGAAACAACCTGAAGTCTGTTCCATGGCTTGTGGCACCTGGGTATTTGTACATGGGTAACTTTTACGCTTTACTGGTTGTGCTAGCAACCACCCCTATAATAAATAAATAAAATAAATCTTTGTTTTTGAAAAGAAATATCTGGGCTGAGGAGATGGCATAATGGTTATGCAAACAACATGCCTGAGGCTCTGTGGGCCAGGTTCAATCCCTAGAACCACCATACATAAGAACTGAACAGTGTTCTGGTGTCTTTCTCTAACCTTACATCTGCATCTCTCTCTCTTACTAAAACAAACTAATATTTTGAAAATAATATACATGGTTGAGCAAAAACCTAATTATAGGGCATCATGTGGTGACGGAGCTTGAACCCAGGGCCTTGTGCATGGTGAGGCACATGCTCAAGTGGGTGAACTACCTTCCATCCCTAGCAAACACTGCTCTGTTTTAGTTAATCATTTTCTTACTCCTCTGTGTTTGTTTACTTTATGGAATAGTCTTCTTCCCAACATGTATTCAGTTCTACCCCTTCATCTACTGTAACGCAAGTAGTAAAGACGTAAAGGATGAGGCAAGTGTAAATTCCAAATGAGTAGGATTCAAAGACAAATTCTAGTGTAGCTAATCTTATACTCCTGTGCTTCAATGTTTGTTACAGGTTGCTGTAAGTTATTTTCACATGACCTATACAAACAGAAGAAAAATCCATCTGTGTAGTGTAAGAGTGAAATGCTTTTTGATTTCACTAACTTTGAGTTTGGTTTGTATAGTCTGAAGGTAGTCTCTGTGTTAGTAAGGACAAAGTTAATGCTGAGACGGAAAAAGAATGAATAATTAAAACTTACTGGGCAAGACTACAAGCACAGGTAAAATTTAGTTATTCTTGGGAAACAAGAAATTTCTGCTGTGTATGTATTATATATAGTCCAGAACATAAGGTAGTTTTTTTTTTTTTGCCTCTAGGTTTATTACTGGGGCTCAGTGCCTACACTGTGAATCCCCTGCGCCTGGAGGCCATTTTTCTCATTTTGTTGCCCTTGTTGTTGTTATTGTTGCCATTGCTGTTGTTGGGTAGGACAGAGAGAAGGGGAAGACAAAGGGAGGGAACTGGGGGGTTCCAACTGGGATCCTTGAGCCATGTGCCCTTAACCTCCTGTGCTACTGCCCAGACCCTGTAAACTATATTTAACCATTCACTTTACAAAGGTTAAGAAACAAAGGGAAATGCTAGAGTATATTTAAATAGATTTAAATACCTTGGAAGAGGTAAAGATAACACATGAAAGAGGTAAATGCCCTTTGATGGCATCAGGCCTAACTCCTGGAGTTAACTCACTGTTACTAACATGTCACCACTCAGAGTACCACACCCCCACCATGGCTAGAGGCAGCAAAGTTTACTGAGTTCTACTGTCAGGCATTATGCTTTATTTATTTTAAAAAGATTTTATTTATTTATTAATGAGAAAGATAGGAGGAGAGAGAAATAGCCAGCCATCACCCTGGTGGTATGTGTGCTGCTGGGTATTGAACTCGGGACCTCATGCTTGAGTCCAATGCTTTATTCACTGAGCCACTCCCAGACCACGCATTCTGCTTTATTTGAACCACCTTATTTAAATGTCACAACAATATTGTTAAGTAATTGCTACAAGAAAAATTAGCCTTCAGAATATGATATAATATGGTATCATCGAGCCTGGCTCCCACTGCACTGAAGGAAGCTTTAGTGCTGTGACCTCCCCTTCTGCCTCTTTGTCTCAATTTTCCTATAGAAGTTTTTTTTTTTTTTTAATATATTTATTTATTTATGAGAGGGAGGAGAAGAAGGAGAAACAGAGTACTGTTCTGGCATATGTGCTACTGGGGATTTTAGGATCTCATACTTGACAGTTGAATGCACTTACCCACCATGCCACATCCTAGGCTTCCCCAATTTTTCTACTTAAAAACAAAGATGGGGAGCTGGGTGGCGGCACAGTGGGTTAATTGCACATGGTGCAAAGCGCACGGACCAACATCAGAATACAGGTTCGAGCCCTCAGCTCCCCACCTGCAGGGGGTTCAATTCACAGGCGGTGAAAGCAAGTCTGCAGGTGTCTTTCTCTCCCCATCTTCCCCTCCTCTCTTGATTTCTCTTTGTCCTATCCAACAATGACAACAACAATAATAACAACAAATATAAACAACAAGGGCAACAAAAGGGGAAAAATTAAAATAATAATAAATTAATATATATGTATATATTAAAAAAAATGAAGGGAGAGGAAAGGAAGAGAAGATGAAATCTGCTCAAGATAATCTGCCTTAGGATAGTCCTTCCTAAAGTCTTCATACAGATCTTCCCACGAGATCCAAAATGGGCCATTCTAGTACAAGTCACTGTAGTGTGGGGAACTACATCATACTGAAAACAGTAAAGGCTGTGGAGGTTCACAAGAAGCCTGATCACTCAGCTCTCTAGAAGAATGAAAATTGCAACTTTTATTAGAAACAACCTCTCTACTGGAGAAACCTTGCTATATGGCAGGGCTAATATCCAATCACAGAGCATCTGGTCTCTGTCATGAGCCCCCATTCCCCCTACTTCCTGAAGAATCCACATCCACGGAGACTGTCTATATATACTTAAACTTGTCCTTCTACCAATCTGCCTGACATTCATTTGATAGCTTGACCTGCTTGAGAAGTATGTAGAAGGATGGGGGAAATGGCTTCTTCACCTTTGTATTTATAATTGCCAGTATTTGAATCCAAGTCCTTAACTATTACACTGTTGCTGCCCCATGAAAAGAAAACTAGACTAGAGGCTGTTTCTTAAGACTGGCTACAGATTTTGGGTGTTTACATTTTACTTTTTTCATTATTCGAAGTTTGAAGTACTACACAAATCAGAGTCAAATGGAAATAAAGTTCATCTTTACCTGACTGTCTGGGTACCGTCGTCCTGAAGGTAATAGGCTCTAGCAGTGTTCTTCTTTGCCCATTCTATATGCTCCTCTTGGTTCCATGTTCCCACAACCACAGAGGTTTTCCCACTATCCTTGTCCTAATTTATGAAGAGATATTTGTGTTAACACATACTTGATGTTATCAGATAGACATCTAGGTTGAGAGCTTATAATAGTTAATCTTCACCTGTACACCACCTTTACTTAGATGAGTATTAATCAGTCTTGATGGAGTAGATTTAAGCTCACTGTCTTTACTCCTTGTTTTTCTGAATAGTGCAACTGCTTTCTAGTAAGGCTATCTCCAGATGTAGTTATTTTTGACTCTACTATTTCCTTCCACTCCTATTAAAAATATTATTTTCAAGACAGAAAGAGACAAGAGAGACACTAGAGTACTGTTCAGCTCTGGCACACGGTAGTGCTAGGGATGAATCTGAGCTCTCTGGGCAAGTCTGGCATACATGACTGTGTTATCGCCCCAGCCCTATCACTTTTTCTTTGGTGATGTTCCTGACTTTAGACTCTTCCTCTATATTTCTAGGGCTAACATTTCACCTCCCAATGAAGAGCTCACTTCTCACAAGTTAGATAATAAAACCATACATGATTCTCTTCTTTTTTTTTTTCTTAATTTTTAAATATTTATTTATTTATTTTCCCTTTTTGTTGCCCTTTTTTAAACTGTTGTTGTAGTTATTGTTGTTGTTATTGATGTTGTTGTTGTTAGCTAGGACAGAGAGAAATGGAGAGAGGAGGGGAAGACAGAGAGGGGGAGAGAAAGATAGATACCTGCAGACCTGCTTCACTGACAGTGAAGTGACTAGCCTGCAGGTGGGGAGCCGGGGGCTTGAACTGGAATCCTTATGCCAGTCCTTTTGCTTTGTGCCACGTGCGCTTATCCCACTGTGCTACACCTGACTTCCTCTTTCTTTCTTTTTTAACTACAACACTGCTCAGCTCTGGTTTATGGTAGCACAGGGGATTGAACCTGGGACTTCAGAGCCTCAGGCATGAGAGTCTCTTTGCATAACCATTAAGCTATCTACCCCTGCCATACTATTCAGATTCTTAATAAATTTCTGGCCTCAGCCTGGGAGATAGTTGAGTGTGTAGAAACTGGGGAATGTTATGCATGTACAAACTATTGTACTTACTGTTGAATGTAAAACATTAATTCCCCAATTAAAAAAAAAAAGAACTCCTTTTTGTGCAAGAAAAACACCTCAAAACAAATAAGATGCAAATTTTCAGGTTATATTGTTCTTCACACTAATTTTCAAAAAATATTTATTTATTTATGCCCTTTTGTTGCCCTTGTTGTTTTTATTGTTGTCCTTGTTGTTGGATAGGACAGAGAGAAATGGAGAGAGGAGGGGAAGACAGAGAGAGGGAGAGAAAGATAGACACCTGCAGACCTGCTTCACCACTTATGAAGCAACTCCCTTGCAGATGGGGAGCTGGGGGCTCGAACCAGGATCCTTATGCTGGTCCTCGCACTTCATGCCACCTGCGCTTAACCCGCTGCACTATCGCCTGACTCCCCACACTAATTTTTTATTAAGCTTATTTCTCTATCAGTACTGTCTAATAAGAACCTCCCTACTCCATTGCAACATTATTTTAAACACTATATACTATATCGTACGTGGACTTCCTTCTCTCTCGTTCTCTCCATCCCTCCCTCTCTCTAGGGTTACTGCTGGAGCTTGGTGCCAGCATATGTATTCATTGTACCTGGTGGCCATTTTTTCCTTTTTTCTTCTCCCCCATTTTATTTATTTTTATTATTTTATTTATTTTTACCAGAGCACTGCTCAGCTCTGGCTTATGGTGGTGTGGGGGACTGAACCTGGGACTTTGGAGCCTCAGGCAAGAGAGCTTCTTTGCATAACCACTACACTGTTCCCCTCCACCCACCCCTGCTCTTCTCCCCCATTTTATTAGATACAACAGAGAGAAACTGAGAGAGGACAGGGGAGATAGAAAGATAGACACCTGCGGATTTGCTTCACTGTTTAGATAGAACAGAGAGAAACTGAGGGGGAGAAAGGGAAGAAGAGAAACAGAGACATCCACAGCGCTGCTTTACCATTTGTGAAGCTTCCCCCTTGCAGGTGGGGACTGGAGGCTTGAACCTGGGTCCTTGTGCATGGTAATACATGCACTTAACCAGATGCACCAGCACCTGTCCCCCTGGACTTCTTTCTCTTTCCTCTTTTCCTGTTCATTTTTTATGTCTGGTACCAGGCTGCCACTAATACACATCTGATTAGTAGAAAACAAAACCTTTACAATGGCAGTAGGCACACCCATTGCTTAGTGGGTAAGAGTTAATAAACATTCTTTTAGCAACGAGGCCCTAGATAGACAGGGATTAGAGCTGCATAGTGAAATGTTTAAGAGACTAGACAGAAAGCGAAAACTGCCAGGTTTCAAATTTCAGTTTGTTATTTACCACCTATATGATTTCAAGTAAAGTTCTCTTCTGTTTCCTCATTTTGGAATAATACTTATCACTTAAAAGTTGGATTAAAAGACTTTAATATATGTAAAGTGCTTATAACAGAGCCTAATACACTCATTGAGCACTCTACCTGTTAGCTATTATTTTGTATGTCCAAATCTCCTGAGACCCTCAGAAAATTCTAGGTAATATATGACCTTGGACAAATTAAGTTTGATGCAGTCTACTGGTGGTAGATAAAAATGCTAATGTGTCTTGTGACTATATTTGTATAAGTTCACCAAAAGAATTATTATTATGGGGGTCGGGCAGTGGCGCAGTAGGTTAAGTGCACGTGGCGCAAAGTGCAAGGACCGGCATAAGGATCCCAGTTCGAGTCCCCGGCTCCCCACTTGCAGGGGAGTCGCTTCACAGGTAGTGAAGCAGGTCTGCAGGTGTCTATCTTTCTCTCCCCCTCTCTGTCTTCCCCTCCTCTCTCCATTTCTCTTTGTCCTATCCAACAATGAACAACATCAACAATGGTAGTAATAATAACCACAACGAGGCTATGGCAACAAGGGCAACAAAAGGGGGAAAAATGGCCTCCAGGAGCTGTGGATTCATGGTGCAGGCCATGAATAACCTTGCAATAACCTTGCAATAGCCCAGCAATAACCTTGGAGGAAAAAAAAAAAAGAATTATTATTATTATTATTTACCAGAGCATTGCTCAGCTCTGGCTTATAGTGGTGCACGGGACTGAACCTGGGACTTCGGAGCCTCAGGCATGAGAGTCTCTTTGCTATCTAGCCCCACTCCAGAATTATTATTATTTTTTAAGAATTTATTTATTTATTCATGAGAAAGATATGAGAGAAAGAACCAGCCATCACTCTGATACATATGTTGCCAGGGATTGAACTCAGGACCTCATGGTTGAAAATCTGTTGCTTTATCCACTGCGCCACCTCCCAGACCACCAGAATTATTTTTTTTTTAAAAAATGTTTTTATCTATTTATTATTGGACAGAAACAGAGAGGAATTGAGAGGAGAGAGACAGAGAGACACCTGCAGCCCTGCTTCACACTTGTGAAGCTTTCCCCCTGCAGGTGGGAACCAGGGGCTTGAACCTGGGTCCTTGCACACTTTAATGTGAGCGCTTAACCAGGTGTGCCACTGCCTGGCCCCCCCCACCCCCAAAAGAATTATTTAAGCATGTTCCCAAGATGTTGTTAATACATGCACTCAATCAGGTACGCCACCACTTGGGCCCCCAAGATGCTATTAAGAATGAAAATTGTAAACAACTTAAGTTCCAGCTATAGAGATCTGGTTAAATCCATTTTGGATAGAGACAGAATGTGTTGTTGGTGACATGGAAAGATCTCCAGTATACTAAGTGAGAAGAGTAAGTGTAGAATTTAACATGGACAAATTCAGTATAATTTTTTTAAAGGAAGGCTATTTTTACATATACACAATTTCTCTTGTGCATGGTTAACTAATAAAAGATTAAGATGCCAGGCTCAGGAAGATAGCAGAATAGTTATTCAAGGTATTTTCATTCCTGAAGTTCTAAACTCTCAGGTTCAATCCATGGTAAGCCAGAGCTGATCAGTGTTTTGAGAAAGAAAGGGAAGGAGGTTGGGGAGAGTGAGAGGGAGAAAAGAAGGAAGGAAGAATGAAGAAAGAGGGGGAGGAAAGAAGGGCGGGAAAGAGAAAACATTAAAATGTCCCACTTTTCATTTCCAATTTCTGGCATATAGTCCTTCAAAGAGAAAGTCAATGGATATTATCTCAGTCATTGTTTGATGATACTTTTACTATGTTTTCTCTAGTTAATAAGTGCTTTTAGAAATAAAACATCTGATGGTGTGTTTCTTTGTCATAGGCATGGTCCAGGTTCAAGTCTGGCCTCTACCACACTAAAGCTTTGGTGCTGTGGTGTCTTTCTCTGTCATTCTGTCTCTGTGAAACAGTTGGCCTACAGCAGTGAAGCCTCACAGATAGCAACAACAACAATCCACAAGACACTGAGAATCATGGTGATAATCTATTGAAATGGAACATTTCAGGTTTAGGTGAAGGAAAAAAAAAACATTGGTTTGTAGATGCTTCATCCATTTGGTATGACTTATATGGTAGATATTAGTATGACCTTTCTGGGTAAGAGTCATTTTGGAATTTAAAAATCAGTTCAATCTACTTCATGAGGGTAAACAGAGGATTTTCTGATCACTAGTTATTATTTCTTTAGGAAATAAAAAAAAGATATCTCCAGAGTAGGCAGGTTAATATTAAATAAAGGTTGTTTTCTGTCGCTTGTGGCGGTGGCAGGACGCAGAAAAAGGAGGTTTGGAGCAGAAAGGAAACACAATCCTTTATTTGCGCTGGCACCTCAGAGTTGGGTGAGAGCAGCAGTTTGGGCCACGTGGAGGTAGCAAAAATGGCCACCTCATGCAGCAACCTTCCCTGCAAGAGAGTGAGGGGCGGAAGAAGGGCTTTTATGGGAATAGCTCTCGTGAGAATGGGAAGAGGGAGGAGTAACCAAAGCACTCCAACTATGGAGGGAATTGACAATGCCCTGAGGGCACAACATGGCAGAACAGGTGCATTGAGAATGTCCCAACTCTTGCTGCGGGAACTAGCAATAGCCTGAGGGGACAACATGGCAGATGTGACTGCATCTGCACAATTTCCCAGCAGTTTCCCATGTCTAGCAGGCTTACTAGCAGACAAAATTATTGAGGATTTAAAGCAGCTAGACTTAAGTGTAAGAAACAGACTATAAAAACTATTTATGAAATTGTAGCAAGAGAATAAAAAGCCAGTGTAGGTAACCTAAAAACAGAGTGTGGGCACATGCACTATTTCACTACTCTTAGCTGCTTTTTCATTCAGATGGAGAGACAGTGATAGAAAGACAGATGGGGGCGGGGGAAGGGTTAAGTGCACATGGCACGATGTACATCATGGTGAGAAGCACAAGGACTGGTGTAAAGATCCTGGTTGGAGCCCCCACTCCCCACCTTCAGAGGGATCACTTCACAAGTGGTGAAGCAGGATTTCAGGTGTCTTACTCTTCCTTTCTCTGTCTCCCCCCTCCCCAATTTCTCTCTGTCCTATCTAATAACAAGAGTAGCAACAGCAGCAGTACCAACAAAAATAACAATGTGAAAAAAGATGGGCTTCAGGAACAGTGGATTTGTAATATAGGCTTAGTGGGGCAGGTGGTGGTGTTACAGTGCAAAAGGGACCCAGGTTCAATCCCTTGATCCCCATCTGTGGGGGGTGGAGGGGAAGCTTCACGATTGGTGAATCAGGGCTACAGGTGTCTCTCTCCTTCTATTTCCCCCTCCTCTCTCAACTTATGTCTCTATTCAATAATAAGTAAATAAAAAATTAAATTAAATTAAAAAAACATGACAGATGGGCAAATAGGGTGAAAGGAGAAACACTACAGTGCCAGAGATCCCTCCGTTGCTGAGGCATGAACTTGGGTGGGTCACCTGCTTGGCAAAGCATGTGCCTTATCCAGTGAGCTCTCTCTCTAGTTCCAAAATATTTTATTTTAAATTTAGGTGATACGATATCTTTTACAACTGAGAAACTTGCTGCATTTACTATGTTGTTAGCTCAAATGTACTATCTCACCAGTGATTTTCTTTATTTCTCAGAGCTAGAAATTAGTCATAGTAAGTGTGGTGATCCCAGCAGGAATTTGGGACTATTAGCACACAAATGATATCACCTTGAGGAGGTGCTTCAGAGAAGGGAATGTATAAAAGCAAGGGGCTTTGAGCATGTGAGCCTCTTTGGCTGCTGCTCCTTCTCCTAATCAGAAGCTTCTTCTGGTCAGGTGCGCCATGGCTGCTTCTCCTGGGAACTGAACATGTGTGATTCTGCTAGCCGGTAAACTTTCAGACCCCTCTACAGTCATGAGCAACCTTTACCAGAGCTTATAGTGTTTATCTTATGGGGCTAAACTTAGACTTTATGGACCTAGCGCACTCTTAATCCTTAATGATAAGTGCTTATTTTGCCTTTTACCTGTTTCACCCCAATAAACCTTGTATTGTTTAAACCAGTTCCAAGACCAGGCTGTGAATCCTTCTATGTGCCGCAAGCAGCAGCCCCGACCCCCAAACCTCTTTTAAGTTAATTTACAACAAGTAAGTTATTTCTCCAGGTTCATAGCAGTTAATCAACAATGCCATCCTGAGATGTTGACTCAATGACAAGTTTTCTTTTCATTTTTTAAAAATATTTTATTTATGAGAAAGAAAGGAGGAAAGAGAGAAAGAACCAGGTATCACTTTGGTACATGTGCTGCCAGGGATTGAACTCAGGACCTCATGCTTGAGGGTCCAATGCCTAATCTACTGTGCCACCTCCCAGACCACAATGACAAGTTTTCTTATTTTTTATTTTTTTTTATCTTTATTTATTTATTGACTTGCAGGAGGAGATAGCATAATGGTTATGCCAAGAGAGTCTCATGCCTGAGGTTCTGAGGTAGCAAGTTCAATCCCCTGCACCATCATAAGTAAGAGCAGCTGAAAGCAATGCTCTGATTAAAAACAAACAAACAAACATATATTTATTTATTGACTAGAGACAGTCAGAAATTGAGGGAAGGAGGTGAGAGAGAGGGAGACAGACAGACAGACACCTGCGGCCCTGCTTTAGTATTTACAAAACTTTCCCCCTTGCAGGTAGGGACCAGATACTAGAACCTGGGTTCTTATGCACTGTAACATGTGCAATCAACCAGGTGCACCACCACCTGGTCCCACAAGTTTTCTATTTCTAAAAACTCAGAGACACTTTAAGTAATTACTCTGACATCAAAATTATTTGATAATTAAAAGCAATACCAATTTCCCTCTTCCCCCTCCCCCACAATTTAAAATTGTTATGCCCTCTAATGGTAGAAAGGTATAAATGCTATTTAGTACCTCATGGTATTGATGTACATGTTTGCCATAGCAGAATTCGTATTTCCACCAGCCAACACCCTGCAGAAAAAGAAACAGATCAAGTTATACACAGAAATCTATATAATTTTTTAAGAGCTGTAATTGCAGTTGGTTAAACTTGAAAATTACTAAAAAGAAAATAAATACACACTCCCTTGGTAAAATAACTCCCACTGGAGCTACCAATGGGGGGTGGTGAGGGCAGGCAGGCAACAGTTCACCTTTTGGATACTAATTCAAACAATAAATGAAATGTAGGTGGATGCACATAGTAACAACAAATCACAGGTAACACCCTGGATCACAGGTAACACCCACCCACCTACCTATCTGCCTACCTTTCTTTTCTTTTTTCCATTAAGCAAAGGTCAAGTTCTAGCTTGTGAGAAAACTGAACATAATGGTTACAGATTAGCTTACAGGAAGCTGCAGAGGATACATTCATTGGCAGGATTCCAGAATTCTGTCATTTCTTTAAAGAGGAAAGTCATGTGTAGCAGTTGAAGATGTGGTTCAGAGCGTGCAGTGTAATACTTGAATGTGTGTGAGGTCTCTGATTGGGGGTCCCTAGCACTATCTATGGATAGCAGAGCACTGCTCTTTTCCTTTTATAAGATAAATACTAAAATCCTTTTTTTTTTTTTTAAATGTAGTGTAAATGTCTTTTGATTGACAAGGGGAAGCCGTAAAATAAATATCAAATCCAAAGGTTGACTTCTTACCCCATGAAAGCAATAAGAGCCACTGAGAAACTCTTTTATGAGTTGGTCGTCTGTCAGTTTGGAGATGTGTGTTGTTCCAACAGTGAGCACTGGCTGAGAACCAACAGCAATGGGCTTGTGGATTGCTGGGAATCTCTCTTCTTTAGGTGACTGTAAATCTTCCTAAAATTAAGTGTACATATGTTTAACGGCTTCCATGTCACAATTTTATTATTAATATATTTTTAAAGATTTTATTTATGGGGCCAGGCAGCGGTGCACCTGGTTAAGCGCGCACATTACAGTGTGCAAGGACCCAGGTTCAAACCTCTGGTCCCCACTTGCAGGGAGAAAGCTTCATGAGTGGTGAGGCAAGACTGCAGGTGTCTGTCTCTTCCCCCTCTATCTCTCCCTCCCCTCTCAATTTCTCTCTGTATCTATCCAACAACAAATAAATAAAAACATTAAAAAAAACCACTCTAAAAAAACTTTAAAAAATATTTTATTTATTTACTAATGAGAAAGACAGGAGGAGAGAGAGAAAGAACCAGATATCACGGGAGTCAGGCAGTAGCGCAGTGGGTTAAACGCACATGGCACGAAGCACAAGGACCAGCATAAGGATCCCGGTTCGAGCCCTGGCTCCCCACCTACAGGGGAGTCGCTTCACAGGAGGTGAAGTAGGTCTGCAGGTGTCTCTTTCTCTCCCCCATCTCCATTTCTCTCTGTCCTATCCAACAACAGCAACAACAACAATGATAAAACAATAAGGGCAACAAAAGGGGAAAAATGGTCTCCAGGAGCAGCTGATTTGTAGTGCAGGCACCGAGCCCCGGCAATAACCTTGGATGCAAAAAAAAAAGAACCAGACATCACTCTGGTACATGTGCTGTCGGAGACTGAACTTGGGATCTCATGCTTGAGAGTCCAGTGTTTTATCTACTGCACCACCTCCTGGACCACTGTCACAATTTTATTTATCATTTAATTTTAAACCATAGAAGACATGGAAAATATAAATAAATTACTACTACTATTGAACAGAAGTCATTAAAATAGTGATATGTACATTAAAAACTTTCAAAAAGATACACTGAGGAGATACTGTTAGTATTTCTCATACCTCTTTGTTTCTCCTAAAAGGTACCCTTAGTATTTCTTCCTGCTGTTCTAGTTGTCTCAGGGTGAGAGGTTTAAATGGTGACCCTGGCAGTGATTGGCAAAATATGTCATTCACAGGAGAGGCTCTGAATCTATTTGGTAAGAACAAAGCATTAGTAGTAAGCAGCTGACACTGTAAAGCATGTATGCATCTTATGTTTAAAATATGAAGTCCACATCCTACCTATATTTAGGATGACTGCATAAGAGTGGTGTCAAAATGACAACTTCATATTCACAAGTTGTAACTTCGGCTACTGAAAGAATTTCATGCTTAGATTCAGGATGACATATGTACATCACAGTACTTGATCTGGGCCGGTTCTGTTTCAAACTACAAGGTGTACCATTTCCCATTCCCACAGGATAGTAGGGTGTCATCTGACCTTCGATATTTTTAGTGGGAATCTTAAAAAAAAAAAAAAAGTATGAGACAGAGTTTTCATTAGAAATGAAGGTGGGATCAGGATGGGAGAAGCATTTATTCTGAATGAGATAAAATCATTTTATTTATAAAGTGAAAGGTATTATTTCTTCATTTTCAAACAATGGCTTTTTAAAAAAAAAAAAAAACCAGAACACTGCTCAGATATGGTTTATGTTGGTGCTGGGGATTGAACCTGAGGCTAAGAGGTTACAGGCATAACTGCTAAGCTGTCTCCCCAGCCCTCCATTTTCTGTAAGTTTTCCCTGAAATAGTCATTGGATACATAAGTTCTTATCTGAACAAACACATTTTTTAGAACTAATATAGTACAAAACGAAGTTTTTATTTGGTGATAAGTAAACATGGTCATATAAAAAGCTGTAACATCATGATTTATGTAAATTATTTTTAACAGTGCTAAAGAAAGAGTCTATAATAATTAAATACAGGAATTTACTACAACAGCCTGGGTAGATATTTCTTCAGAAATCCCTGAGTGCATCTGTAGCAAACCTTAGATTTGACAGACTTGAAATCTGATTTGTCAAAAAGTAGGACTATGTAAGAAAACATCTTAAATTTTTTTTTTGGGGGTAGGGGAAATAGCATAATGGTTATGCAAAAAGAATCTCACTCCTGAGGCTCTAAGCTCCCAGGTTCAATATCTTACACCACCATAAGCCAGAGCTGAGCAAAGCTCTGGTTAAAAAAAAAAAAAAGAAAAGAAAAGAAAAAATTTGCTTTTAATTGCTACCAGGGTTATCACTGGGGCTCCGGAGCATGCCTGCATGACAAATCCACTGCTCCCTGTACCAATTTTCCCTTTTCCTTTTATGTTGTTTTTGTCTTTACTAGATAGGACAGATAGAAACTGAGGGGTGAGGGGGAAGGTATAAAAGGAAAGAGTAAAAGAGACCTGTTTCACTGCTTGCAAAGCTGCCTCTCTGCAGGTGGGGAGCCAGGGCTCTAACCTGGGTCCCTATGCTTGGTAGCAATGTACGCTCCACTGGGTGTACCACTGCCTGTCCCCCCCTCCCCCCAAAAAAAGATTTTTAAAAGGTTTATTTATTAATGAGAGGGTGGGAGAGAGCATCAAAGTACCTACCACTCTGGCATATGTGAAGCTAGAGCTAGAAATTGGACTCCCATCTTTTGAGAGTTCACTGCTTTATTCACTGTGTCATCTCCTGAACAGCAAAACATTATCTTTTAAAGCAAGACTCTAAATACTTTGTTGATTCATTCATCTGCTTACTTTACCCTATTACCAACATTAATACAGATGCTTATCAACATAGAAACTTCTGAAGACAAAATAAAGATCACCTCAAAAAACCAATTACTAAGGAGTCAGCTACCATACTTTCATCTACATAAATGTAAAAAGAATCTAGGTTAAAAAAAAGATATTTCTAGTGATATACCCAAGAAAGCTCTTTGGAGACAGGGATTCATCTTGTATCACTTTGGTACCATGTTCAAGCAGGATATAGATAAATGCACCAGCAAATATTTTGAGATTTTTCTTTATATGCTATTTTTACCCCAATGTTTGGAATTAGAAAATCTTGGATTTAAAATCCAAGTTTTGAATCTGTCAGTTTTATAACTTGGCTAAATTTCAAAAGAAGAATAATAAATGCTCAAAGGTTGGGAGGAGACTTCAGTATTACCTTCCGTTACATGCCTGGCACGGTGTCTGGTTTATAATAGGGTCTTAGTGTTTTTATTTTTCATTCTCTTACCCTCTTATCTTCTTTATTTATGATTTCACACTTTTGAGTTCCATCACTTGCTATTTTCCAGAACCATGATAAAAAATATTTAACTCAAATGATAGTCTATAAAATTAAAATCTTCAAAACCAGCAATGCTATTTGTATCTATGCCTAGCTGGTCAATTCTACCCCCTCCCCCAAGAGCCACCTTTTTAGCAGTTTTTAAGGTATTTTGCAACTATATTTCTAACAAAGTTATTTTTATGATACGAAAACAGTGATAAACTACATGACATTTAAAAACTGTTATTAGGGGAGCTGACATAAAGCACACCAGGTAGAGTGCACACTTTACCATGTGCAACGACCTGGATTCAGGCTCCCAGCCACCACATGGGACACTAAACTGTGGGAAGCTTTATGAGCTGTGAAGCAATAGTGTAATATCTCTCTTCGTTCTCTCTTTCACTTGCTATCTGGAAAAAAAAAAGAAAGAAAGGAAAGAAAGAAAAGAAAACAAAAGTCTGCCAGGAGCGGGGGCACATATAGGCACACAAAGCCCCTGAGAAGCCCTGGAGGTAAAGAAAAAAAAGTTTTTAGACACCCTAAATCATTCAATCAACATCTCTAAAATGCCTACATTATGTCTGGTACTCTGCATGGTTAGGTAAAGAGATAAAATTTAAACAGTTCCTGCTTTTAAGATGCTTGCAGTGTGGTAGCTTGTGATTTATAGATAGAAGCCATCAGTAAGTCCTCAGAAGTAAGGGACCAAATGGCAGGGAAAAAAGTGCAAGCCTTGTATTTGCTTCAATTTAAACAGAGAAAACAATTCCTAAGGACAGAGGTGACACATTGTCTTTACAGAATCAGTCTCCCAGGCACATCTCTGCTAGTTTTGGTAATATGCAAATGTCTTTGACTTGATCTTTTGAGGTACTTGATAATTAAAGAACACATGGCCATTTTCTGTCAAGTAAATTGTATAAAGTCATGTCTCACTAACAATAAATGTTAAGAGTGAAAGATCCACATGTCACTTGCCTCCTTTGACTTTTCCCTTTCTTCTGCTTCTTGTTCTGTAGAACATAAGAGTAAGATAAGTATAAAGAATTCCAGTGGCTTACTGATAAGATGTTACTAAGTTCCCGATTTTATAACTTTAAACTTCATCTTAAAGAAAACCCAAAACATAAGTTATCATGCTACTTTTCTTGACATACTTTTTTTTTTGGAAACAAGAGTCTAAAGATGAACTTTATATGTTTTCCTATGGAGAAATATTCTACTTCAGACTAGTTAGTATAACTGGCCACAACAGTTTTCTTTTATTAAAGTACTCTTATGAGTGAAAAATTTAATCTTAGCGAATTTGAGTGATATAGATGAACAGAAATTTTTCACAATTTGAGGGATATGCTTACAAGCCTATTTCCAATACTAAAAAAGCATTGCTTAAACTCAGCAAAAGGGTATATAAACACTAATATGTTTATCCTACTAGAGTAAAAAAAATAACAACAACAACAAGAAAAACAACAACAACTATTAATAAGCAGGGAAAGCATGATCGTGGGGGCCAGGCAGTGGTGCACCTAGTTAAGCATACATGATACCAGGCTTAAGGACCCAGGCTTGAGCCCTGCTCCCCACCTGCAGGGGAGAAGTTTCACTATAGGTAAAGCAAGTACTACAGGTATCTCTCTCTCCCTTTCTACCTCCCCTGCTGTTCTAGCAAATAAAGGGGGAAAAAAAAAAGGAAAAATGGCCATCAGGAGTAGAAGATTTGATGAGCAGGCACTGAGCCACAGCAATAACCCTGCTGGCAATAAAACAAACAAACAAATGAAAGACGACTGTCCACATGAAAATAATGACTTTTTTCCTTTTGAACCACAGCTCAACATTAGCTTATGGTGGTAGCAGGAATTGAATTTGGGACCTTGGAGCCTCAGGCATGAAAATTTTAATGCACAACCACTATGTTATCATTGTGAAAAAGCTTTCCAAGCATTATTTGAAAAGTGTAGTGTTTTAAAATTCACAGTTGCCAACAAAAAAATATTTTTTAAGATCTCCCCCCCATTTTTTGTGGCCCTAGGGCCTCACACATGCATTATTTTGTCACTTTTGGGTGACTTTTTCATTCAGACAAAGAGAGGGAGAGTGAGGAGAGACTCCCCAGCACCAGATCTTTCCTCAATTCTATGCATCTCCCATCCTCACATATGGTGCTGGGGGTTGGACCTGGATCACACACAAAGCAAGACACATGCCGTGTCCAGTGAACTCTTCTCCAGTCCAACAAAATCTTTTAGGTTCCAAAGAAAACAATTAATTAAATCAAATCCATTATTACTAGAAATCAGTTGGTAGAAACAAACCTTTTTCAGATAGGAGGTTCTTAGCCAACATATTCCCAAGGTAGTACTCGTGAATATTAACTTTCTATATTTGAAAATAAAATAAAAAAATATAGTAAGTAACTTGCAAGTACAGTTTTCAAGAATACAGCTTTAGTTTTGTTTTTCAAAGACTTCTTTATTTTCTGTGAGAAGACTAGAGCACCTCTCAGTCCTGGCATATGACAATGCTAAAGATTGAACCTGAGGCCTCTGGAGCCTCAAACATACAAATACTGTGCTCTAGTGCTGAGCTATTTCCTTGGCCCCAAGAATAAAACTTTAAAATCATCAATCTTAAAAATAATAATAATCATCAATCTTGTTACTACAGATATCATTTTATAATGCTTGATTACTCATATTTTGAAGAAAAGCATACCTGACCACTTTCCTTCTCTTCATGGTACTGCCGAATATGTTTTCCATGGCATACTTCATAAGTCCAGTAAGATTCAATCTAAGAAAGATGGATGTATTTACATATATGAAAGCAATGCTACTCAGTTGTCACTCTTTGATATCATAATTGAGTACAGTTCCTCAAGATTTAGAGTGCTGGGGGCCGGGTGGTGGCACACCTGGTTGAGCGCACATATTACAATGCACAAGGACCCGGGTTCGAACCTCCGGCCCCCACCTGCAGGGGGAAAGCTTCATGAGTGGTGAAGCAGGGCTGCAGGTGTCTCTCTGTCTCTCTCCCTCTCTATCACCCCCTTCCTTCTTGATTTCTGGCTGTCTCTATCCAATAAATAAAGATAACAAAAAATAAATAAATTAAAAAAAAAAGATTTAGAGTGCTAATGGATGTCTGCTGCACATATTATACATGGATATAAGTGAATAAAATAATATTAAGTAACAATTTTTCATTAAGTTTTAAAAATTGGCCTGGAGCCAATTAAAATTATTATATTTGTTTACTTATTGATAAAGATAGCCAGAAATTGAGAGGAAGGTGGAGATAGGGAGAGAGACAGAGAGACACCTGAAGCACTGCTTCACCATTTGTGACAGTTTCCCCTTCTGGTGGGGACCAGGGGCTCAAACCCAAGTCCTTACACATTTTAACATGTGCACTCAACCAGGTACACCAGCATCCTGCCCTAATAGTTTAATTTATAACCAACTTTAAATCTGATACAATGTAATGAAGTAAAATGAAAAGCAGAATTATTTTCAAGAGCCTCCCGGCTGTTGACAATTTAATTTCTAGTTATTGAGAGAACATAAAATACATACTCTATAGGAACAACTGCTTTGCTTAAATAGTGGCTCCAATAGTTCTCTTGGATTAGGGCCTTTATAATCCTTTTCTTCTTCCTAAGAAAGAACAAGAGTTTAATACTTACAATTATTCTAGAACTCCACCCATTTGAGTATTCATTGGTCAAATCACAAATGCTTGGGAATATGAAGGGGAAAAAGTTAAAACTTATAATAAGAGCCTATGGTATGCCACTTCTTTCAAAAGAACTGAAGTATAAAAAGTATAGAATGAATTTCTACTCTTCCTTCTCTCAGAAAGGGCTTTGAATATCAATTTCAAGAACAATTTTCATACACCTATTTCAGAATTCTCAAACAATCTAGCTATGAAAGCCTCAGGTAAGGAAAAATCTTGTAGATATATTGGAAAGGTTTATGATCCTTTTTAGTTTTATATCTTTACATTTTGTATTTGTATGCTACATAAATGTGATCGCATGTGTCTTATTTGATTTAAAACAAAATGAAACAAAGTTGTCATTTACTTATTTCAAAATCTGAACAAAAGTTACGAAGACACTCACTGAATTTAATATTTCCATTTTACAGATCACGAAAATAGTGCACAATAGGCTCAATAAGTTCATTGAGTGTAGGAATTGAGTTTCAAATTTGTTTACGACTCTACAACTAACTATATAGCCTATACCTCAGCCTCCTGGCTCCTAGGCTGGTGTCCTTTCCATTTTACCATGCTGCCTCGCCTGTTTCATCTTGAAAGAAGTCATTGCCTTGAAGGATGGATAAGAGGCAGTTAGGGCATTTTAAGAGGAAGAAATGGGCATGAACTAAGGCAGTGAGAAAGTATAAGGTACCTATAGATTTATCAGAAATTCTTAATAAAAATGTCACATATTCATATAAAATTCTATCTTGTTTCAGAACCCTCATTTCTAGAAAAGAAAGTAAGAATGGATTAGATTTTCATTCAAAATATTAACTGTGAGCTGCTGATTTTTCCAGGTTGAACTGTAAGATCAAAGAGTTTAGGAATAATGGAAATGACTACGACTTTTATGATAAGCAGGCTTACTAAGAAACATGTATTTCAATTTGAACTTGATGTATCTAATGAAAATGTTTTAAGTACAGTTTTGGTGATAGGGACTACAATATATCACAAAATCTATTACCTCATCCCCACTTGTCACAAGGGGAAGAATGCATTTATATTTTTCTTTATGGGACGTTGTCATGATGACATAGTTATCTTCTTTATACAAAACTCCAGTTGTTGGCTGTAAGAACAAAAATATATATTACTTTCTTCAGCTAAATTGTATTACACTGAATAACTTAGAGTCCTAGGTCGAATTAGCTCATCATTTCAACAGAGGACTTAAGTGACTTATTTATTATGAAAGAGAGAATGAGAGAGGATGGGAAGGGGTTAGGGAGAGACAGAGTACTGCTCAGCTATGGTGTAACTTGATGCCAAGAACTGAACTTGTGGCCTCTTCGCCTTAGACCTGCAAATTGGCAATCTAACAGGCTGAGCTATATTCCTGACCTTAATAAAGGATTTAAGAAACTTATTTCCAGGGGCCGGGTGGTAGCACACCTGGTTGAGTGCACAATGCTCAAGGTGCACCTGGGTTCAAGCCCTCAGTCCTCACCTGCAAAGGGAAAGCTTCATGAGTGGTGAAGCAGTGCTGCAGGCATCTTTCTCCCCCCCTCCATTTCTCTCTGTATCTATTCAATAAATAATAACTAAACTATAAAAATTACTCCCAAAGGCAGGGCTATGAGTCTATACAATTTTTAAAGATATATTATTTAGAGGTAGGATGAAAAAGAGAATGAGGCAGAGAATCAGAGGCTAACTCTGGCATATACAGGACCAAGGAGCAAACTTGAGATTTCAAGCATGGAAGTCCTGTGCGCTACCGCTCAGTCACCTCCCCAGCTGCAACACATTTTTTAATGACCAATGAAAATGACAAGCCTGTCTCCTCTCCCGGATCAACTAGGAATACAAAAGGAGACCACCTGAGACTGAAACAAGACAGGACTAGAACGACTACAGGAATCCACCAAATCACCAGTGAGTGCAAACACACATGGCTGGTGACGAGAGGATCCTAAGGGAGAGACTAAGTGGCTGGTAACAGTCTGGCAGTTTACCAGTTGAGACAACACCTCCAGTCTGTTCCACCAACAAGGGAACAGCTTAAAGGAGGAGAGGACTCCCCGGAGACTCACCAAGTGCGACTCTGAAAATTCATTGCTACTGCCCTCAGAATCGGGAGCAGTGGCAGGGAGGGACACCTGGGGACAGAGATCTAACCAGGAAACTCAGGAGAAGACCTATACCTCGGTGGCATAGCAGTGGGGCTGTGAATGTCTCTTTGCATAACCACTGTACTATCTCTGCCACATCCTGCCTTATCTCTTGGTCAGAAGTCAGTGATTAAGCTAAGAAGCCTACTTATAGTTTAGAAGCCCTCAGGCTCCCATAGCCTACAGAGAAGAAGAAGAAGAAGAAGAAAAAAAAGAAGCTTTTAAATCACTGAGCTCCAACTCAGGGATTAAAAGACTATTGAAACAACTGTTAACTTCCATCACTGTGAACCCTTTAATTACCTTACTTAGACACAAGTCAATCCAGGAAATAGTGATCAGTAATTTGAAAAGTACTAAGAGAGGGAACTCATAACATAATATATAAAATGGGTAAACCAATAAGAAGAAATATTGGAGAAACTAACCAGGACAACAGTCCAGCTAAAAGCCCCCAAAGGGTGAAGCACAAAATAACGAGTTCAACATCCAAACATTAGCTAAGGAAATAATCACAGGAGTGAGTAAAGAGTCTGAAAGAATTGTAGTCAGAAATACAGAAACAACAAATGAGACTCTGGAAGAAAACACTAACTATCTCAAGGTTATTAGAGAGCTGAAAGCTGAAATAGCTGAGCTAAGAACACAACTAGCTGAACAAGCTAAAACAGTATCAGAACAGGGAAACAAAATAGATGAACTCCAGAAAACAGTAGAGGGCAGAGAGAATAAAATCAATGAGGCTGAAGACAGAATTAGCAAGATTGAGGATGAATTAGAGACAACTAAAAAAGAAATAAGAGATCTCAAAAAGAGATTAAGAGATGCTGAAAACAACAACAGAGACCTATGGGATGACTTCAAAAGAAACAATATATGCATTATTGGCTTACCAGAGGAAGAGAGGGAGAGGAAGAAAGCATTCTTCAGGCCATAATAGCTGAAAACTTCTCTAGTCTAGACAACATCAAAGACATAAAGATTCAAGAAGCCCAGAGGGTCCCAAACAGAATTAACCCAGACCTAAAGACACCAAGACACATCATTTTTAGAATGGAAAGGAATAAGGATAAAGAAAGGATCCTGAAGGCTGCAAGAGAAAAACAAAGAGTCACCTACAAAGGAAAACCCATAAGATTAGCAGCAGACTTCTCCACACAAACACTATAGGCCAGAAGAGAATGGCAAGATATCTATTGAGTGCTCAATAAGAAAGGCTTTCAACCAAGAATACTATATCCTGCTAGACTGTCATTCAGACTAGAGGGAGGCATCAAAACCTTCTCAGACAAGCAACTGTTGAAGGAATCAACTATCACCAAGCCTGCCCTGAAAGAAGTTCTGAAAGGTTTTCTATAAAGTCAGACCATCATAAATAGGACATATATCAGAACACTCTAAAACTCTACAAGAATGGCGTTCAAATATCTTCAATCTTTGATATCAATAAATGTTAATGGCCTGAATTCACCTATTGAAAGACACAGAGTAGGAAGATGGATCAGAAAATACAACCCAACAATATGCTGTCTACAGGAAACCCACCTAATTCAACAAGACAAACACAGACTTAAAGTGAAAAGATGGAAAACTATTATACAAGCCAATGGCCCACAAAAAAGGGCAAGAACAGCTATTCTCTTATCTGACATGATAGACGTTAAAATAAATAAGATTAAAAAAGATAGGAATGAACACTACTTAATGCTCAGAGGATCAGTCAATCAAGAGGACTTAACAATCATTAACATGTATGCACCCAATGAGAAGCCATCTAAATACATCAAACTTCTACTGAAAGAGCTACAGCAATATATTAACAGCAACACAATCATAGTAGGGGACTTCAACACCCTACTCTCTCAACTTGAGAGATCATCCAGGCAGAAAATCAATAAAGACATAAGGGAGCTAAATGAAGAGATAAATAAACTAGAACTATTGGACATTTTCAGAGTCATTCATCCCAAGAAACTGGAATACACATTTTACTCAAATCCACATGGGTCATTCTCAAGGATAGACCATATGTTAGGCCACAAAGACAGCATCAGCCAATTCAAGAGCACTGAAATCATACCAAGCATCTTGTCAGACCACAGTGGAATTAAGCTAACACTTAACAATCAACAAAAGATTAGTAACAGTCCCAAAATGTGGAAGCTCAACAGTACACTTCTTAACAACTTCTGGGTCAAAGAGGAAATCAAGGAAGAAATCAAAATGTTTTGAGAGTTCAATGAAAATGAAGACACAAGCTATCAAAATATTTGGGACACAGCTAAGGAAGTACTGAGAGGGAAGTTCATAGCTATACAAACACACATTAGGAAATAAGAAAAAGCACAAATAAATAGCCTGATTGCACAACTTAATGACCTAGAAGAAGAAGAAGAACAAAGGAACCCTAAAGCATCCAGAAGGACTAAAACTAAAGTTAGAGCAGAAATAAATAACATTGAGAATAAGAAAACCATACAAAAGATCAACAAAAGTAAATGTTGGTTCTTCAAAAGAGTGAACAAAATCGACAAGCCTTTAGCCAGACTCACAAAACAAAAAAGGGAGAAGACCCAAATAAATCAGATACTAAATGAACACCGCAGAAATTCAACATATCATACGAGGCTTCTATGAACAACTGTATGCCACCAAGCTAGAGAACCTGGAAGAAATGGATGATTTCCTAGATACCTACCAACTTCCAAAACTAAGTAAAGAGGAAGTGAATAACATGAACAGGCCCATCACAGCTAATGAAATTGAAACAGTTATCAAAAATCTTCCCCAAAATAAAAGTCCTGGTCCAGATGGTTTTACAAATGAATTCTACAAAACCTTAAAAGAAGAACTAATACCTCTACTCTTAAAAGTCTTCCAGAAGATTGAAGACACTGGAATACTCCCTGCCAGCTTCTATGAAGCCAATATCACCCTGATACCAAAAGCAGACAGGGACACAACCAAAAAAGAAAACTACAGACCAATATCTCTGATGAACATAGATGCTAAAATACTGAACAAAATTCTAGCCAACCGGATACAGCAGTATATCAAAAAGATTGTTCATCATGACCAAGTGGGGTTTATCCCAGGTATGCAAGGTTGGTTTAATATACGTAAATCAATCAATGTGATCCACCACATCAACAAAAGCAAGACCATAAACCACATGGTCATATCAATAGATGCAGAGAAAGCATTTGACAAAATACAACATCCCTTTATGATCAAAACACTACAAAAAATAGGAATAGATGGAAAATTCCTGAAGACAGTGGAGTCTATATATAGCAAACCTATAGCCAACGTCATACTCAATGGTGAAAAACTGGAAGCATTTCCCCTCAGATCAGGTACTAGACAGGGCTGGCCACTATCACCATTACTATTCAACATAGTGCTGGAAGTTCTTGCCATAGCAATCAGGCAGGAGCAAGGAATTAAAGGGATACAGAAAAGAAGAGAAGAAGTCAAACTCTCCCTATTTGCAGATGACATGATAGTATACACAGAAAAACCTAAGGAATTCAGCAAGAAGCTTTTGGAAATCATCAGGCAATACAGTAAGGTGTTAGGCTACAAAATTAACATTCAAAAGTCAGTGGTATTCCTTTATGCAAACACTAAGTTAAAAGAAATTGAAATCCAGAAATCAATTCCTTTTACTATAGCAACAAAAACAATAAAATATCTAAGAGTAAACCTAACCAAAGAAGTGAAAGACTTGTATACTGAAAATTATGAGTCACTACTCAAGGAAATTTAAAAAGACACAAAGAAGTGGAAAGATATTCCATGTTCATGGTTTGGTAGAATTAACATCATCAAAATGAATATACTACCCAGAGCCATCTACAAATTTAATGCTATCCCCATCAAGATCCCAAGCACATTTTTTAGGAGAAGAGAACAAATGCTACAAATGTTTATCTGGAACCAGAAAAGACCTAGAATTGCCAAAACAATCTTGAGAAAAAAGAACAGAACTGGAGGCATCATACTCCCAGATCTCAAATTGTATTATAGGGCCATTGTCATCAAAACTGCTTGGTACTGGAACATGAATAGATACACTGACCAGTGGAATAGAACTGAGAGCCCAGAAGTGAGCCCCCACACCTACGGACATCTAATCTTTGACAAAGGGGCTCAGACTATTAAATGGGGAAAACAGAGTCTCTTCAACAAATGGTGTTGGAAACAATGGGTTGAAACATGCAGAAGAATGAAACTGAACCACTGTATTTCACCAAACACAAATGTAAATTCCAAGTGGGTCAAGGACTCGAATGTTAGACCACAAACTATCAGATACTTAGAAGAAAATATTGGCAGAACTCTTTTCCGCATACATTTTAAAAACATCTTCAATGAAACGAATCCAATTACAAAGAAGACTAAGGCAAGTATAAACCTATGGGACTACATCAAATTAAAAAGCTTCTTCATAGCAAAAGAAACCACTACCCAAACCTCACAGAATGGGAGAAGATCTTTACATGCCATACATCAGACAAGAGTTTAATAAGCAACATATATAAAGAGCTTGTGAAACTCAACAAGAAGACAACAAATAACCCCATCCAAAAATGGTGGGAGGACATGGACAGAATATTCACCACAGAAGAGATCCAAAAGGCTGAGAAACACATGAAAAAATGCTCCAAGTCTCTGTTTGTCAGAGAAATGCAAATAAAGGCAACAACAAGATACCACTTCACTCCTTTAAGAATGTCATACATCAGAAAAGGTAACAGCAGCAAATGCTGGAGAGGGTATGGGGTCAAAGGAACCCTCCTACACTGCTGGTGGGAATGCCAATTGGTCCAACCTCTGTGGAGAACAGTCTGGAGAACGCTCAGAAGGCTAGAAATGGACTTACCCTATGATCCTGCAATTCCTCTCCTGGTGATATATCCTAAGTAACCCAACATATCCATCCAAAAAGATCTGTGTACACATATGTTCTTGGCAGCACAATCTGTAATAGCCAAAACCTGGAAGCAACCCAGGTGTCCAATAACAGATGAGTGACTGAGCAAGTTGTGGTATATATACACAATGGAATACTACTCAGCTGTAAAAAATGGTTGACTTCACCGTTTTTAGCCGATCTTGGATGGACCTTGAAAAAATCATGTTGAGTGAAATAAGTCAGAAACAGAAGGATGAATATGGGATGATCTGACTCTCAGGCTGAAGTTGAAAAACAAGAAAACACAAGTAGAACCTGAAAAGGAACTGGCGTATAGCACCAAAGTAAAAGACTCTGGGGTGGGTGGGTGGGGAGAACAGGTCCAAGAAGGATTCAGAGGACCTAGTGGGGGTTGTATTGTTATATGGGAAACTGGGGAATGTTATGCATATACAAACTATTGTACTTACTGTTGAATGCAAAACATTAATTCCCCAATTAAAAAAAAAACAGGAAAAAAAAAAGAAAATGACAAGTCTTAACCTGGTGTTTTAATAGAAAAAAATATTAACAGAAAGTCTGGAGTATAAAGAAAAAAAAAGACTAACTCAACAAGTTGAAATATGGATTAAAAAGGTGTTAAGAGCCAAAATGTTCATGAGGCCTAGGAGGTAGGGCAGTGGATAAGCTGTTGGATTCTCAAGCATGAGACTCTATCACTGACTACAAATTACTTATTATTTTTTTTTTACCAGAGCACTACTCAGCTCTGGCCTATGGTGGTGTGGGGAGATTGAACCTGAGACTTTGGACCCTCAGACATGAGAGTCTCTTTGCATAACCATTATGCTATCTACCCCACACCTACATATTACTTCTATTAACTATTACCACCTATGATTATGCTTAGTGAAGTAAGGAAGTGAAAAGACAACTACCAGATGGCTTTGCTCACATGTAGAATACAGATACCTGAAACACATGAACTTGTGTGTACACACACACACACACAAAGTCAAAGTAGCCACACCGTCTCTAAGAGTTTATGAGAACTATGGTGTTGATGCTGGTGTTGGGAAACTCAACACTTTGGTGGTAGGTGCCGTATGAAACTATATCCCTGTAACCTAATAAAACATTGTTAAATTACTGATAAGAAAAAAAAAAAAGGCCATCACTGCCCATATGTGAGAATCAATAGCCCTTTAGAAGCATACTATCAGTTTTGTTAGATGGGACACCTGAATGATATACTGCAATTACTTTCCCCATGTAGATAACGTATATATATACTTTTTCTGAGTACTATTACCATGTAAAATATAAGTTCCAGGTATACCTCATAATGATCTGATGTTTTGCCATTTGTTATCATAATAAGCCTAGTTGAAATGAAGCACTACTGCACAATTTATATATATATATATATATATTTTTTTTTTTTTTTACTGCACAATTTTTATCTGTCTTTACAGCCATCTGGATTATTGCTGGGGCTCCATGCCTGCACTATGAATCCACCACTCTCAACTCCCCCACTCCCTTAAAATTTTTTTCCTTTCTTTTATTTGATAGGAGAGACAGAAACTGAGAAGGGACAATGAAGTAAAGAGGGAGAAAGAAAGAGATACACCTACAACACTGTTTCACCACTCATGAAGCAGGTGGGGGCCAGAAATTCGAATCCGAATCCTTGAGCACAGCAATGTGTGCACTCAGTGGGATGCACCACCACCCAGCCCCAAGTTTTACTTGATGATTATAACCTTTTTCTTTTTAATTAATTAATTTTTGGATAGAGACAGAAAAGACAGAGAGACGACATTACCAAAGCTTCCTTCAGTGTGGTGGGACTGGGCTCAAACCTGGGCAAAGCAGCATACTATCCAAGTGAACTATTTTGCCAGTCCTGATAAGAACTTTTATTTATTTCATATGAAATATGAGAGTTTTATGGGAGAGAAGGAGAGGGAGAGAGAGAGAAGTCAGAATACCGCTTAGGTACACAAGACACTGGGACTTGAATTTGGAGTCTCAGGTATAGAAACCCCATGATTTAACAAGTGAGTCAATTCCCTGGCTTCACCTCATGATAAGAAAAAAACAAATGAGGGGGTCAGGCAGTAGCGCAGCGGGTTAAGCACATGTGGCACAAAGAGCAAGGACCGGCATAAGGATCCTTGTTTAAGCCCCCAGCTCCCCACCTGAAGGGGAGTTGCTTCACAAGCGGTGAAGCAGGTCTACAGGTGTCTTTCTCTCCCCCTCTCTGTCTTCCCCTCCTCTCTTAATTTCTCTCTGTCCTATCCAACAACAACGAGAACAACAATAGTAACAACACCACCGATAAACAAGGAAGGGCAACAAAAGGGAAAAAATGGCCTCCAGGAACAGTGGATTCGTAGTGCAGGCACCAAGCCCCAGCAATAACCCTGGGGCAAAAGAAAAAAACAAATGAATAATAATTAAAAAGATGCCTTTATTTTTGGTAAAGAGAAGCCAGAACATTAATCTGGCACTTGCAATACAGAGACTTAAACTCAGGACCTCCTCAACACTTTGCCAACTGCATCAGCTCCTGGGCTGCTCATAAAAATTTTAAGATTGGGGCCAGGCAGTGATGCATCTGGTTAGTGCACATGTTACAATGCACAAGGACCTGGGTTTGAGCACCCGGTTCCCACCTGTGGGGGGAAAGCTTTGCGAGTGGTGAAGCATTGCTGCATGTGTCTCTCTGTCTCTCCCTCTATCTCCCTTTTCCCTCTTGATTTCTGGCTGTCTCTATCCAATAAGTAAATAAAGATAATAAAAATGTAAAAAAAGAGTTAATACCTCTACAAAAAAAATAAAAATTTTAAGATTTAGAGGAGCCGGGTGGTAGAACACCTGTAATAGTGCAGAAGGACCTGGGTTCAAGCCCCCAGTCCCCACCTGCAGGGGGTCACTTCACAAGCAGTGAAGCAGGTCTGCAGGTATCTATCTTTCCCTCCCCCTCTATTTCCCCCTCCTCTTTCAATTTCTCTGTCCTATCCAACAATAGCAACAACAATGGAAAAAAGATGGCCCCCAGGAGCAGTGGCTTCATAGTACAGGTACTGAGCTCTAGGGATAACCCTGGAGGCAAAAAAAAAAAAAAAAACCCATATTTTTGTAAAAATTGATTTTTATTTTTTAAAATTTATTATTATTATTTTTACCAGAGCATGGCACAGCTCTGGCTTATGGTGGTACTGGGGATTGAGCCTGGAACTTTGGAGCCTCAGGCATGAGAGTCTCTTTGCATAACCTTTATGCTATCTATCCCCGCCTGAAATTGATTTTTATTTTAAAATCACTATGACTTGTTTTATTTACCCTTTCAAATGATTTTATTGGGGGAAATAAGTTTATAGTTCAGTTGTTGACATATGAGTCCAATTCTTATCTCCCCATCAGTCCTACCATCTACCTAATTCTTTCACCACCCTGTCTTCAACACCACCTCCATTTCCCCCCTCACAACCCCCCCCCAATCTTTTGTTTTAGTGCAATACACCACACCCAATACAGGTTTCACCCTGTGTTGGTGTTTTCTCTTTCATTCCTTGTTTCTTAAGTTCCACCTATACAAATTCAGATCTAAAACTAATAAACTAATAAACTAATAAAACGGCCTCTTCCCGTTTCAGATGGTAGAGAGGTCCTTATCCTTGTTAACACAGCTAACAGGCATAAACCCTACCATCTGATCTACAAAAAGAAAAGGGGCCTGCTTGTACTACATCTGGTTCAGGATGTGTTGCAATGCACTAGGAACCAGGTTTCCGTGGTCCCCAACTGCAGGGGAAAACTGGCGCACCTGGTTAAGCACACACATTGCAATGCACAAGGACCCAGGTTCAAGCCCCTGGCTCCATCTGCAGGGGGCAGCTTCATGAATGGTCAAACAGGACTGCGGGTATCTCTCTCTTTATGCTGCCCTTGTTTATCATTGTTGTTATTATTGTTATTGTTGCTGTCCTTGGATAGGAACAGAGAGAAATGGAGAGAGGGCAAGAAGACTGAGGGGGAGAGAAAGATAAACATCTGCAGACCTGCTTCACCCCCATGAGGCCACCTCCCTGGTGGGGAGCCGGGGGCTCAAACTAGTATCCCTAAACCCTAAGCCAGTCCGTGCACTTTGCGCCATTTGCACTTAATCCACTGCACTACTTGCTCAGCACCTCCCCCCAGTGTCTATCTCCCTCTCCCTCTCAATTTCTCCCTGTCTCTATCAAAGAAATACAAAAATATATAAAGAAAATAAAACTAATAGATATGTAAAAAGCTGGCACACTACACTAGTACCATTTTCCAGAAAATTCTAGTACCAGTAAAAAAACTGAGGTGTTTGGTAGCTAGTTTCAGTCATTTATGTATGGATCACTGTTTTCAAGGTCATATATCAGTGTGCTGTTTTCTTTTTCTTGACCATCAAGATTTTGGGATGCAGTCATTAAAGTGGCTGGACTGAAAGCATGAAGTCCTAACTTTGGTGTCCAGCATCACATATGTCCTTTCTCATTCATACAAAAATAAAATAAAATTTTTGGGGGAAGGGTGCCAGGGAGTAACCCCAGGGTCTCATTATGTGCAGGGCATGTTCTCTACCACTGACATACTCAGCATATTTTAAGTTAAAAAGCAAAACAAAAAGCGCAGGCACAAGAGTAATACAAGGTTTAATGATGTGGTCTGGGAGATGGCGTAGTGAATGATAAAGCTTTGGACTCTCAAGCATGAGGTCCTTAGTTCGATCCTCGGTAGCACATGTGCCGGAGTGATGTCTGGCTCTTTCTCCTCCTATCTTTCTCATAAATAAATAAATTAATAAAAAGGTTTAATGACCACATTTTTTTTTTTTGCCTCCAGGGTTACTGCTGGGGCTTGGTGCCTGCACCAGGAATCCACTGCTCCTGGATGTCATTTTTCCCCCCTTTTGTTGCCCTTGTTGTTTTATTTTTGTTGTGGTTATTATTGTTATTGATGTCATTGTTGTTGGATAGGACAGAGAGAAATTGGAGAAAGGAGGGGAAGGCAGAGACGGAGAGAGAAAGATAGACACCTGCAGACCTGCTTCATTGCTTGTGAAGCGACTGCCCAGCTGGTGGGGAGCCGGGGACTCAAACTCGGATCCTTGTGCTGGTCCTCACGCTTTGCGCCATGTGCACTTAACCCGCTGCGCTACTGCCCGACAAGCATGACCACATTCTTTACACAGCTGTCATGCCCTCCACAATTAATTGTGCTCTTAAAAAAAAAATAGCAGAGATTGGACTAATCATTTCTCACTCTAAGCCAAGTATCTGATTTACAGCAAAACTTTAATGTGATTTTTAAAATTTACTTATGCAGGATCAAGATGGAAACTGAGAGGGAACAGGGAGGGAGATAGAGAGACAGAGAGACTTGAGGGCCAGGTGATGGCACACATGGTTGAGGACATGTTACAATGTGCAAGGACCCAGGTTCGAGCCCCTTGTCCCCACCTACAGGGGAAAGTTTTATGAGTGGTGAAGCAGTGTTGCAGGTGCCTCTCCTTTCCCTCTCTATTTCCCCTTGCCCTCTTGATTGCTGGCTGTCTCCATCCAATAAACAAATAAGGATAATAAAAAAAGAAAAGAAAAGAGAGAGACACTTGTAACACTGTTTCACAGTTTATTAAGCTTTCCCCCTGCAGGTGAAGACTGGGGGCTGGAACCTGGACCTTTGTGCACTGTAATGTGTGCACTCAACCAGGTGCGCCACCACCCAGCCCCTTAAAGTACTTTTAGTATATCAATATTGGGGCCTCGTGGTAGCACACCCAACTGAGCACACATTATCATGCCCACAAGCCCAGTTCAAACCTCCATCCCCACCTGCAGGAGGGAAGCTTCATGAGTGATGAAGCAGTGCTGCAGGCTTCTCTTCCTCTCTCCTCTATCTCCCCTTTCCTTCTCAATTTCTCTGTCCCATCAGTAACAGACACACACACACCCATTCCTTGGAATGAACACAAAGATAAGCCTGCCCTGCCAGACAAATATTTACTTAGATAAGTTAAGAAACCAGTGAATACCAGAAAAGGAGAACTGAAAGCGGGGGGGGGGGGGGGGGGGTGTGGGGGGGGGTGGGGGGGGTGGGGGGGTGGTGGAGAAACAAACCAGGTGTGAAATGTTGACAAAACTCAATATTTGCACAGAAAGCTCTTGTAATGATGATATCTTTTACATCTGGTAAAACTTATTCTGACATAATGGTATTGCTAATCAAGGTTGAAATGAAACAGTGACACAGCAATGTAATAATTTCCCAAGTTGAAAGACTGCAGGTAGTTGACATACTAGATAAAAAAAGTTTACTGGTCCGGGAGGTGGCGCAATGATAAAGCTTGGGACTGGCAAGCATGAGGACCCAAGTTCAATCCCTGGCAGCACATGTGCCAGTGATGTCTGCTTCTTTCTCTCTCTCCTCCTGTCTTTCTCATAAATAAATAAAATCTTAAAAAAAAAGTTTACATTTTCTAGAACCTCAATGTGAAATAGATGAACTCATGACTACTAAACATTATGTCCCACATGGACAAAGTTTCTATTGGCCTGCAGTGGGTAAGAAGACATTTCAGTAGTCTATTCCTTCAAAGCTGAAGGGCTGTGAATTTTCATTACTGAGAGATCATAGAAAATAGGCTCTTGGGCCAGGTGGTGGTATACCGGATTGAGGGCACGTTACAATGCTCACGGATGTGGGTTTGAGCCCCCGTTCTGACCTTCCCGGGGAAGCTTCATGAGTGGTGAAGCAGCGATGCAGGTGTCTCCCTCTCTTTCTCCCCTTAGCCTCTCGATTTCTGGCTATCTCGATTCAGCAAATAAAGACAATTAAAAAAAATTACAAGGGGGACGGGCGGTAGCACAGCGGGTTAAGGGCAGGTGGCACAAAGCACAAGGACCCACGGGTGTTAAGATCCCGGTTCAAACCCCCGGCTCCCCAACTGCAGGGGAGTCGCTTACAGATGGTAAAGCAGGTCTGCAGGTGTCTTTTTCTCCCTCTCCACTTCTCTCTGTCCTATCCAACAACGACGGCAGCAATAACAACAGTAATGATAAACGAGGGCAACAAAAGGGAAAAAATAGCCTCCAGGAGCAGTGGATTCGTTGTGCAAGCACTGAACCCCAGCGAGAACACTGGAGGCAAAAAAAAAAAAGAAAGGAACTAGGGTTCAACCACGCATAACAGGTTCAAAGTTTTGCTCTTTGAAAATAAAATTGGTCCCTACTCCCAGAGAAGGAGAAATGATAAGGGGAAGATAACCAGAGGGCTCTGAACCCCAATTCTATCAGGACGCAGAGAAAGAAGAGGAAAAAAAAAAGGACTTTCAGAAGAAGCAATAGGTGTAGATGTGACTTGGAAAAGAAGGATCATAGGAAAAAAAAAAAGGGCAAAATATATAATTATAGATAGTTATAGGAAATAATAATCATCCCACATCTGTGACCTTGGGAGAACTGCTGCTGTATCTTCCAATGGAGGGAATGGAGACACAGAACTCTGGTGGTGGGAACGGTGTGGAATTATACCCCTGTTATCTTAAGAGTTTTTTTTTTTTTTGGTAAATCAATGATTAAACCACTAATTAAATTTTTTTTAAAAAAGGGGAGGGGGGAGAGCAGGTGTCTACAGAATCCAAATCCTTAGCAATGGAGCATTCTGTTCGCTCAGCACCTGCTGGAGGAATGAATGAATGAATGAATGTCATGGCCGCAGTTTGGGCTGGGGAAAAAGCCAAGCGCATGGAGAGGTGCGGGGGGGGGGTGGGTTGGAGGGAGCTAAGGTGTGGCATCAGTGCCAAGAGGAGGAGAGATGGCCGGGGGTTCGCGAGGGCACTGACCAGAGAGAACTCGGTGCCGGGCCAGTTGACGCGGAAAGGGACGTCATCGCTGAGCTGCGGGAGCGCCCGGCCGCCGCCCGACGCCCCCAGGAGGCCGCAAAGGACCAGTAACACCGGCCCACCGGGGCTCAGATTCTGCACGCCGCCGCCTCCTCCTTCCATCCTCCGCCGCCGAGCTCTCCAGCCGCCGCCACAGCCTCCTCTGCCCACAGAGGAGAGGAGGGGGGAGGAGGAGGAGGCGGCGGCCGGACTCCAAAAGCGTCCGGGAGCCGGGGACCCAACCGCCGCCACGTCTCCTTCCGGAGAGCCCGGCTCCACAGTCCCCGCCCCCTTAGCTCCTCCAGCCACAGCTTCCGGGGCAGGCAACATATCAACATCCGGGGTCACCGCTGTCCGCTTACGGAAGCCAGGAAGCCGGCGGGGCAGCTCGGGTCACCCGCAACCGCAGCGGCTCAGTGGAGAGGCTGGGCGTGGGCCGCCTCGAGCGAGAGAGAGAGGGCCCTGGACGGAGAGAGGAGACCTGACCGGCGACCAGCTCTCTCGGCGACGTGCCGGCCCTGGAGGGAGGTCGGTGAGTCCGGGAGGCGGCGGCAGATCCGGCCCGCCCCGTGCAGTTGTCCTGCGGGTGGGCGGGGGCCTGGGCGGCGCGGGAAGGGGAGCTGGTCTGGGAGCCTCCAGCTCTGCACTCTCCCAGTCTGTTTGCACGTCTCCTCTCCTTGCGCTTCCGCTGTGGGTTCCGGTCTTGCTGACCTGCGCGGGTGGTTGCCCCCGAGCCCGGGGAGCCCGTGTCCTGCACCCACACCAACACTGTGTGACTATTGTAGTGGAGATGCATCCTGTGAGGAGGAAGGGCGCTGCAATTCGGTCTCTACTGAGGCTTCCTCCTTCCTCCTGATCAGAGAGCGTTGCCTAGAATTTCACATTTAGTCATGACGAAAGTTTGCATTGCCGTCCCTGTTAAAAAAAAAAAAAGCTATTTTAATCATCAGTATAATGGAAATGAGAAACTATTTTGTGCCTGGAGAGGGAGAGAGGCTAGTGACTTGACTGCATCTGTTAAGACTTTCTGCACTTGCCCTCTAACCCTGAGTTGTTTTTGTTTTTAATTTAATTGATTTATTTGTTTATTTACTTATTATACTATTCACAGTAGCCAAAGAGTGGAAGCAGCCCAAATGCCCATCATTAGATGTTTGGCTAAATAAGTTATGGAATATATATTCCATGGAATACTCTGCAATTAAAAAAGATGGCACTATGTGTCCTTTGGGACAAAAATAGATTAAACTGGAGGATGGTTATGTTATTGGAATAAATAGATAAAAGACAACTACCAGATAGTGTCACTCATGTGGAATCTAGAGAACACACACAGGTTCTTGCAAAAAAAAAAAAAAAAAAGCCTAACACCCCAGAAGTAAATAAGCTGTTTCTAGACTTTTTAAAAATTTATTTCCCCTTTTGTTGCCCTTGTTTTATTGTTGTAGTTACCATTGTTGTTATTGATGTCGTCATTGTTGGATAGGACAGAGAGAAATGGAGAGAGGAGGGGAAGACAGAGAGGGGGAGAGAAAGACACCTGCAGATCTACTTCACTACCTGTGAAGCGACTCCCTGCCACGTGCGCTTAAACTGCTGCGCTTAACCTGCTGCACGACCGCCCGACTCCGTTCTACACTTTTGATAATTAAAGTCCCCTGCCTCCGAAGTCCTGGAGGGTTATCTTTATCTTTGGGAGGTGGGTGGATGGAGAAACAACTTTGGTGGTGGGTGTGATATGGAACTATACACTCTCCTCTTACAATCTTATAACCCATTATTAATCTCTCTGTATTTTGTAATGTAAGTGGTAGAAGAGTTACTTTGGGAAATAAATGCTTTGGGATTTAGATTTGTAAAATTAAAGTCTAGATCTCTGAATTGATCTATATAGTTCTGAGTTAGCATGTCATCTTGGCTAGGCATATAGGCATACTTTTGTGGAAAATATTAATACATGTCAAAATTAACATGTTTATGCAATAGATACTATCTTATTATACATGTTAATTGATTTAAGCACAGATGAGTTTTTAAATATATTGTAGAGCTATCACTTACCATATGTAATTTTATGGTTGTTGCTATAGAAACAAGCTTGGAGGAGCTACTGTCATATGTAAAGTGTCTGTTCTATCTTTCTAAGATTTTTTTTGAAAGAAACTTAATTTTTTTTCCCCATTTGTTATATTTTATTATTTTTGTTATTGCTGTCATTGTTGGCTAGGACAGAGAGAAATTGAGAGGGGGGGAAGGCAGAGGGGGGAGAGAAAGACAGACACCTGCAAACCTGCTTTACCGCCAGTGAAGCGAACACCCTGCAGGTGGGGACCCGGGGGTGGGGGGCTCAAACCGGGATCCTGATGCCCTGATGCAGGTCCATGCCCTTTCCTCCATATGGGCTTAACCCATTGCGCCACTGCTTGGCTCTCCTAAGATTTTTATTATTATTACTATTTTTTAATTTATTTGTTATTGTATAGAGACAGAGATTGAGAGAGAAGGGGGAGATAGAGAGGAAGAGAGTCAGAGAGACACCTGCAGACTTGCTTCACCACCTGTGAAGCGACTCCCTTGCAGGTGGGGAGCCGGGGCTTGAACCGGGATCCTAACCAGTCCTTGCGCTTTGCAGCTACGTGCGTTTAACCCGCTGCGCTACTGCCCCTAAGATTTTTTATTTAAATGAATGTTAGTACCTTCCCTGTTGCACAAGGTAAATGAAATTATATATACATATATATACATGTATATATATGTATATATTGGTAATTTTTGAGGAAGATGTTAACAGAAAATCATGAGGGACCAGATGGTGATAAACTGGGTAGAACCCACGTCTCCATGTGCAGATTCAAGTCCCCAGACCCCACCTGCAAGAGTTGGAGCTTCACCAGTGAAGCAGTGCTGTGGGTCTCTATCTGTCCTTTTCTACCCACTTCCTTCCCAATTCCTCTGTCTCTATAAGAATAAAAAATTGGGAGTCAGGCGGTAGCGCAGTGGGTTAAGTGCAGGTGGCGCCAAGTGCAAGGCCCAGCGCAAGGACAGGCCTAAGGATCCCGGTTTGAGCCCCCGGCTCCCCACCTGCAAGGGGGTTGCCTCACAAGCGGTGAAGCAGGTCTGCAAGTGTCTTTCTCTCCCCTATCTTCCCCTCCTCTCTCCATTTCTGTCTGTCCTATCCAACAACAACAATAATAGCTACAACAATAAAACAACAAGGGCAACAAAAGGGAATGAGTAAATATTAAAAAAAAGAATAAAAGTTATAACAATGTTTTAAAAAGCCAGGAAATCATAAAGAGGACTACTGATCTTCCTAAACAGGACAGCCTTATTTATGTGACCATTTCTCTTAATTAATAATCATGCCTGGTTTTGAGGTGATTTTATGAAGCTCTATATTATATTTAACGTGATATTGAAATTAATGTTGATTTTTTTTTTTTAGAAATATTCCCTTTTGTTTCCCTTGTTTTTTTTATTGTAGTTATTACTGTTGTCATTGTTGTTGGATAGGACAGAGAGAAATGGAGAGAGGAGGGGAAGCCAGAGAGGGAGAGAAACATAGACACCTGCAGACCTGCTTCATTGCTTGTGAAGCGACTCCCCTGCAGGTGGGGAGCCGGGGCTCGAACCCGGATCTTTAACACTGGTTCTTGCGCTTGACGCCACCTGCGCTTAACCCGCTGTGCTACCGCCCGACTCCCAATGTTGAAAGATTTTAAGAGGGCCAAGAAATGGCTCAGTGGGCAGAGTGCATGGCTCGCTGTGCACAAGACCCAGGATTTGATCCCCAACAGCACATGGGAACATGGTGGACAGCATCAGTAAAACTCCATGCATGGTGGAATAGTGCCTGAATATCTCTCCCTCTTTCAAAATACAGAATAAAAAGCTGGGATAGGGGAGTCAGGCAGTAGCGCTGCGGGTTAAGCGCACGTGGCGCGAAGAGCAAGGACCAGTATAAGGATCTGGGTTTAAGCCCCGACTCCCCACCTGTAGGTGAGTTGCTTCACAGGCTGTGAAGCTGGTCTGCAGGTGTTTCTTTCCCCCTCTCTGTCTTCCCCTCCTTTCTACATTTCTCTCAGTCCTAAGAACAATGACATCAATAACAACAATAATAACCTCAACAATAATAAAAAACAAGGGCAACAAAACGGGAAATTAAAAAAAAAAAAACTGGGTTAGGGAAGCCTCAGCATTATCCTGAATGCACAACAGACCCTTAGTTTATTTCCTGCATGACATTTAGAAAATGATTTTAGAAGGACCACATCCTACTGAGAAAGAAATCGAATTAGAAAACAAACAAAACTTCTAAGTATGAATCCAGTCTTTTTTTTTTTTTTTGCCTCCAGGGTTATCGCCGAGGCTCTTGCTGGCACTACAAATCCACTGCTTTTGGTGGCTATTTTTTCCATTTTATTGGATAGGACAGAGAAAAATTGGGGGGAGGGGAGATAGAGACCTGCAGACCTGTTTCATTGTGAAGCATCACCCCTGTAATTGGGAAGCTGGGGGCTCAAACTCTGATCCTTGCACAGGTCCTTGTGCTTAGTACTATAGGCAGTCAACCAGGTGCACCACTGCCTGGCCCCCTCAATCCCGCCAAATTCTACATGTATAATATGGTACTTGTATTTCTTAGATGAGAGGCATACTGAATATTATTATATACTTCTGCTTAGAAATAATGAAAAAAAAAAACAGCAGCAGCAAACGATCAGATAATGACACCTAAAAATTAAAATCCTAAAGGACATTTAAAGTAGCAAACTTTCTTTTGTCATAGTAGAAGGTCCATCTTTTAATTTCTTCATTTTTTTTTTTTTTTTTAACCACTGGGGCTTGGTGCCAGCACCACTCCATTCTTCCTGGTTGCCTTTTTTTTTTTTTCTTTTTTGATAGAGGATGAGAGACAGGTGGAAACAGACATCTGTAGCACTGCTCCACTGCTTATGAAGTTTCACTGTGCCAGTGGGTTTCGGGGCTTGAATCTGTGCACGTGGTAACTCTTAATATGTCCACTGACCTGGTCCCAGTATCAGGAAACCCATCTTTATTAAAGTTTTGGCACATGACTAATACAAAGTGAATCAAAAGCTACATAGTGAACCCAGTTTGTATAATATAATTGTTTTGTTCTTGTAGCTTAACAGCATTTTTACATGTAGTAAAATACATCTATTAATACAAAGAGATGCAATACAGTATAACTCCAAGGAAGTTTTTATATTAACAATGCCATATTATTTGCCATAATCTTGAAAGGATCTCATTTAATACCTTAACAAGGGAACTCAACAATTAAGGTTGAAATCATTTTATTTATTTTCCCTTTTGTTGCTCTTGTTGTTGTAGTTATTGTTATTGATGTCATCGTTGTTAGGACAGAGAGAAATGGAGAGAGGAGGGGAAGCCAAAGGGGGAGAGAAAGACACCTGCAGACCTGCTTCACTGCTTGTGAAGTGACTCTCCTGAAGGTGGGGGATCGGAGCTCGAACTGGGATCCTTAAGCTGGTCCTTGCACTTTGCGCCACGTGCGCATAACCTGCTGCGCTACTGCCAGACTCACAAGGTTGAAATTTTGACTGTTTACTAATTGTACATTATTTTAAGCAGTATCTTAAACAATGGTTACAGAATTGTCTTATACAAATATATTTAAAGTGCAACCTTTTATTTTTTGGACTTTAGGTTTACTTCTCTGTAACTTTAAAATAGAATGTAATATGAAATGAATTATAGTTCTACTCTGATAAAAACAAGCTCTGAATTGAGTCCTTCACTTTCAAGAACTGTTTTCATAAGCAAGTATTCACTACCATATATTTAAGAAATCATTATATTAAAAGTTGAATTTTTCTTTAACTAGACCCCTATTTTTTTTTTTAATTTGTTTTGGGACACTCACAGTTGAACTATAAATTCTGACATCTTGACTACAACATTAAAAATAAATAAGATTCTAAAGTAAAAGCTTTCCAAATCCTTCTGCCATCAGGGAGTGAAGCTATCCTAAAGGCTAAGTAAGGTCTGCTCATTTGGAAAAGTCAGTGATCGCGTCTTTATATACAGTTGAGGTTTTGTTTTCCTTCCAAACGTTCCTTTACTAATTTTTCCAATGAAAAAAGATGCTCATCTGCATCTTCTGGCACCAGGTTTCTAATAGAATTTGCTAGTTCGAAAAGGTATTCGGTATTTCTTCCGCTTGGACCAGCTGCATTAAAAATCTGTTCAGCAATGTCTTCCAGAGGTGCAGGACCAAGATAGTTAGGATTGTCACATGTTCCGATGTAGAGCAACACGCTAAAGGGTTTTGTTGTGGGATCTTTTGGGTAGAAAATGACCGTGGTGGTCATGTAGCCTCCCTTCTCTCGGAAGTCAAGGTATGCCTTCACTTCTTCTTCCTTTCCTACTGGTAGTCTGTAGGCCACACCCCAAACGCACCCCTGTGAAAAGTGAAAAGAATGTTTTATTTCCTATGCTAAAGTAGGTTGGACATTTGTTGTGATCTAGGAAAATAGCCTTTATTCTTAGAAAATAGTCTGTATTCTTAGAAATCAGTGCAGTTATGCTCTACGTAGTATGCTGGAGAGGCACATACTAAACAATAAGGGTTAGCATTTATTTTATTTTATTATTATTATTTTTTTAACCATAGCACTGCTCAGCTCTGGCTTATGGCAGTGTGGGGGACTGTACTTGGGACTTGAGAGCCTCAGGCATGAAAGTCTCTTTGCATAACCATTATGCAAACTCCCACCCAAGGGTTAGCATTTACTCTGAATAGATTTTGGATAACTTCCCTGTAATCATAAACACACCAGCAGATTTACTTTCATATAATCCTTAAATCTTAGCTTGTACTTTGTAGGAATAGTGAAAAATAACAGATCTTCAAATGAAAAAATATGGTTCTAAAACTTTAAATCTCTTTAATGGAGTGTTGCCGCTACCCAGGAGCCTATCTCTAGGGCCTTCTGGTCCTAAGTGTTGGGGTGGTAGCTGGAGGGACTGTGATAACCCAGTCTTCTTGGGCTAGGCCTGAGCATCACTTATCATTTTACATGTTTGGGTAGATGTTCCCTTGTCTGAACAGAGGGCTCTGTATTTTACCTGCTCTGTAATGAAATAAGTAACAAGGCTATAGCATGTTCTCCCCCCACCCCAACCCCGAATTGGCAACCTTTTTTTGTTAAGAGAGCTTGTGAACATAGTTCTGGTAGCAACTATGTCATTTAGCAAAAAGAATTTAAGTTGAGATGTTTTTTAGAAAACTTTATTTACTTAATCTGACAGGACAAAGAGAATCTGAGACTGAAGGGGGATAGAGAGACAGTGGGACACCTGTAGCTCTGTTTCACTGCTTGTAAACATTTCCCTCTACAGGTGGGGACCAAGGGCCTGAACCCAGGTCCTTTTGCATGGTAATGTACACTTAAAGATGTATGTCACCGCCTGGCCCCCTAAACTGAGGTTTTTTTTTTTTTTTTTTGCCTCCAGGGTTATTGCTGGGGCTCTGTGCCTGCACTTCGAATCCACTGCTCCTGGAGGCCTTTTTATTTTTTTAATTTTCTTTATAATTTTATTTATTTATTTATTGGATAGAAACAGCCAGAAATTGAGAGGGAAGGGGGTGATAGAGTGGGAAGGAGACAAGAGAGACACCTGCAGCCCAGACTCACCACTTGTGAAGCTTTCCCCCTGCAGGTGGGGTCTGGGGGCTCGAACCTGGGCCCTGCGCATTGTAACATGCGTTCAACCAGGTGTGCCACTACCTGGCCCCTGGAGGCTATTTTTTTCCCTCCTTTTGTTGCCCTTGTTGTTTATCATTATTGTGGTTTTTATTAGTTGTTATTGCTGTCATTGTTGGATAGGACAGAGAGAAATAGAAGAGGGGGAGAGAAAGAAGATAGATTACCTGCAGATCTGCTGCACTGCTTGTGAAGCGACCCCCCTGCAGGTGGGGAGCTGGGGGCTTGAACCAGTATTCTTGCACCTGTCCTTGTGCTTTGTGCCATGTGTGCTTAACCCGCCCGACCCCCAAGTTGAGATTTTTTTTTTTTTTAAAGTATTCATGTGATGCTGTCAAGATCTTAACAGTTTGTAATACGTTTTTCGAATTTCTTCCAACAACCTTTAATGATAATAATAATTAAACATTTGGGTTGCAAGGCATCTTCTTGAATTAACATTCTTTTTTTTTTTTAATAAATATTTATTTTATTCCCTTTTGTTGCCCTTGTTGTTTTATTGTTGTAGTTATTATTGTTGTTGTTGGATAGGACAGAGAGAAATGGAGAGAGGAGGGGAAGACAGAGAGGAGGAGAGAAAGATAGACACCTGCAGACCTGCTTCACCGCCTGTGAAGCGACTCCCCTGCAGGTGGGGAGCCGGGGTTCAAACCGGGATCCTTATGCCGGTCCTTGTGTTTTGCGCCACCTGCGCTTAACCCGCTGCGCTACAGCCCGACTCCCGAATTAACATTCTATAGGAACAGTTTGTGAACTGTTCAGCAAGGAGTTATAGTTATCAATTGGAAGCCTCTGTCTTTGTTTTGATTGTTCAGTAGTGCTGGGATCATGGTACCAACTGAAGTCACATTTTATTTATTTTGTCTCCAGGGTTATTGCTGGGGCTCGGTGGCTGCACTAAGAATCCACTGCTCCTGGAGGCCATTTTTCCCATTTTGTTGTTATTGTTGCTATTGTTGGATAGGACAGAGTGAAGTCAAGAGAGAAGGGGAAGACAGAGGGGGAGAGAAAGATAGACACCTGCAGACCCATTTCACTGCTTGTGAAGCGAGGCCCCTGCAGGTGGGGAGCCGGGGTTTGGAGGCAGTATCCTTGCACTTCATACTGTGTGCGCTTAACTGGGTGCACTACTGTCCAGTCCCCCATGATGGCATTTTCTAATTTATACCCTTATTACATGTTATTGTTAGCTGCCTCTGGGCATTAAAGTACTTCCCCCAAATTTTGACTTTACAATGTGAGAGCTGAATCTATACTCTAGTAAAATAATTGGAAATCTTACAGAAACAGGACTATCAGGTAAAAAGAAACTATCGCTAGTGCTCCAACCCTGCTGTGCCACTGGTGAAGTGGTACATAAGGAACGTAAGAATCTTGACTGGAATTTTTGCTGGAAACATTAGACTTTTAGCAAATAAGAGAGCTTTTAAGTATTTCACTTAATTTTGAGTGGCAGTCTGAGGGCTGGCTCTTTCAATGTCAAAGGAGACTGCAAAAATTCCCAGTCAACAGACTTATTAAAGAAAGATTATGCTATTTGGTCTTCTTGTTTACTTTGCATTCTGCATCCCAACTTTTCCCCTCGGACTTATTTCTTCACATAGGTGGAAAGAACTATAATGTATGTGAAGGAATTTTAGAGCTGTTAGAATTAAAGTTGTTTGTGGTGGCTGTTAATTTCATTCATTATGAAAACTGAGAAATATCTTAACACTTAATATTAAAGACCAAACAAGAAAAAAAGTATAGCATACCCCAGGATCTTCAACTAGAGTCACAACTCTTCCAGGCTGTTTTCAGAAAGTGGAAGGAAAAAAAAAAATTTTTTTTCTGAGTTAAAGTTCATTAAGTAATTGAACATTAGTCACTTACTGTAGATATGAAATACTTTTAATTCCTCTGCTTATGTTAGGCATGCATTTATTTAGAAAGCACTTATTTTTAATACATTTTACAGCGAATTAAATTAGAGAGTCTACCTTATCTAAATGGTCTCGGCTTTTCTAATTTTTCAATTTGTATGTGGTAGATATATTATCTTCACTTAAAATGGATATATTTAAAACCATGCTAGTGACTTATGTCTCATCTAAAATGGAAGGCAAAAGAAGAAGCAATTGTAAATAAAAGTTCTGGTCATTTTTGCTCCTTAGGGGAAAAGGAGGATTGTTGTCATGTTCTGTTTCTAGGGTGCTTCCCTAGAGAGAAGTGGTTCTCAAATTTTAGATCAAAATGACATGGAGAGCTTGATAAGTACATACTGTTAGACCACGTTGCCATAATTTCTGATTCTACAGGTACAGAGCTGTCTGAAAACTTTCACTAGAAAAATTCTTACATGGTGCCAAAGGTTAAGTCTCTCGTGCCACGTTAGGGTCATCAGTGAGAATGCTGTGTGTAAGCTATAATTCTGCGTACTTCTTTGCCCATTGCCTGACAGTGGTAAACCTGCATCATTGAAGTATTTGCATCACTTTTGTTGCACTTTGATTCTAGTCTTTGTATGTATGTTGTATAGATAATTAGTAATAATGAGACATAATGACTTTTCAGTTATGTGGTTGTTTAATAAAAATAACTATATTGGGGGCTGGGTGGTGGCCCACCTGGTTGTGTGCATACACACAGGTTCAAGGTCCTGGTCCCCACCCACAGGGGAGTTTCATGAGTGGTTAAACAGTGCTGCAGATGTGTCTCCCTACCTCTTCCTTTCCTCTGAATTTCTTTTTTCTTTTTTTAATATTTATTTACTTATTCCCTTTTGTTGCCCTTGTTTTTATTGATGTCATTGTTGGATAGGACAGAGAGAAATGGAGAGAGGAAGGGAAGACAGAGAGGGGGAGAGAAAGATAGAGACCTGCAGACATGCTTCACTGTTTGTGAAGCGACTCCCCTGTAGGTGGGGAGCCAGGGACTCAAACCGGGACCCTTATGCTGGTCCTTGATTTTTGTGCCATATGCGCTTAACCCGCTGTGCTATAGTGGGACTCCCCTTTCCTCTCAATTTCTACCTCTACCTAAAATAAATACATTAAAAATGTTTTTTGAAAGCTGTATTATTTGTTGTTGCTGCTTTTTAAACTTAAAACTTTTTTTATTTATAAAAAGGAAACACTGACAAAATCCATAGGATAAGGGGTACAACTCCACAAAATTCCCACCACCAGAACTCCATATCCCATCTTCTCCCCTGACAGCTTTCCTATTCTTTGTCCCTTTGGGAGTATGGACCTAGGGTCATTATGGGGTACAGAAGGTAGAAGGTCTGGCTTCTGTAATTGCTTTCCTCCCTGAACATGGGTGAACAGCTTTATTTTTAACCAGAGCATTGTTCAATTCTGATTTATGATGATGCCTGGGATTGAAACTGGGACCTTGGAGCCTCAGGCATGAAAGTCTTTTACTGGGAGTCAGGTGTTAGCACAGCGGGTTAAGCGCACATGGCGCAAAGCGCAACCACCGTCTGTAAGAATCCCGGTTCGAGCCCCCGGCTCCCCACCTGCAGGGGAGTCTCTTCACAGGCGGTGAAGCAGGTCTGCAGGTGTCTGTCTTTCTCTCCCCCTCTCTGTCTTCCCCTCCTCTCTCTATTTCTCTCTGTCCTGTTCAACAACGACGACATTAATAACTACAACAAGGGCAACACAAGGGAAAATAAATAAATACAAAAAATAAAAGATTTCATTTAAAAAAAAAAAAGAAAGTCTTTTACTATAACTATGCCATAACAGCACTATGCTATCACTCTGGCCCTTGAGTTATGTTTTGTTTTTTTTTCCCTCCAGGGTTATTGCTGGGGCTCGGTGCCTGCACTACAATCCACTGCTCCTGGAGGCTATTTTTCCCATTTTGTTGCCCTTGTTGTTGTGCTTGTTGTAGTTGTTATTGTTGTCATAGCTGTTGTTGTTGGATAGGACAGAGAGAAATGGAAAGAGGAGGGGAAGACAGAGGAAGAGAGAAAGATAGACAACTGCAGACCTGCTTCATCACTTGCGAAGCGACCTCCTGCAGGTGGGGAGCCGGGGGCTGGAACCGGGATCCTTACATTGGCCCTTGCACTTTGTACCATGTGCGCTTAACCCGCTGCGCTACAGCCCGACTCCCGAGTTAGGTCTTTTATTTCATTTTCTTATCAGTCTTATCATGCATTTTAATAACTGCATAACAATCTGTCATCTAGGAACTAAATTTAGACATTACTGTGTTGGATATTGGGTTTGTTCTAAAAGAGGTAATGAGGATGCACATATTGGTGGGGTCCTGTAGGTACTGCAGTTATTTCTCATGAGCACTCTCTCCCTTTTTCTTTCTCTCCCTTCCCTTCTCTCCCCTCCCTACCCATCCCTTCTTCCTTCAGCGCTGCTCATCTCTGGCTGATGATGGTGCTGGGGACTGAACCTGTGACTTTTGGTGCCTTATCCATGAAAGCTTTATTTGCATAACCATTAAGCTCGCTCTAATTCTGCTATATTATTTTCAGTCTAAAAGTGAATTAGGAGCTCTTCATTGAATACTTACTGTATGTTGTAAAGATAAAGCTCAATTCTTGCCTCTATGAGTTGATATAATCCTTTTGGAATACAAACTTAACATGTAAACACATAGAGAATGCTTAAGGGCTAAAATGCATGGTATTTACTAAATACAGCCAGAATTACAATTCTTAAGAAAATAAATTGGACAAAAGAGCACTATGACTTAGGATTCCTGAATGAGGACTTAGAGGGTACCACACCAGCTATGTGTCTGTGGCTTTAGCTGAGGGTTTCCTATGTAGAGAAGATGATTCAGAAAAAATAATGTACAGTTAGATTTGAGAAGCCAGAGTGGAGCTGGGTAGGGGGATGATGAGAAATAGTAAGCTACTGAAATTGGGGAGAACAGGAAGGAACAACTGTAGCACTTGAGAGTATTAGGGACTAGTGTGACAAAAGAAATGTGACAAGATCAGCTTGGCAACCTGGGAGGTGGTATAGTAGGTAGGACACAGGACTTGGACTTGCAAGTCTGTGGTCCCCGGTTCAGTCCCTGGTAGTGTATGTGCCAGTATGATGCTCTGGTTCTCTCTCTCTTACTCATTAAGAAATAAATCTTTTAAACTAAGATGATCAGTTTGGTAAAGTGTGTAGTATGCAAGTGAGTGTGTGTGTGTGGGGGGTAGATGCTGAGGAAGAAAGTGGTCCAGGTTATAGCTCAGCTCTCCCACCTTCCCTTGATTCCTCTCCCTTACACCCAACCCAGTCACCAATCTTTGGTGGCTCTGTCTTCTGTTTCTCTTCTGAACCTGGTTCCTTTTTGCCCTGAAATTGCTTCCTTAGGGATCTTACTGCCTGTGTCTAGTTTTGTTCAGTCTGTTCTCTACTCGGCTCCAAATGGATTTTTTCTAGGCAAAATTTTGAGCCACTCACTCCCATACTTTTGAGTTTTCAGGGTTGTAGCATTTTAGAGAATAAAATAAAATACTGTTTAACATAGCATCTATATCATTCTATTTGTTTGGATTTTTCTGTAGTCTTTTTTTTTTTTTTAAATACTAGGCTGGTGATCCATTACAATATAAATGTTAAATAAAATAATAAAAGTTGGGGAGTCAGGCGGTAGCACAGCGGGTTAAGCGCAGGTGGCGCAAAGCGCAAGGACCAGCGTAAGAACCAGGTTCGAGCTCTGGCTCCCCACCTGCAGGGGAGTCGCTTCACAAGTGAAGCAGGTCTGCAGTTGTCTATCTTTCTCTCCCCCTCTCTGTCTTCTCCTCTCTCCATTTCTCTCTATCCTATCCAACAACAAACAACATCAACAATGACAATAATGATAGCCACAGCGAGGCTACAACAACAAGGGCAACAAAAGGCGGAAAAAATGGTTTCTAGGAGCAGTGGATTCATGGTGCAGGCACCGAGCCCAGCAATAACTCTGGAGGAAAGAAAAAAAAAAAGAAAAAAAAAAGAAAATGCTTAGTACTTATATTTTCCTTTAGTTTGCAATGATGACTTCTGTAAATAAAATTAGGCTTGAACTATTAGCCAATATAGTCCTCCCTGCCTTATGTTTCAGTAAACTTACATAAAAGATTTTTATAGTTTCTTCTTCTTTTTTTTTTTTTTTTTCAAAGAATCATAGGCTTATTTTGCTTTCTTAACCTACAAATCCTGAAATGCTATGTAGCAAGCACATCAAACATTTTGGTTGGGACTATAGTAGTTAAATATATACTGTTAATAACCTTATTCATTCATTCATTCATTCATTCAGATTTAATACTTTGCCATTCAAATTAGAACCTGTGTTAGGGCTTTTCAGATGGCAATTTAAGTGTTTAAGTGTGCATGTCTGACATCTCAAAAATATTTTAAGTTAACTCTTTAAAATACTGTTTTTAAGACCTTATGACATTCTTGGAGACATGAAGTTTCTGTTGGTCTAGAAATGTCTTTGCGTACGACATCTGTACCTTAGAGTCAAATTTTTTTTTTAAAGATTTTATTTATTTATTCATGAGAAAGACAGGAAGAGAGAGAGAGAACCAGACATCACTCTGGTATATGTGCTGCCAGGGATTGAACTCAGGACCTCATGCTTGAGAATCCAATGCTTTATCCATTGCGCCACCTCCTGGACCACCAAATTCTTTTTTTAAAAAAAAATTTATTTATTTATTTATTTATTCCCTTTTGTTGTCCTTGTTTTATTGTTGTAGTTGTTGTTGTTGGATAGGATAGAGAAATGGAGAGAAGAGGGGAAGACAGAGGGGGAGAGAAAGGCAGACAACTGCAGACCTGCTTCACAGCCTGTGAAGTGACTCCCCTACAGGTGGGGAGACAGGGGCTCGAACCAGGATCCTTCTGCCAGTCCTTGCACTTTGTGCCACATGCGCTTAACCCGTTGAGCTACCGCCTGACTCCCAGAGCCAAATTCTTAATTCGTTTAACTCTAGTTGAAATATTGAATGGTGCCAACTCAGGTTCTTTCTATGATTTTAATCTTGTCTTTCATGTGCAGAAGCAAACTACTTTACAGCCTTTATCTCCTATTTTCGGTGACTAACCTAAATCCTTTTTTTTTTTTTTTTTTTTTTACTACATCTGACTTCTAGCACTTAAGAAAGCATTCTTGGACCAACATTAATTTATTTACAAAACAAAACAGCAATCGAATCCATGTGATTCTTAAAGTATGGTGAGGTGAGGCCCTTCATAAATCGCAAAACATTCTGGGTAAAAGTAAAAAAAAAAGTTAGGTTTACTAAAAACAAATGTTCAGGTCATCCAAATTGTTGAGCTACTAAAAACATAGCTTTCTATACAAATGGTTTTGGCTGATATGCTTAAGTAATGAGCTGATACTAACTGTACACATATTAAGAGGAATACCTTTGCATGGTTAAGGGAAAAAAGTATCAAAGAACTTGCACATTCATAATTTAATATTTTAGGAGAACTATGGAGAAACATTAACAAAATGCTGGATAAATTTTCCAGCAATGACCTTAGGTGCCATAAAATAAAAACCTTGAGCAGGGGTAGACAGCATAAAGGTTATGTAAACAGACTCTCATGTCTGAGTCCCAGGTTCAGTCCCCTGTACCACCATAAGCCAGAGCTGTGCAGTGTGCTCTGGTTGAAAAAAAAAAAAAAGAAAAAGGTAAAATAAAAACCTTTAGAAATATATGAAGTAACTCCCTCCCCCAGAAGTGACATGCACATTTAAACTCAAATCAGTGAAGAAGATCTGCCAGAATGTAGAAATGCCAACAAATTCCATTGCTGAATTTGCCAGCTGACTTTAGTATTTCAACTGTGTGGTAATGCAGCGATAGATCTTCCCGCTGTTTTTTTGTTTTTGTTTTTTCCTTTTACCCCCTTTTGGCAGAGGTTGCCAGGAGTTAGGGTGCCCTCCCCAGCACATCAGCTTTCTGCAAGCTTGTGCCCACACAGTTTCTTGTCTCAAACTAAGCAGGATCTTAAAGCAGCCTGGACCAGGTGTCCTTGGTGTGTGTGTTGGGGGGGGGGGGGAAGCAGGTGGCGGAAGGGGCTCTAATGTACCAGTAGTCCACCCACCCCACGTGTGCTTGTCACTGGGAGGTGCTGGGTAAGGCTTCCTGGAGCTGGACTGGAGGGGGGGGATAGCACTTTGGGACGGTAAATAGGGGAGGGGGGAAGCCTGGCTGGTGCCTCACCTTGCCTGGGACCCCGCGGTGGTCAGTGCTGCCCTGCCAGAATCGCCTGTTGTAGCCTGTGATGTATCCGACCAGCTTGTCCTGATAGGGGAAATCCACCTTCCAGATCAGGGACCCATAACCAAAAACCCACATCTCGCCGGGCTCTGTGATCTCTCAGGCTGCGGCCGCTTCCGTGCTGACTGGACTGCAGCCTCTGGGACCAGCAAGTAACCGGCTGCGCTGGCGCAGGCGCAGGATTGATGGCTGCCACGGCGCCTCCGCGAGACGCAGAGGACTCTGGGACTTGTAGTTTGAAGGGCACCTGTCTTCTCTAGCTCAGTGCCATTGGCTCCTCAGCTGTAACTCTAGCCTTCCTCAGATGCAAAGTGCAAATGACTGTAGTACCTAGACTGCTTCCTGGGATTTGGGATTTATAGCTCAGAGCAGTTGGCACTGTCTGCTTTTGGCGAACAGGATAGGGGAGGAAGAGAAAGAAAGCATAGAGGAAGTTCTGCTTTGGAACTAGATTTTTTGCCTATATGACATCGGCTGGAGAAAGCATTTTCCTAGATAAAGGAAAACCTGCCTTTCCAGCTTTCAAACAAAAGCAGAAAGTTTTTGACGGATGGTCTACTCCTGTAGTAAAAAACTATTTAACAGAACTTTCTTACATTTGTGTTACTCATCCTTAAAACGGCGGGCAACTCAGAAAAGAATAGGGGAAGGTTTTGGCTCATATGTTGACTTTGAAATTGATCTAGGGATCTTCCTGAACTTGTATAAAAGAATGTTAGGTCTGCAGTTATCTGGGGAGAAGTTGTATAATTTTCATAAGTTTCTCTAATGTATCAAGGAGCCCCCAAATTTGTTAGAGCTATTGCATCCAGATATTATTTAGGGAATTTACTTAAGCCGTGATGGCTGTTTCTGTGTATGAGAACACAGAACAAGTGATAATTACTCTTTAAAAATTTTTTTTTCAAATATTTATTTATTCCCTTTTGTTGCCCTTGTTGTTTCATTGTTGTAGTTATTATTGTTGCCGTCGTTGTTGGATAGGACAAAGAGAAATGGAGAGAGGAGGGGAGATGGGGGGGGGGGAGAGGAAGATAGACACCTGCAGACCTGCTTCACCACTTGTGAAGCGAGTCCTGCAGGTGGGGAGCCAGGGGCTCGAACATAACCCACTGCGCTACCGCCCGAATCTCATGAAAATTATTCTTTCTTGAGGATTGGTATCTCATGGTCTTTAGTTTTATAAAAGAGTATCAAAAAACAGCCAGGTTCAAAGAGTGTTTGTTATTCGTTATCTTTTTTCTTCTTTTTTTGCTCCAGGGTTATTGCTGGGACTCAGTACAGGCACTGTGAATCCACTGCTCCTGGATTTTTTATTTTTTAAAATTGTTTTACCAGAACAGTGTTCAGTTCTGGTTTATGGTGGTGCGGGGGATTGAACCTGGGACTCTGAAGCTGCTGGCATAACCATTATGCTATCTACCCTCCGCCCTGTTATTCGTTATCTTAAGAAATCTGCAGGAGGGAGTCGGGCTATAGCACCGCGTGTTAAGCAAAGCGCAAGGACCGTCGTAAGGATCCCGTTCGGGCCCCCGGCTTCCCACCTGTAGGGGGGTCGCTTCCAAACAGTGAAGCAGGTCTGCAGGTGTCTATCTTTCTCTCCCCTTCTCTGTCTTCCCCTCCTCTCTCCATTTCTCTCTGTCCCATCCAACAGTGACAGCAACAATAATAACTACAACAATGAAAACAAGGGCAACAAAAGAGAATAAATAAATAATATTAAAAAAAGAGAAAGAAATCATCAGGAATAGATAGTTATAGAAATAACAGTCCATATCTGTGACCTTGGGAGAAGCAGTGCAGTTTCCAGTGGAGGAGATGGGGACACAGAACTCTGGTGGGGGGAAAGGTGTGGAATTATACCCCTGCTATCTTATAATTTTGTAAGTTAAGATTTAATGACTAATGAAATAATCAGCAAGAGACTGTTACAAAAAAGGACTTAGTTTAAGAATAAATAGATATTTTGATATTTTCTTCAAGTTGTACTTTATTTTTTATTTTTTATTTATTTATTCCCTTTTGTTGCCCTTGTTTTATTGTCGTAGTTATTATTGATGTCATTGTTGTTGGATAGGACAGAGAGAAATGGAGAGAGGAGGGGAAGACAGAGAGGGGGAGAGAAAGACAGACGCCTGCAGACCTGCTTCACCGCCTGTGAAGGGACCTGCCTGTAGGTGGGGAGCCGGGGGCTCGAACCGGGATCCTGACGCCGGTCCTTGAGCTTAGCGCCACCTGCGCTTAACCCGCTGCGCTACAGCCCGACTCCCTTCTAGTTGTACTTTTGTTTTTACCCTGGATGGTTAGTTTTCCTCTACCTGCAACTTGTTGGAAATACTTCGAAGATACAGAAAAGTTGTGTGTGGGGGGGAGAGTTTGGAGTGATACTAGCCACTGGGATCCAGTAACGAACATTTCCCCCCACAGATGCTTTACTTTTCTTAATAGATGCAAGTTCTGTCTGCCCTACTTAAAAAATATATATGTATGTGTATATTTTACCTGATACATATATATATATAATGTACCTGATATTGAATATATCTGATGCTGGTGAATGAAACAAGGCTGTACTTTATGGGCTGAGCTTTCTCCCACCCATATATATTTAAAATATATATATACATGTATGTATGTGTATATATATATACACACATATATATATATACTTTTAAATATAAAACACCTGAATTGAGGTGCATGTGTTGTTATGCCTTTAACCGCTAATTATAAGTGAATTACTAGAATTTACTTGTAAGAGTAAGGACAGTCTCACAATGTTATGATTACATTTAGGAAAATTAACAGCATGTTTCTATTTCAGATTCAAATTTGCTTTTCTCAAAGAAATGTCTTTGTGTGTGAATTACTTGAAGTGTACTAATCAGGGGATCCAGTTGAGGCTGAGCATTACAGATAGTTCAGTGGCCACACCTGCATGATAGAGTTTGTATTTGGCTAGATGATTCTTGCTCTTCCGTATATGGAGTTGCAGTGAATGTTTTTAGTAGGGTATAGACAGAAGTTGCTCAGATAGTATTTCAAGAGTAAGAATGCTTAAAACTTCCTCAATTTCTTTAATATGAACATTCCAAGGAATCCTAACTCATTCAGAACAGAGACTTCATGGATGAGGCTTTAGCTGAGGCTGTGGCATAACAGACAGGTTGCTCTTTATTAGCTGTCACGTGAGCTTTGCTGGACTAGCCCATTGCTTTCTGGCAAATGCCAGGAGTGCAGTGTTGTTTCGTTGACTATATTGTTTTTTTTCTGCCTTGTTTTGTAGACTCATCAAAAGAATGGATTTTACAGAAGCTTATTCTGATACGTGCTCCACTGTTGGACTTGCTGCCCGGGAAGGCAATGTTAAAGTCTTAAGAAAATTGCTCAAAAAGGGGCGTAGTATCGATGTTGCTGATAATAGGGGATGGATGCCAATTCATGAAGCAGCTTATCACAACGCTGTTGAGTGTTTACGGATGTTAATTCGTGCAGGTAAAGTAAATTCAGAGTGGGAAATTGGACATCAAAGTTGGATTAGTTGAAAAAAAAAATAATAATGCATGACTCATTTCCCTCCTCTTTTTTATTATTCATTTAACAATGGAAAAGCCTTCGCTAGTTGTGCTTCATGCCATTACCTACTTCTCTAAGCATAATCACTTCTAGTTCTTCTTATTTTGTCCCCAAGGATACACGACCATTACTCATGAATAGTACAGTTAACTATTACCTTTCATATATTGAGATGATGGAGCAGGGATATTGTGTCCCTCTGTGTTACCTGCTCTATTCACAATAGACAAAATATGGAACCCACCTAAAAACCTATTGGTAAGCAACTAGGTAAAGAAGTAAGTACTCAATAGAATACCAGTCTAATTTAGAAAGATGATGTTGTGTTGTTAGGCATCCAGTAAGTAACACTAGAGATGATTATGCTAAGTAAAATAAAGAGAGATAAAACATAACTGCTGAATGTTTTTATTTATCTATAGAATATAGATGACTCAAGCAAATTCTACCCATGTATCAACAACTGCATTGTAAATCATCATTTCTTAATAAAACAATAATAGTTAGGGAAAAGAATAAGACTTTAGAAAAAAAAAAGAATAAGACTTTAGAGTGGAATAGAAAAGCTCATATCTTTTTACTGTGCTTTCATCTTTTCTAAGTCAAACTAAGCTTCCCACTAGAAAAGCTGTGCTGTCAAATCACCACTATTGAATCTTTTCTACCCCAAAGCTGAAGTACCCTAGTTTTCCTCCTTCCTTTCTTCCTCCCTCCCTCCATCTCTTCCTTTCTTTTTCCTTTTTTTTTTTTTTTTTTTTTAAACCAGAGCACTGTTCAGCTTTGGCTTATGCTGGTGCAGGGATTGAACCTGGAACTTTGGAGCTTCAGGCACAAGAGTACGCTTGCATAACCATTATGTTATCTACCCTCTGCCCTAGTTTTCTTGAGTAGATTTGGAAATGTCTTGTTTATAGTACTTTAACCAAGTCACACACCTCTATCTTGCTGTAGCTAGCATTCTTTCTATGTTCCTTGAAAAAAAGTATTTTTTTTTTTTTGGGTCTAATGTGTTAACCACCACCTACATCTGCTATGTAGCAGCCATCCAACCTTCCTTCCTTCCTTCCTTCCTTCTTTCCTCCCTCCCTCCCTTTCTTTCTTTTTGCTTTACTTTATTTTTATTATATTTGATAGTACAAACAGTAATTGAGAAGGAAGGAGTAGATAGGGAGAGAGAAAGAGAGACACTTTGCAGCACTGCTTCACCACTTGTAAACTTGCCCCTGTAGGTGGGAACTGGGGGCTTAAACCTGGGACCTCGTGCATGGTAACATGTTTGCCACTGCCTGGCCCTCATGCCAACATTTCTTTCCCTCTCACATTTCAATTTCAGACAAGACCAAGTCTTGTCAGATCTGTATGTTTTTGGAATCTGTCATCTTCCTGGGTCTCTAGATTATAGTCCATCATCACCTCTCACTTGGGCTAGCTAATAATTTCTAAAATGTTCTCTCTACATGTCTTCTGTTCTTTCTTCAGACCAGTCTTTGTGTTATATACAGAATGATTTAATATTTTATTTATGTATTTATTTTGTATAAAACATGGTTTTAACATAAAGGGAATACAAGAGAACGTAACCTATGAGGATTCATCTGTAAATTATGTATTCAATGGAATACTGCTCTACAATTAAATAAGATGATGCTACCCTTTGGAGCAAAATGGATGGACCTGCAGGTGATTATACTCAGTGAAACCAGTAAAGAGCTAGAAGACATCTACTGAATGTTTTACTCACATATGGAATATGTGAAATAGATAATTGAAATTTATGAAATTAAACCCCCCAAAAACTAGTGAATCTAAAAAAAAAATTGAAGTTTAATCATGTAATAAACTTGTCAAAAAAAAAAAGATAGCTAAGCTATCTCTAAAATTTGTGAGAACTATAGTGTTTGTGAGCAGGGGAGCACATAACTTTCTTTGGTAGTGGAGACAGTAAGGAACTATACCCCTGTAATCTTATAATTCGCTAATAAAATTATATTAAAATGTAAAATACAGAAAAGAAAACACAAGTAGAACCTGAAATGGAATTGGCATATTGCACCCAAGTAAAAGACTCTGGGGTGGGTGGGTGGGGGGGGGAGAATACAGGTCCATGAAGGATGATAAATGACATAGTGGGGGTTGTATTGTTAAATGGGAAACTGGGGAATGTTATGCATGTACAAACTATTGTATTTACTGTAGAATGTAAAACATTAATTCCCCAATAAAGAAATAAATTAAAAAAAATGTAAAATACATAATAAAATAATAGAAAAAAGGTGTAATGAAGATGAGGTTAAAAGTTAAGCAATACTATGGAAGAGGAAAATACAGCCTTTTAAAATCAAGATTACCTCAAAACCAAACTTAAAAACATTAAAGTGTTTACTATTTTAATTTGAGAGAAGCAGACTTAAAATTTTTTTATTAGTGACTTAATAATGATCAACAAAATTGTAAGATAACAGGGGTAGAATCCACACAGTTCCCACCACCAGAGTTCTGTGTCCCATCCCCTCCATTGGAATCTTCCTGTTCTTTATCCCTCTGGAAGCATGGACCAAAGATCTTTATGGGGTACAGAAGGTGGAAGATCTGACTTCTGTGATTGCTTCTCCGCTGGACATAGGCATTGGCAGGTTGATCCATACCCTCAGCCTTTTTCTGTCTTTCCAGAGTGGGGTAGGGAAGAGAAGCAAACTTAAAGCAGCATGTCAAGTTGTCAAGTATAGTTCTTTTTTTTTTTAAAAAAAATATGTTTACATATACATAAAATAGGAGTCCATGATACATTCTCAAGGGGAAAAAAAAATGACCTACTTGGATTATATCTGAATGGTGTTCCAGCTGGACATCTATAAATACTGTCTTTCCTGTGTAACTATGTTTCCAGTCCATTTTTATTGTCTGAGTTAGTTGATTTGGCAAATATAGCCTGTTGGTTTAGTTCAAACATTTGATAGTCACTGGCTGTGTTTATTCACTCTTTTCCAAACAAAAGGAACAGTGCTATTGAAGTTGAGAGTAACACTGTCTAGCTCACACTAATATTTAAAAAAATTATTTTTCAGTTTCTTTAACTTTAGCAGTCTTTCCAATTACTTTGATTTCATATTTGCCTAGAATATACTAGCAAATAGGACAAATTCCCTGCCTTTACTAATATATTTGTGAGGGGGACACAGACAATGAATGTCTAAACAAGAAAGATAATTTCAAGAGGCAAAGAAGCGGAGAAAGTAAAATTTAGTAATGGTATGAGGACTAAGCATGCACTTACTGCATGCCTTGTCCAGCTATACATTCAGTTGACTTTACGCTTGTAGCTGATGGCCAGCCTTATAGAAGTGGTTATGCTGGGAGCTGGGCGGTAGCACAACGGTTAAGCACAAGGACCGGCTTAAAGATCCCGGTTTGAGCCCCTGGTTCCCCACCTTTAGGGGGTTCACTTCACAAGTGGTGAAGCATGTCTACAGGTGTCTATCTTTCCCTCTCCCTGTCTCCCCCTCCTCTCTCCATTTCTCTCTGTCCTATCCAACAACAACAATATCAGTAATAACTACATCAATAAAACAAGGGAAGCAAAAGGGAATAATAAGAAAAAAAGTGGTTATGCCACAATCACCAGCAAGTTCTATAAACCAGGCCTTTTTTCTTCCACAGGACCAGTTTAACATTAACCAGCAAGCACACTATTGAGTGAAGGACCAAATACGTGAAACTAAATGAGAGATCCTGACGCTCAGGAGATTTGGGCTGGGAAGAGGATCAGTAGTGCCTGAGTATTGCTTTGTAATACTCATTGCTCTAGATGCTTGGCTTATATTATATATTCAGAACTGTTAGAGTCATTGTTACCTCCATTTCATTGGTGGGCATAGGCTAAAGGACCAAGGCTCAGAGAAGTTGACTTATCCAAAGTTTCATTACAAACAAAAGTATTTGATTTGAACCCACTTAGTTTATACTCTAAAACCTTTGTTCTCCCCACGATACCAATTATTGTCAGAATAAATATTAGTATTCATTTAATTTTTTAAAAATAATTTATTTATTTATGAGAAAGATAGGAGGAGAGAAAGAACTAGACATCACTCTGGTACATCTGCTGCTGGGGATTGAACTCGGGACCTCATGCTTGAGAGTCTAATGCTTCATCCACTGCACCACCTCCTGGACCACTTTTTTTTTTTTTTTGCCTCCAGTGTTATTGCTGGGGCTCAGTGCCTGCACCACAAATCCACTGCTCCTGGAGGCTATTTTTCCCCCCTTTTGTTGCCCTTGTTGTTTAACATTGTTAATATTGTTGTTGTTATTAATGTTATTGTGGTTGGATAGGACAGAGAGAATTCAAGAGAGGAGGGGAAGACAGAGGGGGAGAGAAAGACACCTGCAGACCTGTTTCACTGCCTGTGAAGTGATGCCCCTGCAGGTGGGGAGCTGGGGTCTCAAACCGGGATCCCTATGCGGGTCCTTGTGCTTCACGCCCCGCCGGACCCATGGTATTCAGTTAATTTAAACTTCGGCTGGACTATACTACTCCATGTTACAACACTCAGTTGATCATGGAAATTCAGAATCTTCTTCCTTGTGTCATCAGGTATGGCTATGCAAAATTCAGAATTTCAGGTTCACAGTTCATTCATTCACATTACTATCTTATAACTTTATAGATGTGAAATGAAGTATATCTTACATGGCTTTTTGTTTTGGTTTTAGGGGATGAGGATTGGCAAGGGTAAATTAAATCCTCCAAATCATAGTACAGGAAGTTTGTCATTATTATTATTATTTTTTAATATTTATTTATTTTCCCTTTTTGTTGCCCTTTTTTTGTTGTTGTTGTAGGTATTATTGTTGTCGTTGTTGCTGGATAGGACAGAGAGAAATGGAGAGAGGAGGGGAAGACAGAGGATACCGAAAGATAGACACCTGCAGACCTGCTTCACTGCTTGTGAAGCGACTCCCCTGCAGGTGGGGAGCAGGGAATGTGAGCTGGGATCCTTATGCTGGTTCTTGCACTTTGAAATGCCACCTGTACTTAACCTGATGCACTACCACCGGACTTCCTGTCATTATTTCTTAAGTCTCATGTTATAGAGTTTACTTGTCTACTTATATATGATAGGGACTTCACTGTTTTAGGCCACCTTTCTAGATGACTGGCTAGCTAGCTGCATAGATATCATACCTCTGATGTTTCTCCCAGTGCCTTAGGGGTGCAGTGGGGGGGGGTTTAGCATTATTTACATAATTTAAATGGTACCTGAGTTATGAGGATTTTTTTCATTACAAACGCCAGAAAGCTTTAAGTAAATTAACTCATAAGTTCCTTATCTCCCTCTCTGTATATGCTCATATATACATGCCACTGTTTGATTTCCATGCATTTTATTTACGTTTTTTGGGGGGAAAGACAATTTTTTTAATATTTATTTATTCCCTTTTGTTGCCCTTGTTGTTTTATTATTGTAGTTGTTGTTAATCTCGTTGTTGTTGGATAGGACAGAGAGAAATGGAGAGAGGAGGGGAAAACGAAGAAGGAGAGAGAAAGATAGACACCTGCAGTCCTGTTTCACCGCCTGTGAAGCGACTCCCCTGCAGGTGGGGACCCGGGGGCTCGAATCAGGATCCTTACACTGGTCCTTGTGCTTAGCGCCACCTGCGCTTAATCCTCTGTGCTACTGCCCAATTCCCGGAAAGACAGTCTTTATTAACTAATAGGTGGTAGTTTTAGTTTAGAAAAGAAATACTTTTTTTTTTTTAAAAAGGAATATTTTAATTTGCCTTATTCTTCGGCAACAGGAAATAATGTTAGCAACGAGACCCATTTCCTTCATGAAAATTTAGAAATAAATATTCACATTTATTAACATTTCAGTAACTTTTACCTAAGTGAAATTTGGTGCTGTGTCTTTTTTTTTTCCTTTTTTTTTCTATTTTTTTAAAAATTTTTTATTTATAAAAAGGAAACATTGACAAAACCATAGGATAAGAGGGGTACAACTTCTGTGTCTTCTTTTTAAAAATTATGTTTATTAGATAGAGACAGCCAGATATCAAGAGAGTAGGGGGAAAATAGAGATGGAGAGAGAGACACCTGTAGCACTGCTTCACTACTTGCAAAACTCTTCTCCCTGCAGGTGGGGGCCAGCGACTCAAACCTGAGACCTTGGTCATTTTAACATGTATGTTCTACCAGGTGCAGTAGCACCTGGACTTGCTGTGTCTTCCTTTTTTTTTTTTTTTGTCTTGACCACCCAGCAATCAAAAATTAAAGAGAAAGTGAGAGGCGGAGGGTAGATAGCATAATGGTTATGCAAAAAGACTCTCATGCCTGGGGCTCCAAAGTCCTAGGTTCAATGCCCTGAACCAACATAAGTCAGAGTTGAGCAGTGCTCTGGTTAAAAAAAAGAGAGAGAGTGAGAGAGAGAGAAAGTGAGTAGGTGAGCAGAATGTTGTTTTTATTTTTATTTTTATTTATAAAAAGGAAACACTGACAAAACCATAGATGATAAGAGGGGTACAACTCCACACAATTCCCACCATCAGAACTCCATACCTATCCCCTCCCCTGATAGCTTTCCTATTCTTTATCCCTCTGGGAGTATGGACCCAGGGTCATTATGGGGTGCAGAAGGTGGAGGGTCTGGCTTCTGTAATTGCTTCCCCACTGAACATGGTTATTGACAGATCGATCCATACTCCCAGCCTTCTCTTTCCCTAGTGGGGCAGGGGCCTGGGGAGGCAGGGCTCCAGGACACATTGGTGGGGTAATCTGCTCAGGGAAAGAATTGCATCATGGTAGCATCTGGAACCTGGTGGCTGAAAAGAGTTAACATATAAAGCCAAACAAATTGTTGACTAATCATGAACCTAAAGGCTGAAATATTGCAAATGAAGATTTGGGGTCTCCATTTTGAAGATAGCTAGTAGGCCTATTTTAGGTATATTCCAAAGGGCCCATGACTTTACTAGTTTTTTCCTGAGCCTGAAATCTGATATGCAGGTGGATCCAAGTTATTGTCTAGGGAGATGATGTCATGACCGGAAAAAGGGCTGGGAAGCTGGATCAGGGTAGACAGTAGCTCCCAAATATGAGAATGTGTGTTTTAAGAATATTGGGAGAGCTGTCACACTGTAACTCCTGTAGAATTTTTTCTTAATTTTCTACAGTTTTAAACTGTAAGATTCCCTACTTTTAAATCCTTTATATTTTAATGTCTTACTAAACTTACTGGAATCTTTCTTTTTCAGGTCTTAATTGAGAAGTGATATATTTTAGCTGATTTTTTTTAATTCCATAGATTCTTCTGAAAACTACATTAAGACAAAGACTTTTGAGGGCTTCTGTGCATTACATCTTGCTGCGAGTCAAGGCCATTGGAAGATTGTACAAATTCTTTTAGAAGCTGGTGCAGATCCCAACATAACTACTTCAGAGGAAACCACACCACTGTTTTTAGGTGAAGTATTCTGTTTGTAATACAGACACATTTGTTTGTGTTTTTTACAGAAACAAATTCTTATCTCTTTACCTGCCAGCTACTGTGCTCATAGTATGTTCTTTGGTAGTAACATGAATCTTTTAGAGATTTCTTTTTTCTCTCTTATTTATTAACCATTTTAATAGGGATTTGTTGGGGTCTCATTGTGGTTTTAATTCTCATTTTACCTGGTTACTAGTGATGTTGAACATCTCTTCATGTTATCATTTCCTGTCTTTTTTCCTCATCAATTGTTCAGACATTTTTTTAATATTTATCTATTCCCTTTTGTTGTCCTTGTTTTATTGTTGTAGTTATTATTGTTGTTGTCATTGTTGGATAGGACAGAGAGAAATGGAGAGAGATGGGGGAATACAAAGGGGGAGAGAAATACATCTGCAGACCTGCTTCACCACTTGTGAAGCGACTCCCTGCAGGTGGGGAGCCAGGGCTTGAACCCGGATCCTTATGCCGCTCCTTGCGCTTTGCACCACCTGCACTTAACCCATTGCACTACAGCCCGACTCCCCAGACATTTTGTTTTAAATAGTTTGACTTAGGGAAAGGAATACAAAAGGATTCCTAAGTACTGGCTTATTGGAAAAGTAATGCCACATTTTTGCAGAGAAAAATACACTATGACTTTTCCAACGACCCAGTAGTTTTAATTTAACTTTTGTGAATTTGCTATGCTTGATTTGTTACTTTATATGTATTTATCCATATATTATTTTTCTGAATTCGTCTGGACTATATTATAAATGTTATACCTCTTCACTTACAAATAATTCAATCTGAACTTCCTAAAGCTTTTATGTCACTACCATGTGATCATCAAATCAGGAATTAATGTAAGCACAATACTGTTGATGCTATCCTGAGTGCACTCATAGGGTGCCAGACATCGAACTCAAGGCCTTACATATGTTCAGACTTTTTCTATTGAACCATCTTCAGGCTTTGGAGGCCCTGTGTGGTATTAATTCTAGGGGAGATCACTTTTTAAATAGGTTCCCCCCCCGTTTAGATCCACATTTAAACTACTTTGCACAGTCTACAGAACTGCTTAGTGAACCTTTATTGAGATTCAGATGTGTACAATCTCTGTTCTAGTTGTTATTTTTGATAAACCCACCATATGGAAAAGTGAGCAAAGTGAAAGTTATTTATAAAAGAGAAAGTTATTCAATGAGGGAAAAGCAAGTCCCCCTGGGATGACAGTAAAATACTCTTTGTAGTGTTTGGTATTAATAGTAACAATTTCATTTATTGAGCTGAGAGTATATACCATGCCTTGTATCAGTTTTTTTTTAACATAAATTAACATGTTCATTACTTTGACTCTAGAAGACAGAGTAGAACTTTTACTTATACAAATGAGGAATCTACAAACACTGGGTTGAAGATGAGAGTTATTTTTCCATGTTTATCCTTCTACTGTGTATTGGTTAGAATAGCAGTTTCTGAATCAATCCAACCAGCTGGTAATTGAACTCCTTGACGAAAGGGTTCCTGACTACATTGGTTTGGGAAATAACTATTAACTAGATTCCCCATTGTAGAAAATCAAAAACACTAGCTAAAATAAAAGCTCAATGTGGCTACCCGGTACCCTTCCTTTGTCTTCCTGATTGTAGTCTTTTTTCCATTCTTTGAGAGGAGAGAGGGAGAGACAGAGAGAAGTGTAGTATCACAGCAGTACATGGATGTGGCCTGTGGTGCTCCTTGTGCTACTAGGGCTCAAACCCAGGACCTCATTCATGCACAGCAAGATGTGTGTTCTACCAAATGAGCCATCTTTCAGGTCCTGGGGTTGGCCATTTTATTTGTTTTCTTCCATGTCTATTGACTGGTTTTGTCACTGGAAATAATATCCCACCGGGAGTAGGGATTTTGTTTATCTTGTTCACTGTTCTATCTCCTACACCCAGGCCAGTGCCTGGAATATGATAGGCATTTTGCAAATTTTGTTGTTGTTAGCTGAAAGCCTTTAATTTTTTAAAATTTACTTTTATTAGTGATTTAATAATACTTACAAAAATAATAAGATTATAGTTCCACACTACACCCACCACAACAGTTCTGTTCCTTTCCCATCTGTGGAATTCAATTCCAAATTCTTTTCTGAAACTTTGGGATATGTTTCTTCCTCCCTTGTATGTTTGTAGTACTTGTTTGATAGCCCATTAACACCTGTAGTGATGTGTAGAGATGATAGAGAATGAATTTATCATACCAGAGGGTCAAGGGATAGAAAATGAGCACAAAACTGGAAACTTTTTACCAAGTGACTGCAAAAGTCTTTAACACCAATGAAGTGTTCATGGTTGAACTTAAGGCTAATATCTTGTGTTGCTGGAAAAGCCATTATTATGGGAGTCAGGCAGTAGTGCAGCGGGTTAAGTGCAGGTGGCACAAAGCATAAGGATCCCGCTTCAAGGCCCTGGCTCCCCACATGCAGGGAAGTCGCTTTACAGGTGGTGAAGCAGGTCTGCAGATGTCTGTCTTTCTCCCCCTCTCTGTCTTCCCCTCCTCTTTCCATTTCTCTCTGTCCTATCCAACAAAGATGACATCAATAACAATAATAATAACTACAACAATAAGACAAGGGCAACAAAAATAAATAAATAAATAAATATTTAAAAAATAAAAGTCATTATTATTATTATTATTATTATTTAACCAGAGCACTGCTCAGCTGTGGCATATGGGGCTGTGGGGGATTGAACCTGGGACTTCAGAGCCTCAGGAATGAGAGTCTCTTTGCATAACCATTGTGCTGTCTATTCTTGCTCTCATGATTTTTTTAAAAAATGACTTCCCAGGTGGATGGTAGCTAGCATAATGGTGATGCAAACAGACTCTCATGTCTGAGGCTCCAAAATCCCAGTTTCAGTCCCCCGTACCACCATAAGCTGAACAGTGCACTGGCTTAAAAAAAAAAAAGAGATTTCCTGTGTAAAAATGCATCATGACTTTCCTGGCAACCCAAGAGAATTTGAAAATCTGTAGTTTACAATGCAAACATATTCTTTGCAAAGAATTCATCAAAGTTTTAATACAAATGAGCTTCAGAAGGGACCTCTAGTTTGGTAGCAGTGAGAATCAAAATAAGAAGACTACAAGAAAGGAGATACTCAGGAAGATTTCCATCTTTCTATATGAAAGGTGTCCTTTAGAACATACTTTTGTTGACATTATCTCAACGAAAAGTTTACCCCATGTTTTTTTCACCTTTGCCTTCTTTCCCTTGCATTGTATATGTAAAAACAGGAAGTAGTCTAAGGATAGATCTGTAAACCTGATTTGGAACAAAGAATATTCTTATTCATAAGTGTAATAGTGAAAACTCAATGAATTATGTAAGTAAATGTGTATTTCTCTCCCCCCCCTCCCAATTTTACTGCTTTATTCTTCTTTAAATGATAGGAACAAGTTGTATGACCTTTGACCTATTTGATAGGACAGAGAGAAATTGAGAGGAGAGAAGGAGATAGACACTTGCAGATTTGTTTCACCAGTGGTGAAGCTTCCCTTTTGTAACGTTATTATTATTATTTTTATTTTTTGTCTCCAGGGTTATCACTGGGGCTCAGTGCCTGCACTATGAATCCACAGCTCTTGGAGGCTGTTTTTCCCTTTTTTGTTGTTGTTGTTGATAATGCCCTTGTTGTTATTGTTGCCATTACTGTTGTTAGATAGGACAGAGAGAAATCCAGCGGGGTGAGAGAAAGATAGACACCTGTAGACCTGCTTCACCACTTGTGAAGCAACCCCCCCCTCCACTGCAGGTGGGGAGCCCGGGACTCGAACCCTTGCACTTTGCTCCATGTAACCTTAACCTACTGCACTACCGCCAGCCCCGCAGCTTCCCTCTTGTAAGCGAGGAGTGGGGGCTTGAACCTGGGCTCTTGTGCATGGTCATGTGTTCACTTAATGTGTTCACTTAATGTGTTCACTGGGTGTGCCATCAACTAGACCTAATATGTGTTCTTTTTTATTTTGTTACATATAACAGTGATAAATTGGAGGCTCAAATCCAACATGATATGAATTCATAGAACAATTTTTATGGAAACTGCATAGCTGCAGTCTTGCCTTTTGATAGATTACTTTTCATTTTCCAGTCTTCTGAGTCTCTGCTTATTTTGTGTAACCTTCAGTGTTGAACACAGCAGTAGTGTTTAATAAGAACAGAGTATTTGATAAAGTATTTTGTAAGGCTGCCTATTTCAATATTTAACTGTAAATGTGTCATACTTGTTTTTTTTTTTTTTTTTTTTTGCTCCTGTGGCATATCCTTTAACTCTAACTAACTTTGCTCGTATTTTCCAAAGCTGAGCAGATCACCACTAGTACTTTCAGCCATCAGTGATAATTCATGGGGCAGTTTTTTGAGGCATTAGGATTTTTGAGATTTAGCATTTAGGTATACAGTGTATACCACATTAGTTATTTTGAGATTTTCTTCAAAGAAATGATGGATATCTTCTTCAAAGACTATGACATAAGCATTCTCACCAAAGGACATGCTCTTGGAAACATGGGTTTGAATTTTTTCCACTTTCTTCCTCACTCTGGTACCCAGGATTGACCTCCATTTAGACCTTTAGTGTGTTTCTGATACAGAATTTGACTATCTGGATCCTAGTTTTAGTAAAGATATAGTTTGTGTTTTTAAGAATTTCTTGGCTGCTTTTGTGTTAATTGCTTTCAGGTGTTTCTAGAAAGAACAAAGGAAAATGTACATGCCACAATATTATAATAGTACATATTGATTTTTAACACTAAACAAATTCTTGGTTTCAGTATTTTCTAATATGTGGTGAAAATAGACCTTGATAAGTTTTTCTCTATGTCACTCCCTATACACTGCAATCTCTGCTTTCTTCCAGTACCAGAGATAGTACTGTAAACGGGGAATCGGTTAACAAAAGCCACAGTACAAAGGACTCAGGAAAACAAGAGTTTTTTGGCACTGACGCAGAATCAGCCCACACTACAAGTTCTGGGCCCTGAATTTTATGGAGCTTCTCTTTTATACCATAATAGCACACAAAGAAAGGTGGGGTAATTATTAACAATTTTAGGATATGTGCAGATCATGAAAGGGTATATAAGCCATGGTGGGAGGGGGCATAGTAACATGTTTTTCTTGTCTCTAACTAGCCTTTGTAGTCTTTCTTCTATCTGAATTGCCCATGACATGTAAAGAGAAGGGTACTAACCACCCACAAAAGCGTTACTTGAAAGCACATAGGCCAAAATTGGACTGAGTATAGAGGTCCTTTATGTTAAGAAAGATCTTACCAGGTGAAAAGTGGGAGATTGGCTCCTCAGGAGATTGTCAACAGCAATAGCCTGAGCAGCATGGCTTGGCACATCAGCAAAGATAGCAGTCATTCAGTTGTGACCAACAAGAAATACAAGTCTCAGTGATACCAGGGCTAAGAGAAATCAGAACTTTAACCAAATTAGGAGCTTACTTATATTTTATAACCTAAAGGCTAGAATTAATTATACAGTTTTAGAATATCCTAATTAATAAACAGATGTATCAATATTTAAAACACTGACAGGAGAAAATGATTATAGTATCTTAAGTATTATAATTTTAACATTCTTAATAATTTAAGCCCAATATTAGAACTTAGCCAGTATATATGTTTAAAATATCAAGTATTTGGACTAAATAATTTATACTTAAAAATAATTTATAAAAAATATATAAAAAAATAATTTATACTTGGGGGTCGGGCGGTGGCGCAGTGGGTTAAGTGCATGCAGCGCAAAGCGCAAGGACCAGCGTAAGGATCCCGGTTTGAGCCCCCGGCTCCCCACCTGCAGGGGAGTCGCTTCACAGGCGGTGAAGCAGGTCTGCAGGTGTCTATCTTTCTCTCCTCCTGTCTTCCCCTCCTTTCTCCATTTCTCTCTGTCCTATCCAACAACGAACAACATCAACAATGGCAATAATAATAACCACAACGAGGCTGCAACAACAAGGGCAACAAAAGGGGGAAAAAATGGCCTCCAGGAGCAGTGGATTCATGGTGCAGGCACCGAGCCTAGCAATAATCCTGGAGAAAAAAAAAATTTATACTTAATATCAAGTCAGTTAAGAGTAGCATTATTTTATAAAGAGGTAATTAGAGAGGAGAACTAGAAGTTGGTTTGATATGACATAATATTGACTGTAAAAACTTCTAGAAATTGGGCGGGCATAGATAATGGTTATGCAAAGAGACCCTTATTCCTGAGTTTCTAAAGTCCCCAGGTTCAATCCTCACAACATAAGCCAGAGCTGAATGGTGCTCTGGTTAAAAACAGACAGACAGACAAACAAACAAACAAACAAAATAACCCTTTTAGAAATTAAGAAGAATTTACTGCCAAAATTTTATTTCAGCACATCACCCACTACAAACTTTTTATTACAGGCTTTATTTATTTTGTCTACTTATTAACATTTTCTCTTCATTTTGTATTCAATTTCTCATGTACTTACATTCTTTTACTTTCTTAGTCAAAAATATATTCTGTACTTTTTTTTTTATAACACCCATGGTAATCACTATGACTAAATCAAGCCAGATCATCTAGCAGATTGTATTAAAATGTACATCTTAATTTTGTTAATATTTATTTTCCCTTTTGTTGCCCTTTTTTTAATTATTGCTGTTAATGATGTCGTTGTCATTGGATAGGATAGAGAGAAATGGAGAGAGGAGGGGAAGACAGAGAGGGGAAGAGAAAGATAGACACCTGCAGACCTGCTTCAATGCCTGTGAAGCGACTCCCCTGCAAGTGGGGAGCCGGGGGTTAGAACTGGGATACTTAACACTGGCCCTTGCGCTTTGTGCCACATGCGCTTAGCCTGCCGTGCTACCGCCTGACTCCCAATTTTTTTTTTTCTTTTTTTTGATCAGAGCACTGCAGAGCTCTGGTATGAGGTGGGTGAGGGGGGAAGGGAACTGAACCTGGGACTTTGGAGCCTCAGGCATGAGAGTCTCTTTCATAACCATTATATCTACCCTTGCCCTTAAAACGTGCATTTAAAACTTTGATCTGGTTATCTTAAAAGTCAGAAGTTAAAACTCCCAAAAGGGTTTATAGTGAATCTTACACTGTCGAGTTCCTGGGGGGGAACGAACCAGCCTGGCTCCCACTTCTCTGCCCTATTGGACACCAGGAGACAGATGGAGAACAGGGAATCATGTGCCAGCAGAGCCAGGAGTGAGCTTGCTGAGGGGTCTCTCAGCATATAGTGGTGGCGGATGATACAACAAACCTCCTTAGGGTACCATGGTGGAGAACAGAACCTTTTATTGTCGCAGTCACAAGTTTATAAAGGGATATCTGTGCAGGGGAAGTAACCAAGCTGGCCAATGAGACCAATATCTCCTTATAAAGGAAGAGAGAGCAAGGCATTGAGAAGGTATGGATGGTGATGCAGGAATGGGGAAATAGGAATTTAAAGGAGGCAAAGCCCACCAGAGGGAGAAGGAGTGGGTGATGCTACGAGGATGATAGGAAGGTTGGAATTCCCTCGCGTACCCTGGCTGTATCTCGCTTGACCACAAGGCTGCTATGCCAAGGAGAGTCTGATAGATGAGCTTGGGGGGGGGATCAACCATTCATGCTCAAACACACATCAGACCCACATTACACAATTGTCAAAATGTTGAAACTAACTTGATTAAAAAAATTCTTGCATATAGTATAATGCAAATATAGTTTACACATTTAATTTGTCTCATTTTTCTCACATTCAAGACAAGTGCTTCAATAATTTCCCAGTTTTGATGTGAATCTGCATTTGTTACTGCTACTTCCTCTGCTTTCAAACACCATCCCACTTGATATACAATTACACCCAGGGAAATGTGGACTATGCCCCTATGATCTTATAATCTTTCCAACCAGTATTAAAATGTAAAAAACCAATAAGGTAGCAATCAGCAATTCCAGGAAGCCTTGATGGAACCCTTTAACTTTATACCATTTTAAAAATACCTTTTTCTTAGACTAAATAATTATTTTTTCCCAATGAAGATATGACAACTATCAAATCTTTTATCAGAATAAAAACACATGTACATTTAAGATTTAACCTCTAATTTCTGAGTCTTAATTTATAAAGATAAACCCTTCCCAGTGGGGGAGAAGTGGTAAGTGGAAGAAGATAAGAAGGCTCTGAACTCCAGCTTCATCAGAGAGAGGAGGAAAAAGGGAGGAACATTTGGATGTAGTAATAGTGTCATGTGTGGCTTGGAGGGGAAGAGAGAACTGTACCTTTGCTGGGGCTCACATGGGGTGGCTCTAGCCAGGAGGTAAGATTACCATTTCTCCCTCTTTGGCTCTAAAGGGCTCAAAGATCTAGATAAGAGACATCGGGGAGCATTCTGGTACAAACACTCGTTTTTGGGAGATGGGTTTGGGCTAATGTAGAAAGTTAAACAAAGAACAAAAATGTCAGAATTCACAGGTTTCTTAGAGGTCAGCTTGCCCCCTATGGTAGGGGGTTGGTATGACAAGAGTTGATGTGATACATAAAGGTCAAAACAATTAAGTTTTCTGATGCAGTCATTTAATTATCAAAAGGTATTTGAGAGAAGAATAGGGGTTAAACCAGCAAGGTGAGATGGAGAAGGAAGAACAAGGCTTGATGCAAATTAGTGACATCAAAAGGCACTAGGAAATAAGATTTGGGGCTTTTCATTGTGTTAGGAGTGTGTGACAGGATGTGTTCTTCCTTTGTGATCAGAAGGTGAAGTGTACGTGTGAACTTTTGAGTGAAAGAACCTTAAAGCAGGCAACCATTTGGCTGACAGCAGGGGGAACTAAGGACTGGCATAAGGATCCTGGTTCGAGCCCCTGGCTTCCCACTTGCAGGGGGCTTGCTTCACAAATAGTGAAGCAGGTCTGCAAGTGTCTACCTTTCTCTCCTCCTCTCTGCCTTCCTCACCTCTCTCTGTTTTTTTCTGTCCTTTCCAACAACAACAACAGCAACAATATCAACAACAAGGGCAAAAGAAATGGGAAAAATAGCCTCCAGGAACAGTGGATTCATAGTGTAGGCACCAAGCCCCAGCAAAAACCCTGGATGCAAAAACAAACAAACAAAAAAAATCCCAACCAACCAAACAAAAGCATATAAAGCAGAACAAATTGTTTAATAACCAGGAACCTAAAGGTAAGAATATAGCAGATGAGATTTGGAGTTTCCATGTTGGGAGAAGCTAGGAAGTCTTATTTTAAGTATATTCCAAGGGGTCCATGACTTTGCTAATTTTTGCCTGAGCCCCACAGCTAAATGACTGCACTTTACAGCATTAACTTCCTGAATTAAAAAAACAATGCAAGCTGTGAAGCACTAGATGGATTTTGGGAAATGCTAATGGCTTACAACCTGCAGTTTGACGGGAAAAAAAAAACCCTAAATAATTAGACTTGCTTATTATTCTCTTTAGATAGTTTTTATTATTGAAAGTAAATTATGTACAATAACTTGAAATTGTATATTTTCCTCTTTAGTTTGTCATTGAGAAGTTAGTAGGATAGTAATTGTGACTGGAATAATACATAATCATCTTTGATAAAGTTTTTCTGCTGAAGGTCAAACTTAATCTAAGTGGTAGCTGAATATAGAGCTATCTGTGCTTATTATAACATGTTGATTAAATGGTATGTGGGAAGTCAGATATGTCTCTCTGTCCCTATCTCTCTCCTCTCAATTTTTCTCTGTACTATCAAGTAATGAAATAAAAAAGAAAATCAGATTGAGACTTTTTTTTAGGTTTTGTAGGGAATTATAAAATCATTGGGGATATATGGGTTAAATATTAACTGTTACAATAATCCTGTTTTATGTGTTTGCATAACATTTGTTCCTTAATTATACTTATGAGATAAAAATACTGTTTTACAAATAATGGTTTTATGTTGAAATCACAATATTTCCATACTTTAAATTGAGGTACTATTTTATAATTCTACAGTTCTGACATTACCAACAAATGCAGTTACAGGAAACAATGTATTTTAAAATTTCATGAGAGTGTTGTACATTTAGAACACAGCTATAGAATGTTGTTTTAAGTCAGGTAGCAGCTTTCACACTTTAAGAATCTTCAAAGTATAAGTATGAACTGCTCCCTTTTTATTCAAAGCTTATAAGATTCTATGAGTGCCATTACATTGCCTATACTTTAAAATGCTGTTCATAGTAAAATACACCTTGCCTTTTCCTTCCTTCCTTCCTTCCTCCCTCCCTCCCTCCCTCCCTCCCTCCCTCTCTCCCTCTCTCTCTCTCTCTCTCTCTTTCTTTCTTTCTTTCTTTCCTTCTTCCTTCCTTCCTTCCTTCCTCTATCTTTTTTTTTTTTTTTTTTCTCTCCAGGGTATCGCTTGGGCTCATTACTAGCATTACAAATCCACTGCTCCTGGTGGCCATTTTTTAGTTTTTTTTTTTTTGGATAGGACAGGGAGATTGAGAGAAGAAGGGAAGATAGGAAGAAAGATACCTATAGATCTGCTTCACCACTTGTGAAGCGACTCCCTCCCCCCCCCACACACAGGTGGGGAGCCGGGGGCTTGAATCAGGATTCTTGAGCATGTCCTTGTGCTTCCTACTATGTGCGCTTAAGCTGTTGCACCACCAGTTGGCCCCCTCTGCCTTTCCTTTCAATTATCTTTATCTATTTGATAAGAGACAGCCAGAAATCGAGAGGAAGGGGAATATATAGTGAGAAAGAGACAGAGACACACCTGCAGCCCTGCTTCACCACTTGTGAAGCTTTCCCCCTGCAGATGGGGACCAGGGGTTTGAACCCAGGTCCTTGCACACTGTAATGTGTGTGTTCAGCTGGGTGCACCACCATCTGGCCCCCCAACTTTCTTTCTTAATGACTCAATGGGTTAAAGCTTTATATGTCTTGTAACTTGTTTTCATTTCCTTCAAGCTAATTCCGTTGAGGTGAACTCAGATTTTGCACAGGCTAGGACTTAGGTTTAAGTGTTCTGGAATTTTATTTTTGAAATGCTGCCTGTTGGTAAAATAATGGGCCAATTTTTCTATTAAATTGAAGGCAGAAGAGCTTGGCTGGTGGTTTACTCAGTCAAGCACACATGCTGCAGTCTGCAAGGACTTGGGTTTAAGACCCTCTGCTTTACCTGCACCTGCAGGTAAAGTAGTGAAGGAGTGGTTTTTCAAGTAGTGAAGGAGTGGTGCAGGGATCTCTCTTTCCTTATTGATTTGTCTCTATTCAATAAATAAAAAAATAAAAATTAATGTTAAAAAACATGGTATAAATTAAAGGCATTGATGGCAAAACATGCTGAAAAGGCCAAGTATGAACTTTTTCTTCTCATGCACATGTTGACTGAGAAAGCAAACTGGTGGAGTGCAATTTATTCAGGGGTTCACAGTTGCAATAGGGAAGCCACAGACCCAAGAAGCACTGGGCTGTGTGTAGTCCCCTAGCTCTAGGACTGCCTTTGGGGCAAAAGGTGGGGTTGGTCCCACTTTCAGTTCTGCTATTTCCTACTGAGTTTTTATTTTTTTATAGTATCATTAATTTTTTTCTTTATTGGGGATTAATGGTTTACAGTCAACAGTATGTACTGTAATTTTATTATGTATTTACCTAAAAATGTTTTAACTCTGATTAAACCTACCATTTATTTTAATTTATTTTACAAAATTACATGTCAACAGGGGTTTAAATCCACATCATTCCCACCACCAGAGTTCTGAATCTTCAGTCTCCCCACTGCCAGCCACCACAGTTCCCCCAAGGTTGTAGGCATGGGCCAACCATCATCTCTATAACTCTCTGTCTACGTTTATACATAATTGCCCCCATTTTTCTTCCTGACCCAATCCTCTCTTCCCCTCTAGGCCACTCATGACAACTTAACTGTCTCCATATGTCCTCCTTTTCCTTTGCTCGGTGCTATGGAGCTGTATCTCAGAGCCCTCTTTATCTTCTTCTTATCATTTCTCCCCAGCTGGGAGTATGGATCAAGGTTGTTTTTGGGGTGCAGCAGGTAGGAGTTCTGGCTTCAGTAACTGCTTCTCCACTAGACAGGGGCAAAACAGGTATTTTGACACATAGACAATCACAGCCACCTTAACCTCTGTATAAAGTTGTTTTCATTTATTTAATGTTTACATGCTGTCTACAATGCCCAGCAGCTTTGATGTCTTTATAAGCTTTGACAATGGCTTTTTTGTCTAGGGAGCCATCTGATGGCCATCTTTACATCAAGAGAGGCACAGTCTATCTTTACAGAGTAAATATTACATCACCATTCTCTGAGAAACCTTTAAAATTTTTTCACTATACATCTTAATGGAATTTGTTTACTCTGTGTCCACTCATGACCCACCCATGGTCAGTGTTGCATACTCAAACAGGACTTGCTTCATCCATCTCCGGGCTATGTCCCTCTCTGGGTTTTTTAAATGCCTCTTAGCTTGGGTCGGTGCATATAAACCCCACATGCAGATCAATAGAGCTGTATCTATTTTAAAAAATAGGTATCTACTGACACCATCATCAGTCTTATGAGGTCACCATGCAACTGTGTATTGGGACTCAGCACTTGCTTCTCAGCTGGGCTGCATTTCATTCATACCATTATGCACACGCGCACATTTCTGGACACGTACTCTACCTATCCTCTGCCCTCAAATAATCTTATACCAGTAAGGTTAAGATTTCATCTCTGACTGCAGAGATTACTCAGGCAACTTGTGTGGGAGCTGATTAGAGCCAGAGACGACCCGAACTGCCCCTCTATTCAACACTTTAATTTTTGTTTTGTTTTGGGATAAACTGAGGAATAAAAATATGTAATATATTAACAACTATTGGGGAAACACAAAAATTCCTTGTCATTTCAGGAACTTCTTTCCTAGTGCCACAAGATGTCAGTGTAACCACAGAACTAGAAAAACACTGCCTTGAATAAATGGCTTATACTTTATGTTTTTGCTTCATGAATGAAGTAGGCAGAATTTTAACTAATCAGGTGCACAATGGAAAGATTATTGTTGAATTAGAGAAAAAAATGAAGTGCATACTGGAGAATAGAGTATATGCAAAACTTAATTAAATGTGGATGGAATTATAATAATATGTAAATCAGATGTACTAATAAAATATGGGTCATCTATGGGACTCAGGAATTGTTTATGTGGGTCAGGTAGGTAGCACATCTGTTGTGTGCTGCACTTTCATACCTAAGACTTGTGAAATCCTAGTACCACTGCAAGCCAAAACAGAGGAGTACCCTGTTTTTTCTCTTTCTTATTTGCACGCATCCTAAAATAAAGTTTAAAAAATTGTAAATATCCTGCTATTTTGTAGTATTGTCATCAGAACTCAAAGACATTGTGTTGAGTGAGACAAGCCTTAAAGAGAAAGCCAATACCAAATGATCTCACAAACAGGTGGAACTTAAGAATAAAGAACAGTAAGGAAAAACATAAGGTGACACTTGGACTGGGTATGGTGTATTGCACCAAAACAAAGGACCCTAGGGAAGGAGGGAGATGGATGGGATGAAGGAACATTGGGGTCCTGTTGCGTCTCCTAGATACCAATCAAGGGAAGATGAGAGGTTGTGTCTATGTGTTCAGTAATATACTGTAAAACCCCATAAAATTAAACATTATAAAAAGATGGAAAAAGAAAAATAAATTGTTAATCTGCTCTTAAACTCGAACAAGCAGACAGTCTTTAAAAACTCCCTAGCTTTAAACAACCTCCCTAGCTGTGATGTTTCTCAGTAGAGCTACTGTCTCCATCTGAGCCTATAAACGAATGAGTATAGTTCTTTTTTTAATTTTTTATTATTTTTTAAAATATTCCCTTTTGTTGACCTTGTTGTTTTATTGTTGTAGTTATTATTGTTGTCGTCGTTGTTGGGTAGGACAGAGAAATGGAGAGAGGAGGGGAAGACAGAGGGGGAGAGAAAGATAGACACCTGCAGACCTGCTTCACTGCCAGTGAAGCGACTCCCCTGCAGGTGGGGTGCCCGGGGCTGGAACCGGGATCCTTCCGCCAATCCTTGTGCTTTGCATGCACCACATGCGCTAAATCCGCTGCGCTACCGCCCGACTCCCAAATGAGTATATTTCTAACTCATAGATCTGACTCTTATTTTGGTACAGACTTGGCTATGACAGTTCGCTAGAAAAAGAAGTAAATTGGACATTTTTCTCCCAAGAGAGCATTCAATAAGATAGTGACATTCTTTAAAGAGATTTCTTTCTTTTAAAAAAATATTTATTGATTTATTTTCCCTTTTGTTGTCCTTGTTTTATCATTGTTGGGGTTATTATTATTGCCGTTATTGATACCACTGTTGTTGGATAGGACAGAGAGAAATCAAGAGAGGAGGGAAAGACAGAGGGGGAGAGAAACAGATACCTGCAGACCTACTTTACCACTTGTGAGGCGACACCCCCCCCTCGTGGGGAGCTGGAGGCTTGAACCAGGATCCTTACACTGGTCCTTGTGCTTCATGCCATGTGTGGTTAACTGCTGAACTACCTGCCCAACCCCCGATAATGACATTTTTTTTACTTTTTTTTTTTTTTTTGTCTGGTTAGGGAGATGACTCAGCAGTAGAGCATAGGATCTGAAGAATGAGGTTCTGAATTTAATCACTGGCACCACACATACCTGTATGTTGCTCTGGTTCTCTTTGTAGCCCTAGTAGGTACATAATTGTTAAATAACCCTGATAGCAATAAAAATTTGTTTCTAAGGACATATTTTCACAGATTGCTTATTTCTTCTTCTTATTTAGGAAATGGGAAACCTTGCTTCCTCAACATATAAACTGTCTCCTCAGAAATTATTGAGGAAGAGACTTTTTTCAGTCAATCTACTTTTCGTAGACTTCTGCCTCCAGAGGTTTCTGCAATTCCATAACCTGACCAGTGGTGGGAGTGGTGGTGTTCCTACCCAGAGATCTGGTCTTTCCTATCTACTGTGTTAGTTGCAGTCTTATTGCCAATTCCCATTTGTTTGAAGGGAACAAAGCCTTTCTCCCATCTCTTTATGTACCCTTGACTCTTTGAACTCTGCCTTTTAAGGTGGAGTGCTTTATTTCAACCTTATTCTACATCCTCAGGCTCTGTAGTCTCTAGTGGATGCCATTTGTAATACCAGATACTATGATGATTCTTTGTTTTTTCTCTCTGAGAATCCTCAGCATTTTCTTAGTTTCTTTTTTTTTTCTTTTTATTAATTTTTTAAAAAAATTTTAAAATTTTTATTTATTTATTTTGAATAGAGACAGAGAGAAATTGTGAGAGGAGGGGGAAAATAGTATGGGAGAGAGACAGAGAGACACCTGCAGACCTGCTTCACCACTCATGAAGCTTCCCCCTGCAGGTGGGGACCAGGGCCTTGAACCCAGATCCTTGCGCATTGTAATGTGTGTGCTTAATCAGGTGCGCCACCGCCTGGCCTTACTTTCCTAGTTTCTAGAGTCACTCATTTTGTTTTTCTCTTTGAATACTTACCCAAGTCATAGGAACCAAAACTAAAGATGTGGCTCCCTCTCCCCCACTGTTGGCATGTTTCATGGAGATAATAGATCTGCTTAGTGTTCTAAACTCTAGATCAGTGTTCATCAATAGAACTTGGAAATTTCCATATCTGTACTGTTTAGTAGGAGAATGACTGACCCTGAATAACTCTTGAGCACTTCAGATGTGACTCTCTAAATCTTTATTTTTCAGAAAATCTGGAGCACTGCCCAGCTCTAATTTATGGTGGTGCTGAGAATTAAACTGGGAACTCAGAGCTTTAGACATCAAAGTCTTTTGCATAAACCACTATACTAACTTCTCTGGCCCTCCAATTTTAATTAATTTAAATAGCTAAGTGCCATCAGTGGCTTTTCTATTGGAGAGTTTTGCTCCGTCTACAGAATGAGTAGTATCTTTTCATACATACTTAATTGAGCACTATTTTTCTTCCATCTTTGAAACATCTTTTTTCTTCTCTGCATGCAGCCTAGGCACTTCTTAATATCTAGAAAAGAGAGAGCAAAGAAACACTGACTCGACAGTCAACTTTGCATATGAACAGTGTGGTAGAAGTTACTACTAATTGTCTTCATTATCTTTAATTGATTAAATGATCGTTTGGATTCTATACTCTTTATTGGATTTAGTTCCTGCTATCAAGGGATTATCATCTAATTGGGGATATTATAATAAACAGAATTCAAGGCAAAATGTAGTAAGTACTATAAAAGGCACAAAGTGTTAATGAATTTTAGTTCTGTCCTAACTACTGTTATTACTCCTATAGACCGATTTACTTTGTTAAGCCCGTTTCACCACTCGCAAAGCTTTCCCCCTGCAGGTGGGGACTGGGAGCTCAAACCTGGGTCCTTGTGCATTGTAACATGTGCGCTCAACCAAGTGTATCACCACTTGGCCCCTGGGTCTACCGCCTTTATAAGTCACTTTTTTTTCCCTGGCACCTTGTAAAATATTTTCTTTGTCTTTGACTTTTGATAGTTTCATAATGATGTGTCTGTTTGGGTTTAGGAATTTGGGAGTTCTCTCAGCTTCTGAACATCTGTATTCTTTTTAAAAAATATTTATTTATTTCCTTTTTGTTGCCCTTGTCTCCATTGTTGTAGTTATTATTGTTGTTGATGTTGTCGTTGTTGGATAGGACATAGAGAAATGGAGAGAGGAGGGGAAGACAGAGGGGGAGAGAAAGACAGACACCTGCAGACCTGCTTCACCGCTTGTGAAGCTACTCCCCTGTAGGTGGGGAGCCAGGGGCTCGAACCTGGATTCTTAGGCTGGTACTTGCACTTTGCGCCACGTGCGCTTAACCCGCTGTGCTACCGCCCGACCCCCGAACATCTATTTTCTTATCACAGATTTTGAAAATTTCTGCTATTTCTTTGAATATGGTGTCTGTTCACTTCTCTCTCTTCTCCTTCTGAGACCCTTGTAATTATTGAGTAGTATCTTTTCATACATACTTAATTGAGCACTATTTTTCTTCCATTTTTGAAACATCTTTTTTCTTCTCTGCATGCAGCCTAGTCACTTCTTAATATATAGAAAAGAGAGAGCAAAGAAACACTGACTTGACAGTCAACTTTGCATATGAACAGTGTGGTAAAGGTTGTTTTTCTGTCTCTTGAAGAGTTTCTGCTTAAAAAAAATTAAATCCTTTTTTTCTCCTATTTTGAATTCAGTTTGTCTTCTATTTCTGATATTCTCTTTTCTTTGAGGGTAAGTCTTCCTTGGAATTCTATTTGATACTGGAATGCATTCAAAGTGACCTTTTTAATTTTTATTTATTTATTTTTAAATCTTTATTTATTGGATAGACAGCCAGAAATTGAGAGGGAAAGGGGTGATAGACAGGGAGAGAGACAGAGAAGACAGAGAGACACCTGCAGCACTGCTTCACTACTCGCAGAGCTTTCCCCCTATAGGTGGGGACTGGGGACTCAAACCTGGGTCCTTGAGCACTATAACATTTATATTCAACCAGGTGCACCACCACCTGGCCCCCCAAAGTGACCTTTATACCTGTAACTCTTTTTAAATTTTTGATTCTTAACAAGTGAACCTTAAAGTCATGGATTTCTTAATCCATTTGTCCATATTAAATAGAGAGCTTCGTATTTTTAAAAAATTCTTGACAATATATTCATTAAACTCTGATAGCTCACTGAGTTTTTGTGCTTCCTCTTGGCTTTGCAGAGCCAGTGTTTTCCTAATTTTACCCATCTCTTTTGGTTTCTGTTATTGCTCACAGGTGGTTCTGAATTTTGCTTTGTATATGAGTTGTAGGGTGAGGGGAGGAGCTTTGAAGTGACATAGTATTATGCCTATGGAAGATGAGGACTGGAGAACATTGTGGTGTTCCAGTTACATAGATTTATTTCTGAGAGGAGAAGGTAGAATCTATAGGCAAGGTTCCTGTGAGTCACTCTGAGATACAGAGGGGTGTGAATAGTCATGCTCTGTAGGAGTCCAGTGACAGAGTGTGCTGCAGATTAGAGAACAGAGGATCATCACTGTTGCTCAGATGTAGGTTGCTGTCAGGATAGTGGGCACTGCAGGTACATGTGGCACATTTTGAGTCTTGATAAATAACACCTATGATCTGGATGATAGCATTCTTACTGATGTTGTGCCAGCTATAACCTTCAAGTGGCTTTTACATTATAAACATCAGCAAGGTGTTGCTGGACTTCTCATGGGGAGGCCTCTTCCCGGGCACAAACTCCTGGCTTACCTGCTCTGTTGTGCACCAGATGCGGGGGCCCAGAAAAATGTTCCGGGGCAGTAGGAGTGAGCTGACTGAGTCTCAGTGTTTGTAGCTAGAAACACAACAAGAGATCACCAGGGGAATGCTTCATGAACAGCCCATTTATTGAATAGCAAAGCAGTGTTTATAAGGGGTCGCAGGAGGAAGTGACATGGATACCATATATGGTAGGGAGGCAGAGGGTCTGGGGAGGGTCGGGACTTTTCCAGTAATTGTTGAGCAAGAGGTTTAAAGGAATGAGGAAGCAAGATTATCAGTAACCAGCAGCCAGAGGGGGGTCCTGAGGGCAGAGAGAAGATAGATCAGATATGATCAAAGGCATGGAATGCGTGGGAAAGTAGGGAGGGGACTTTCAGGCAAAACAGTGATTGTGTAGATAATAAGGGAGTGGGCTATTGTGTTAGGGAATGCAGAGTCCCTGTGAGGCAGAGTCTGACAGGTGAAGCTGAACCTGAAGGCCATTCTCTCCCATGCTCCCTCTCTGGTAGAGAGAGGCTGACAGGAAGACCCAGGAAGACTGTGTTCCTCAGGCAGCCATTTTTCAATGGGAGGTTCCACTAGGCTCAACCATATCCTCACAGTTTCTCTACAAGGTTTGTCAGAGTGGACAGTGTTGTTTAGGATATCAAAAATCTTTAATGCACTAGAATTTGTCTGGATATATGGCATCCATATTATGCAGGTGTGACCAGGCCATGAACTGTTAATAAATTCTAAAAACTTACTATGAAACACTCAAAGTACATATTAAAGTGGAAAGTACAACACAGTGAACTGCCATCTACCTATTAGCCACTTGTATCTGCTATCAAATTGTTTTCCCTGTAACTCCAATCCTAGGATTTGAAGGGTTGTTAAAGTTAGCATATTTTCATTTGTACCTTCAAGTGAATGAATCTCAAAGGAACGCAGGATTAGGTTTTTGCTTATGTATTCATATCTCAACTATTTCCAAAAGACATTTTAAAGGGAATGATACTGAAGACACACCTATATGAATGGTTATAAAAAACATTAAAAAAGTTCAAGTGTTTAATGAGGCTTTGGATCAGCCAGAACATATAAATACCTGAACACTACTTCCTTCTCTACTTTTTTAGTTTTGTGAGTTATGTATGTATGTATGTGGTCAAATCCTTTACCTTTATTTATTTTGCTATCAGGTGTTTGTTTTTACTAGAGCATTGCTCAGCTCTGGCTTGTGAAGTATCAGGGATTGAACCCGGACACTTAAGAGTCTCAGGCATTTTCATAACCACTGTGTAGTCTCCCTGGCCTACCCCACTTATATATTTTTATGGGGAAAAAAAGGCCAGAACAATATTTATTTCTCCCATATACAATATGGGGTACAAGGAGATTGAGCCTGGAACCTAAAGTGGGTACGTTGTTTACATTAAACTATTTTCTTGGGCCCTAAATCCCCCCCTTTTCCCATTTTTTTATTATGTCTATGACATTACAATTTATTTTTTGAAGATTTATTTTGTTTATTTTATGAGATAGACCAGAGCAGCACTGTAGCGTATATGGTACCAGGGGTTGAACTCATGTTTCCAATCCCAGATCACTATTGCTTTGCTACCTCCCTGGCCACAACACTGAGGTTTAAACATGTTATTTTTCCAAAGTATGGCAAATGTTCAGTCAAAATTTAGACAGTCTGTAAGCACAGGAAAAGATAATTAGTTAGGAAAAATGCAAATCACTTCACACCTGCTAGGATGGCTATAATAAAAAAAGGGGACAATAACAAATGTTGGCAAGGATGTGGTGAAATTTAATTTGATAGATATTGCTGGTGGAAATACAAAATGGTGCAGTCATTTGATGAAGCCTGACAGTTCCTCCAAAAATTAAATGTAAGAATTATGATTTGAACCAGCTGTTCTGCTCCTGGAAATTTATTCCCAACAGACTAGAAAACTTACACTCACACAGAAACATTTGTACAAATGTCCATGGCAGGATTACTCATACCAGTCACAAAGTTGAAACAACTTAAATACCCATCTTTGATGAATGGAGAAATAAAAGGTGATAGACACATCCATATTGCTGAGTGTTAATCTTCCACAAGAATGATACATTTTAATGATATTTAAAAAAAATAATAGTTCACACAAGACAGAGAGCCAGAGCATCCTGTGGCACATAGGATGCTGCAGATCACACTTGGAACCTCATGCTTCCAAGTTTAGTGCCCTGCTCACAGCTTCACCTCCTAGACCCTGAAGTATCATGATAAAGTATGTATGCTATACTGTGAATCTTTAACACTTTATGCTGTGTGAAAAAAAGCCAGAGTCAAATGACACATACATAGTGTGTGGTTCCACTTATATGTGAACTTACTAGAATAAGCAATTCCATAGAGACAAAATAGGTTAGTAGTTGCTAAGGAGTAAGGGCTGTGTGACTGTCAAAATGGCACTGCCCGCCCACTCACTGCCAGCCCATGGCTGGCTCCTGGTTCAAACTGTTTTTGTCTTGAAAATTTCTCCTGTGACCCTTACCATGCACACTGGCACCTACCTGTGGCTAAGTGAATTTATCTAAATATTGCAGTTACAGTGTTGTGAGATGCAGTATTTTTTTGTTTGTTTGTTTTATCTGGTTGTTCCTGGGCATGATTTTTGGGTCACTGCTATTCCATGGCCACATCTCTCCAGAATACCTGATGATGACTTTTGGTTTTTTTGGTTTTTTTTTTTGCCTCCAAGATTATTGCTGGGGCTCAGTGCCTGCACCGTGAATCCACTGATTCGGGAGGCCATTCCCACCCCCCCCCCTTTGTTGCCCTTGTTGTTGTAGCCTTATTGTGGTTGTTGTTGTTGTTGATGTCGTTCATTGTTGGACAGGACAGAGAAAAATCAAGAGAGGAGGGGAAGACAGAGGGGGGAGGGAAAGATAGACACCTGCAGACCTGCTTCATGGTCGGTGAAATGACTCTGCTGCAGGTGGGGAGCTGGGGGCTCGAACCGGGATCCCTACACCAGTCCCTGCGTTATGCACATCGTGCGCTTAACCTGCTGTGCCACCGCATGACCCCCAACTTTTGGTTCTTCTTAATCCTCAGTGTTAGCAGAGCTCTGTGTGTTAGTGCTACAATCAAATAAGTGAATAAAAAAAGTCTGATTTGTTTATCTGAGTCATATTTACTCATGATAATCTGCTCTTGGTTGACCATGCTTATGATTACAGGTAAGCTTTATGAAAATAAGGTTCTTGTGGGGAGAGTTAAAATTCAGTAAAGACAAGAGCAGGAATCCTTGGTGTAATCATATCTGGAGATTGAGCTTAAGTAGTTATTTGGCAGCAAAGCTCATCCGAACAAGACACGTATTCTGGTATAGAACCTCCAGATTCTGCTGACACTGAATATGGTCACTCTCTCCAGTGTTTTCCACTGCCAGGGTTGTCACTGGGGCTCTCTGCCTATGTAGTTCCGCCACGCCTGGTAACCTTTACTAAGACAGAAGGTGAGCAACCGGGACAGAGAATGAGATGTACCACATTTTCACTAAACTGCATGTGAGGCCCCTCACAACGCTCCCACTGACAGTCCCTTGTGGTGGTCCATGACTTGAACCCAGATCCTCAGACTATGTAATTTGTGTTCTCTATCAGGCAAGACACTTCCTGGCCCCGTTACTGCCCTGACTCTCAGAATTACATTTATTTTATGTTAAGGGGTTACAGGCTGATTCCTGCCAGACCTACACATGCTTGTTCTGCAGCACCCAGATTTTATCAGTTTCAAACTGGGTGTGGCACAAGCTGATTGGCTAGAAACAGAGTCCATCAAGGTGCTGACAATAAAGGTGAGAGCAGGTTGGCTACCATCAGAGCCTTCCACTCAGAGCCCGCTACTGGGATGCTGGAATGTAGAAGTGGGTGTCCACCAGGAGCCTGTAGATTTTTCATTTCATCCCCTCCTCTTCTTGTACCCAGGAAATCTTTGCTGATGTATTGGATTACCTCAGTTTACATTCTCTCTACCAGCTGTAACTTAATTGTTATAAACTTTACTAACATGTTGATAGGCTCTCATGAGCAGAGAGAAACCATACTCATAGCACCAGTTTATAAACTTCTAAGCTTGCCTCTGTTTCTTTTCTAAGCCACACCCACATCTCTTCCTACTTTTTGTGTAAAAATTTTTTCTCTAATAACACGGGAAGCCCCTGTGTCTAGGGAGCAAGTACTGTAGCTTGTCACAGTACTGCCTGTGTTCCCCAGATTCTGCCTGTTTATTCCCTAGCCTCAATATTTCTCCGTTTAGGAGTATGGACCAGAATTCCTTTTGGGATGTTGAAGGACGGAGTCTCACGCTTCTATAACTGCTTCTTGCTGACATGTGGGAAGTTGCCTGATTGATCCATACTCCTAGACACACTTGTACTGTCCCTAGCATTTGCTAGTGGGGCAGGGCTCCAGAAAGATAAGGTTTCTGGACACTTCTCCAAGTATTCATCTGTCCAGGATGGTCAGGATGGGGTTGTGGCAGCATCTGGAACTTGATGTCTGTCTTGGAGAATCTATTTGAGACAAACTTGGTGCCCGGCAACCACATGTTTGAAACCAAGATGGCGTCTGAGACCTTGTGGTCAGTAGTCATGGTAATTGAGGCCAAGCACATGGTTGAGGGTCTAAACAAAGGTGGCACCCATGACCTCATGATCCTTCCCAGAGAGTCTTGTAGTATGTCACCTGTCCTTTAAGAATCAAGGGCTGGCTCGTCCTCAGAGAGGTCTGGTTTCCATGTGGAAGGAGACCTCAGAATTCACATCACATCAAGGGTGTGTGCTTCACTCTTCTACAGAGGGCCGTAGTACCTCTCTGGGTCCGGAGCCCTGGTCTTGCCCAAACAGTGCTGCAACAGCCAGATCTCCCTGGGGCCTCCAACAATGTAATAAAAAATCCTGTAGTATAGTTCATAAGTAACCAAAGAACGAGACCTGAGGCCACATAGAGAGCAGGGAGTTATGTTTATTCTACGTTAACAGGTTACAGGCCGATTCCTACCAGATCTGCCTGAATAACTATTTCTTTTATTTTTTATTTTTTATTTATTCCATTTTGTTGCCCTTGTTGTTTTATTGTTGTAGTTATTATTGTTGTTGTCATTGTTGGATAGGACAGAGAGAAATGGAGAGAGGAGGGGAAGACAGAGAGGAGGAGAGAAAGATAGACACCTGCAGACCTGCTTCACCGCCTGTGAAGCTACTCCCCTGCAGGTGGGGAGCCAGGGTTCGAACCGAGATCCTTATGCCGGTCCTTGTGCTCTGCGCCACCTGTGCTTAACCCGCTGTGCTACAGCCCGACTCCCCCTGAATAACTATTTCTTAATTACAACCATTAAGTTAGCTTTATTTTGAAATATTTGGCAGTAGTTGTAAAAATGTTTTTGTGTTGGTTTCACTTCTGCTATTGAGAACTATTTTCTTCAGAGATAGAAATTAGCTATCTTAATTTGTTTATGATGTTAAAACTGAAAACAGTTTTTCTCATTTTCATATTTCTGTAGTGTGTTTAATAAACAAATTTTTTTTACTTTAATTTTTGTAAAGTCAGCCTAATTCATTCGCTCTGTTTCATATATCACTGCTGTCAACTTGATAATATTCAACTCAGGGTCTGGTTATAGAATAATTTTTTTTTTTTTTGTCAGCAGTCACTAATAGTGATGCGTAGATTGATTATGAAACTACTCTTTTTTCTTTTCTTTCATAATCTCCACCAAAAATTATATTGACTTTAGATTGATTATAGAAAAATAACCACTCTGCTCTTGCACTGACATACCTCCCTGACCAAAAGGTCATACAGTTTTTAAGAATGCAAAAAACATCTTAAAGAATCTAGTTTAGCAGAAGTTTATGAGTCAGTTCCAGTTCTTAAAGTTAACATGCATTTCTTTAACAATATTCTACTTTATCTGGAATCCTCTTCTAGTTCAAAGAGGTTGGTATAAGACATCATTTTAATAGTGACTGCTATTATAATGGTAAAAATTATCTAATATTTTTATTATATTTATTTATTTATTGGATAGAAATAGCCAGAAGTTAAGAGGGAAGGGGGTGATAGAAAGGGAAAGAGAGTGGTCCAGGAGGTGGCACAGTGGATAAAGCATTGGATTCTCGGCCATGAGGTCCTGAGTTCAATCCCCGGCAGCACATGTACCAGAGTGATGTCTGGTTCTTCCTCTCTCTGCCTGTCTTTCTCATAAATAAATACATTCTTTAAAAAAAAAAAAGAAAGAAAGAAAGGGAAAGAGACAGACATCTACAGCCCTGCTTCACCACTTGTGAAGCTTCTTCCCCCCTGCAGGTGGGGACCGGGGGCTTGAACCTGGGTCCTTGTGCACTGTAATGTGTGCACTCAACCAGGTGTGCCACCACCCGGCCTCCATGGTAAAAATGATCTCCATGGTACTTACAGAACTTGCATTATTTCTGTTTGTGAGTATTGCTGTTTGTAACTGATAGCATGCCTGTTACTCCTTTTGAGACTTTTTCTCCAGCCCACTGCTGGTTCTTCTAAACTGTTCACCTGCCTTCTTCCAGTTATGTTTTAAACACAATAGAAATAGACCATCTCCATTACCAGAGAACAAATGTTTGTCTTTTGCTTCCATCCCCTTTGTATTGGTAAAAATAGATGAAAATAATCTATATGTACAGGGAAAGAGTGTATGCATTGTTTTACATTAAGACAGTCATGATAATTGTTTTGGCAGTGCATTAGGGTTATGTGTTTTGATTTGTTGATAGGAATGAGCACAGCATTGTGAGTTCTGAGGTGAATACATGATGAGACCATCACTACTGTGTCCAGTCCTACAAAGAAGCCTTTTTTTTTTTTCCTTCTGACAGTAATGTTTTTGTATTACAGCTGTTGAAAATGGACAGATAGATGTGTTAAGGCTGTTGCTTCGACACGGAGCAAATGTTAATGGATCCCATTCTATGTGCGGATGGAATTCCTTGCACCAAGCTACTTTTCAGGTAACCTCTGAATTCATTATTTCATTTCCATGTAAATTGTGTGCTTTACCCTTTTTAAAAGGACAGTTCTGTATAGTTTTTTGCTCCCCACTTGCTTGTGATTTCTGATGGCTAGTGCAGTACAGAAAAGGCAGTCTAAATGCTAATGCTCATTCTGAATAAGCCAACTGCTCTGGTAATGCCAGCAGAGTTGGGTGCAGGGATTATCTAAGTTTTTCAAATGTTAATAGCATAGTTATGAGGCCTCTGGAATATTTGGAAAGCAAGTTGGTAATGAGCAATGGCTGATTTAAAGGAGAATGTTTAGAAGCTCTGATAACATGCATTGGTGCTTGGTCTGGCAAGCTAATTTTACAGGGTTTTATAAATATTATAATTCCTAGAATTAGTGCTTCATTGGTTTTTTTGCTTAGTGGTTTAACCCAGAGTATAAAAGAAACTGAATAATGCTTTCTTCCCATATAATGTGCATCCCCACCTTTTTTTTTTTTTTGAAGTTTTTCTTTCATGAGAATTGATAAAAGGAACAAATAAGAAAAGAGATATTGTCTTCTTTGTTTTCACTGATTTCAAATATGATTCTGTACTTTAGGAAAATGCTGAGATCATAAGATTGCTTCTTAAAAAAGGAGCAAACAAGGAATGCCAAGATGACTTTGGAATCACACCTTTATTTGTGGCTGCCCAATATGGCAACCTAGAAAGCTTGAGAGTACTGATTTCTTCCGGTAAGATCAGTTCATTAGGCGTTAAGCTATTAAGATGAGTTTCAGCTTCCTATCTTCATAGGAAGAATAAGTCATGACCAGGGACAAATAAGATTGTGAAATTTATGGTTTCATGTAATAGTAAATAAAAGTACATGCAAGTTGATTTATAAACCTGGTTGCTAATTGTTTATTATTAACAGTGCCGTGAACAACTACTAATTTATCTAAGAAGTCACATTGTGATCTATCACTGAAACATATTTATTGGCAAACTGAATGATAGTGCTGTTCTTTCTGGTAGAGCCTGAGCTGTCCCAGATTTCTAGAGTACAAGAGAAGCTTAGACTTAATAAATGTATTGGTGAGCTATTTTACATAGTAAATCTTAGAGTTTAATGTTTTGGTCAATTGTGTGATCATTTAAATGAATTTATTGCAGAACATGTTTTCTAGTAGGTTTATGCCACTTTTAGCATAATAAAGTTTGTTCCATGTCATTCAGCACTACTAGAGAAGATTCTATTGATCCTTGCTGTGATAGTCTGTGACCATAAATGTTTATTATATGAGAATTTTTAAGTCTCTTCTAGCTTGTCTGTGTTCATAGCTTTTTTTTAGGTATCTTCTATAATACCTAGATACAAATAATACTAATGATAATGATCATAATAATAATACTGCCATGTGATTATGCTTAGTGAAATAAGTAAAGTGGTGAAAGACAACTCCTTGATGGTTTTGCTTCTGTGTGGAGTACAGATGATACAAGCATATGAGTTTGCAAAGACTTTGTGAGAACTTTGTGGGGAGTGGCGGGATGCATGGAATTTTAAATGATGGATATGGTATGAAACTTCATCCCTAAAGTTTTATAATTTTTTAAACCATTATTAAGTCACTAAAATAAAAAAAAATAAACATATCTAAAATAATTACCTTCATGGGCTAGAGGGATGGTTCATCTGCTAGTGTGATGGCCTTGGCCTGCTTTTGCCTCAGCTGGGAGTCCCCGTAGCAGCAAAGAAGCTTCCAGTTCTATGATCTTTCTCCCTGCTACCCACCTCCTCTGTGTGTGTATCTATCTGAATAAAAATGTCAACCAGGGGGAGTCGGGTGGTAGCGCAGCAGGTTAAGAGCACCTGGTGCAAAGCACAAGGACCAGCATAAGGATCCCTGTTTGAGCCCTCGGCTCCCCACCTGTAGGGGAGTTGCTTTACAGGTGGTGAAGCAGGTCTGCAGGTGTCTGTCTTTCTCTCCCCCTCTCTCATCTTCCCCTCCTTTCTCCATTTCTCTCTGTCCTACCTAACAATGACGACATCAGTAACTACAACAATAAAACAACAAGGGCAACAAAAGGGAAAATAAATAAATAAATAAATATAAAAAGATTTAAAAAATGTTTTTTTTAAAAAATGTCAACCAGGAGCAGTGAATTTGTATTTGTGCAAGGCCCCAATTTGAACTATACAAAACAGTTTGCTTACTTAGCAGGTCTTTTCCCTTCCTTTCCCTCGCTTTCCCTCCCCATCCCTCGCCTTCCCTCTCCTCCTCATTCCTCTCTTCTCTCCTTTTTTAAATTAGTGATTAAATAATTTCACAGTCATACACATTCATTGAATACCATCTCACTCTCCACCAAAATTCTCAGGGCTTATTTTCTGATTTCTGCACTCTTGTTACAAATCTTCAAATACTCTGGTTGTTGAAGGAAGTAAAAAGACAAGCTTTAAGTGTTGAATTTATGGGTCTCAGTTGAAAGGAAGCTCCACAACCATTTATTCAAGCACATACACATTTTTAATTAAGAATCCTAGTCTCTGAGTTTAATGTGGATTCCCAAAGATCTCAAAAATATTTCCTGACTACTTTTCTTTTTCTTTATTTAAAAACATTTTTTTTTTTTTCCTATTTTTACCCCCAGAGCAGCACTGCTCAGGTCTGGCTTATGATGGTGGTGCTGGGGATTGAACCTGGGACTTTGAAGCCTTAGTCATGAGAGTCTCTTTGCATAACCAGTATGCTATCCCCCACCATCTTGTCATAGCTAACTACATTATACTCAGGTCTTTTGATTGTTCATCTTCTTTTTTCTACTGTGTTGTACTTTCTTGAAAATGGTCCTGTTTCTTCTTCTTCTTCTCTCTCTCTCTCTCTCTTTTTTTTTTTTTTTGCTTTTAGTTGAAATAACATTGATCCCGATTCTTTTTATGGCTTTTGATCTCATAAGTTCCAGTTATTTATGTGTAACTAGTATTTCAAATAAAATAGACTCTTGTGTTTAATAACTCTTTTCCATTCCCAGCTGATATCCTGAAGCATTAAGCATTTGTTATGTTTTGCTTGGTTCTTTTTTTTCTTCTCTCTGAATAATTATAAGCAGCAAGTTAAAAAGATATGTAGATATGTTTATAATGTATGCTTATAATGTAACTATATATATATATATATATATATATATATCTTCTTAAAATGACTTTCCTTTTAGTGACCTATTTGTCATTTTCTCAACATTCTTATGATTTTGTAAGAATTGGTACTTCATTCTTTCAGCACTTTGAAATTGTCAATCAGAATGAAACAGTGCTTAAAGAAAAGTAGGTTCTACTTAGTCTTTTTTTTTCTGAGATTGACAGTATGTCACCTTGTATATGGTGAAAAGTTACTACTTGTCTAGACATGTTGAATGTTTAGTTAGAATTTCTGAAGGTTCCTGCCATGACTCAGGGCCTGGCATGAACCCAAAATGAATGAGCCTCAAACACTACCCTGGCAGTGTGAGGGGAGTCTGGAGAGTCTAGCATATGTCCCTTGGGGTGGGATTTTGCGGTGTGTAGCAACTAAGGCCCTCACACTTTGTCTTTTATTGAGCATATGCTGATATATCAAAGGGAAAACAGAATTTCGTTTTATTATTATTATTTTTAAAGATTTTATTTATTAATGAGAAACATAGGAGGAGAGAGAAAGAGCCAGATGTTACTCTGGTACATGTGCTGCTGGGGATTGAATTCAGGACCTCATGCTTGAGAGTCTGATGCTTTATCCACTGTGCCACCTCCTAGACCACAAAAACAGAATTTTAAAACAACATTGTCAAACAAAAGCATCGTAGCCAAGTACATATTTGAATAATCTCTCCCCCAGTATGTAGACCACTGTATTAGACCTGTTGCCTCCAATTTTAATGATTACATAAAATTCTATGTTTACTCATCAACTCTGGACCCAACCCCAAGGATGCATGCATAGCTCAGGGGTTGACCAGACAGACATCCCTGGAGGCTGGAAAACTAAGCATTTCTGACATGATTAACAACATATAGACAGAGCTTCTGCTTAGATCAGAAGAGTGCAGACTGTGACTGTAGGTACGGAACACAGGATTTCAGGACAGCATAGTGCAGGTACAAGAAGCATTTGATGGGGAGTCGGGTGGTAGCGCAGCGGGTTAAGTGCATGTGGTGCTAAGTGCAAGGACCAGCTTAAGGATCCCGGTTCGAGCCTTTGGCTCCCCATCTGCAGGGGAGTCACTTCACAGGCAGTGAAGCAGGTCTGCAGGTGTCTATCTTTCTCTCCTCCATCTCTCTGTATTTCTCTCTGTCCTATATTAAAAATGACGACATTAACAACAATAACTACAACAACAATAAAAAAATGGGCAACAAAAGGGAAAATAAATAAATCAATATAAAAAGTAAATAAAAGAAGCATTTTGATACGTTCTCAACAGATTCCATACTCTTTTAAACTTATTTGTGTTTTGCTTAGTTTTAATACACCTTAGACCATTTATTTATTTATTTATTTATTTATTTATTTATTTATTTATTTTCATTGCTAGAACTTTACCACTCCAGGCACACATTTTTGAGAGGGAGAATTGGGTGGGGTGGTGAGAAGGAGAGAGACGAGGGGGGGAAGCAAGCAACCTCACAGCAATGATGCACCTCGTAGTGCACTCGGGACCAGGATCAAACCTGGGCTGCACATGTAGCAAAGCAGGCAGGCACCCTCCCAGGTGAGCTACCTTCTTAGCCCCCCCTTTTTTTCCCTTTTATTTTTTTCAAGGTGTATTTATAGAACACTCTTTTTTGATAGTCTTTTTTTCCATTTTTAATGTCATGATTTTCCCAGTGAGGCGTGTTTTAAAGGTTTTTGAAAATGTTCATTCACATGGTAGCAGTGTACTTAGCTTATGCAATACATTATTTGTCAATCAGAAAGTGTGAGAAGTCTGCTATTTTCAAAGCCGTCACAGATATTGGGGTATCTTTCATGTTTTTCAAATATATATTTTAAAAATATTTTATTTATTCCCTTTTGTTGCCCTTGTTGTAGTTATTTTTGTTGTAGTTGTTGTTGTATAGGACAGAGAGAAATGGAGAGAGGAGGGGAAGACAGAGAGAGGGAGAGAAAGACACCTGCAGACCTGCTTCACTGCTTGTGAAGTGACTCCCCTGCAGGTGGGGAGCCAGGAGCTCTAATTGGAATCCTTACTCCTGGTCCTTGCGCTTTGCGCTACGTGCGTTTAACCTGCTGCACTACCCATGTTTTTATCCGACTCCCCATGTTTTTCAAACCTTTATATACTATTATCTAAATAATTTGATTAGATTTATACTTATAAAAATAACTAACTCTGTAACCCATCTAGATATTTTTCCTTTCACTGTTAGCTCTGTCATTCAGTAGTCATGAAGAAAATGGAAGTGGTAAAAGTGTACTTAGTTTGATTAAAAAATTTTTTTAGTATTCTTTTAAATATTTATTTATTTATTCCCTTTTGTTGCCCTTGTTATTTTTTATTGTTGTAGTTATTATTGATGTTGTTGTTGGATAGGACAGAGAAATGGGGAGAGGAGGGGAAGACAGACGGGAGAGAAAGATACCTGCAGACCCACTTCACCACCTGTGAAGCAACTCCCCTGCAGGTGGGGAGCTGGGGGCTCGAACCGGGATCCTTATGCCAGTGCTTGTGCTTTGCGCCACCTATGCTTAACCTGCTATGCTACTGCCCGACTCCTTTTATTTAAAAAAATTTTTTAATTACTTTCTATTATCTCTTTATTTGATAGGACAGAGAGAAATTGAAAGTGGAGGGGGAGGAAGAGAGTAAAAGTGTGTGTGTGTGTGTGTGTGTGTGTGTGTGTGAGAGAGAGAGAGAGAAAGGGAGGGAGAGAGAGAGAGAGAGAGAGAGAGAGAGAGAGAGAACTGCAGACTTGCTTTCCCTTTTGTGAAACTTTCCTCCCTGCAGGTAAGGACTGATGACTGAACCCAGGTCCTTGAGCATTGTAACTGGTGTGCTCAACTGGGTGTGCCATTGCCTGACCTCTTTATTTTTAGAACATAGCTCTCCTGCATGTCATATGTTCCAGGTATTATTTTTATAAATCTTAGCCTTAATCAGAGACATTCATAAATTCTCATATTGTACTTTCCTGTTTTTTTTTCCAGATCAGAAATGTTAGCCATATTTGATCATTTACATCTTTCCATTTTAAATAGTTATAGCTTGAACCTACAGATTTCTTGTTGGAGGGGGTATTGCTCTGAAATGAGTCCTTCAATGAATAAAAATTTATTTTAGCTTAAAAATTAATTCTAAAATATCCATCACTTGTTTTCATGTTAACATGCTAGCAAAAACAACTTAAGTGATACTGTCAAGTTAGGAAAATCAAAGAAACTGTCCTATTGTGAAACCTTTTATGACATCTATTTTGAAATGTATGTTAATTTTCTTTTCTTTTTTTGCTCCATAAATGTGAATTATCTGCTTAATGTCTCATTTTTGTATTAGGTGCAAATGTCAATTGTCAAGCCTTGGACAAAGCCACTCCCCTGTTCATTGCTGCTCAGGAGGGCCACACGGCATGTGTAGAGCTTTTGCTGTCCAACGGGGCAGATCCTAATCTTTATTGTAGTGAGGACAACTGGCAATTACCTATTCATGCTGCTGCACAAATGGGCCACACTAAGTAAGTGTTACAACTGGGAAATAAAAAATGACCTCATAATGAAAAGTTGATAGATAACAGGATTTCAGCTCCAAGCCAAATTCTTCATATTTCCTTCTTGACCAGTTTCCCAGATGACTAGACCACTCCCCGTATCTCCACTTTCCCTTTCATTTCCCACTCCTTATCACTGTCATGCCCATATCCTTTCACTGTCATTCTTTCTTTCTTTGTTTATTAGTGATTTAATAATGACTTATAAGCATTTAGGATAATAGGGGTATAATTCCATACCACTCCCACCACCAGAGTTATGTGCCCCCATCTCCCTTCAGCAGAAACCATTGAAGTTCTTCTTTTTCTTGGATAGGACAGAGGGAAATTGAGAGAGGAGGGGAAGACATAGAAGGGGGGGAGAAAAATAAATACCTACAGACCTGCTTCACCACCTGTGAAGCGAACTCCCTGCAGGTGGGGAACCAGGATCCTTAAGCTTCACACTATGTGTGCTACCTTGGCTGAGCAGTTTTTAAGTTCCGTGTTCCAGCCCAGGAAATGGTACAGTAGTAGAGCTCTGGATTTCCAAGGTCCTGAGTTGGATCTCCAGTGCACTATGTTAGAGTGCTGTTCTGGCAATTTCTTTCTCTCTTTCTTTAGCTCATGAAATCAATCAAATCAGTCAAATCAGAAATATGAATACCAGATGATCTTTTTTTAACACTTCTTTTTTTTATTGTTGTTGTTATTGATTTCCAGTTGTTGGATAGGATAGAGAGAAATGGAGAGAGAAGGTGAAGACAAAGAGGGGGAGAGAAAGACACCTGCAGACCTGCTTCACCGCCTGTGAAAGCGACTCCCCTGCAGGTGGGGAGCCAGAGGCTCGAACCAGGATACTTCTGCCGGTCCTTGCACTTTGCGCCACCTGCACTTAACCTGCTGCACTACTGCCCGACTCCCATCAGATGATCTTCTTATGGGGAGACTTAAGAAGCAAGGAGTTTAAAGTCTCTAGAGTCATACTTCTGCAATAATTTTTATAGTTGTTAGTATTTCTCGGTTAAAAATTTCTATTAGTGATTTAATAGTGGTTTACAATATTATAAAATTATAGGTGTATATAGTCCCATACCACACCCACCACCAAAGTCCTGTGCCCCCATAGAATTGAATTTCAAAAGTGAAATATTTCAATTAAAAAATTAGTTTGAAATATTCTTTTTATTTGAGTGCTATTTATTTTTTAATTTTATTAGTGACTTAACATTGGTTTACAAAATTATAAGGATATTACTAGTAGGAGGAGTTGGGTGGTAGTAAGCACAAGAACCAGCATAAGGATCCTGTTCAAGCCCCCGGCTCCCCACTTGCAGGGGAGTTGCTTCACAAGTGATGAAGCAGGTCTGCTGGTGTCTATCTTTCTCTTCACCTCTCTTTCTTCTCCTCCTCTCACCATTTCTCTGTCCTGTCCAACAACAATGCATCAATAATAACTACAACAATAAAACAATAAGGGCAACAAAAGGGAATAAATAAAGATTTAAAAAATCATTTAAAAAAACTTAAAAAAGAACTTAAAAAAACCTTTTTTAAAAAAAGAGGAATATTACTATTAGGAAAGCAGGTTGAGTAATGTGCTTCCTCTGCTGCTGTGGCCCAGATTTATCTGTGTATAGTCCATTTAAAAACATCAAACACATTTAATAGATTTAAGAGATGTTAAACAGGTTCTTTATTTTAAGACAGTTCTTAGAATCAATACATTTCTTGGTTCTTATTTATTTAGACATAATCTTAGATGAAGTTATTCTCTAGCTTTAAATTGATGCACTCACCTATTCTTAATTTTCAAAATTCTGTTTGATGATTATTTTTTCCTTTCTCTTTTGTTATTAGTAATTTAGTAATGACTGATAAGATTGTAGGATAAGAGGGATACAATTCCATACAGTTCCCACCACGAGAGTTCTGTATCCCGTCACCTCCATTAGAAGCTTCTTTGTTCTTTATCCCTCTGGGAGTATCGGCCAAAGATCATTATGGGGTGCAGAAGGTGGAAGATCTGGCTTCTGTAATTGCTTCCTCACTGGAAATGGGCGCTGGCAGGTCATTTCATACCCCCAGCCAGTTTCTGTCTTTCCCTAGTGGGGCAGGACTCTGGGAGGTGAGATTCCAGGACTCACTGATGAGGTCATCTGCCCAGGAAAGTCAGGTTGGTGTCATGGTAGCATCTACAACTTGGTGGCTGAAAAGCACTAAGATATAAAGCAGAACAAGTTGTTTAATAATTAGGAGCCTAAAGGTAAGAATATAGCAGATGAAATTTGGTGTTTTCATGTTGGCAGAAGCTAGGAAGTCTATTTTATGTATATTCCCAAAAAAAGGTATTTTATTTATTTACATTGTTGAGAGCCACAGAAAGATACAGAGCGAGACAGAGACAGAGATACCACAGCACTGCTCATCTCTGGCAGTGGTGGTGCTGGGGATTGAACCTGGGGCTCAGAAACATAGGCATAAAAGCTTTTTTTTTTTGCATATTCATTATGCTTTCTCCCCAGTTCTGAATTTTTTTCTATAGACTTTTAAAACATTTTTATTTATAAAAAGAAAACACTGACAAAACCATAGGATAGAGGGATACACAACTCCACACAATTTCCACCACCAGAACTTCATATGCCAACCCCTCCCCTGATAGCTTTCCTATTCTTTACCCTCTGGGAACATGGACCCAGGGTCATTATGGGGTGCAGAAGGTGGAAGGTGTAGTTTCTGTAATTGCTTCCCTGCTGAACATGGGCATTTACAGGTTGATCCATACTCCCAGCCTGTCTCTCTCTTTCCCTAGTAGGATGGGGCTCAGGGGAATTGTCTGTCCTGGAAAGTCTGGTTGGCATCATTGTAGCATCTGGAACCTGAAAAAATCTGGTGGCTGAAAAAAGAATTAACATACAAAGCCAAACAAATTGTTGTCTAGTCATGTACATATAGGCTGGAATATTGCAGATGAAAAATGGAGTCTCTGTTTTGAAGATAGCTATTAGGCTTATTTTAGTTATATTCCAAAGGGCCCATGACTATACTAGTTTTTTCCTGAGTCTGACCTCTGATATGCAGGTGGATCCAAGTTATTGTCTGGGGAGATAATGTCATGGCTGGAAAAAGGGCTAGCAAGGTGGAACAGAGTAGCTCCCAAATATGGGAAAAGTGTATAAATATTGTTGACTATAAACCCCATCGATTTGATCTGATGTGGGGCCCATATTCAGCTTAGGAGGCTTTGTAACCTCTGCATCCCTGTACGTCTGAGCTCACATTTTGTGGTAATGAGTAGGAATATTCCAAGCTGCCCCAATTTCAGGTTCCATCTTCCACAGGTGGTAGATAGAGTAGGTTATCCAGCTTCCCTTTGGAGGATGGAACATTCTATAGATTTTTCTTAAGGTGAACCTTTTGAATCTAAGTTATCTTTATGCATTATTTAGACCTATTTTAAACGAGGGGTAAGTAACAAAGAAATAATTGTTATAGATACTTTGGGTTCATTCTGCCTCTTCCAGAAAGAAGGGATTTCCTTATGCTCTCTCTTAAATTACATTCTTAGCTTTAACAGAGCAGACTAAGCCTTTGTATTCTGCTGACAGCTGGAGGTAAGTTTACAAATAAAACTTTAAATGATTTTCTTTAGAACATTTAAAGCCTGTAGTCTTTTCAGAGAACAGAATTTTTTAGCAGCTGTTTTGATATCTTCTTGATGTAAGTGCTGTTCATTTTACATCAGCATATATATATATATATATATATATATATATATATATATTATTTATAACTGGATAGAGACAGAGAGAAATTGAGGGGGGAAGAGGAGATAGAGAAGGAGACAGAGAAACACCTGCATCCCTGCTTTGCCATTTGTGAAGCTTTCCCCCTGCAGGTTGGGGACCAGGAGCTTGAACCTGAGTCCTTATGCATTTAACCAAGTGCGCCACCACCTGCCACCCCCCTTTTTTTTTTACTAATATAAACAAAGTTTTAGTGCTTTAAGAATGAAAATAGTTTTCTTAATATGCATTTATATTTAGTATAATGAAGTTAAATAGCCATATTAGATGCTATGATGTACCCAGCATAAAATTTGAATTTGAGGACATAGGAGAAGGCTAAATGGGCAAGATGTGTCCATGATGTTCTTTAGTTAGATTTCTGCTGTCATGTAGGAGCATTATGAATAGTACTGGGGGGGGATTCCATAGATAACGGAGTGGTCCTTTGGTGTCTCTCCCACTCCCTCTTTTGTCTCCTCCCTTAAAAAGGAAAAAAAATGGACTAAGGAAGAGGCTCAGTGCAGTCATGTATGCATAAGATCCTGGGCTCATTCTCTTCTACTACATTATGGGGGAAAAAATGTGTCTTTTTGTTTGGCTATTGTTGCCTTTATTCTTTATTCTCTCTCTCCCTCTTTTTCTTATTTCTTCTTCTTTTTATAAATACTTTATTTTAATGAGAGAGCTCTTTATTTTCTTCTTGGATTTGCCTCTTGTTTACTCTGAGTCCTCTGTTGTTTCCCTCTTTCAGTTGGTATTTTCCTCATTTTAGTATCATGAGGATTAATGCCTTGAGGGTCTTCCCCAAGAGCTTTGCTTGTTCATCCCTCAGAATATTAGAGATGGACCTACCATATCATCTGACAGTTTGTCTCCTAGGGATTTCTCTAAAGAGATCTGTGTACCCCTGTGTTCATAGCAGCACTAATTGTAATAGCTCAGATTTGCAAACAACTCCAATGTATAAGTTAAGAAAATTGTGATCACACATACACACACACACACGTACACACACACACACACACACACACACACACACACACTACTGATTAGTTGTGAGAAATAATGAAATATTTTCTTTTACTACATCTTGGATGGAACTTGAATCATTTTCAGTAAAATAAGCTAGAAAGAGAAAGGTGATAACAAATAGCTTCACTTATATATTGAATATAAACAAAGAAAAGAACAACAGGATGAAACTTAGCAGAGCTGTGGTCTGTTGGAGCAGAACCAGGGGGTCTAAAGGAGGGAGACAGGATGGGCTTGAGAGGGTGCTGGGAACCAGTGCAGGATGGTGGAGGAAGACTTCAATTGATGGTGGGAGTTTTGCATGGATATGTATCACAGGGAAATAAGGAACTGTAATTGTATGATAACAGTTGTCTTGTAAATCATTATTTCCCCCAATGAAGTGATTTGAACAGTATATATTATACTTTATATTATATATAAATTATGTATAAATATGTATATTTATATCATATATAAACATTTAATTATATAAAATCACTCACACACACTGCATAATATATATATATTCCCTGTAGAAATGTGGCCTGTTCTCATATATGTGTAAACTTTCTAGATGCCTCTGGGTTTGTATACTTACAGAATCTTGGACTTGTTATTACCACTTACCGACCAGGCCTGTGACACGGGAACAGACAAAGTGAGCCCTGTGTACTCAGCGGTTTTTGGAGGGCAGGAAGATTGCCTGGAAAGGTTGCTTCAGTACGGCTACAACCCAGATGCCCAGATGTGTTTTGCCTTTGGATTCAGTTCTCCTATGTTTATGGCTCTTCAAAAGGAGTATGTATATTTATGTATTTTTCTTTCTTTTGTTCTACGTGGAGATATAAATACTCAAGTGGAAATTGTTTTGTTTGCCCAAATAAATATATAGCCTCTCACATACCAAATGGGGGGGTAGACTTACACCTGTATAAGTGTATGTTTGTACTCACCACCAAAATTCAGTGCCACCCCTGTGTATATTGTCAGCATATTAAGGTAAATGAAGAAATCCTCTGTTATTGCTAGTCTCTAAGATAATTCAAGAATTAAAAGAGACTTTCACTCTGTGATGAGCAAGATCTGAGGATCTAATGAATAATGTGTTGATTGTAGTTATAATTGAAATTTGCTAAGGTAAGTAGTACTTATATGCTGTCAGAAAGAAAGAGAAAGAAAGGGAAGAGAGAAAGAGGAAGGTAGTTACATGAAATGAGGTTTTTTTTTTCACTTACTAAATGAAGGGAATCCTTGCACAATGTATGCTGTGAAATGAAATCATCAGAGTATACACATTAATGCCATAAAATCTTATTTGTCAGTTGTACTTCAATAAGACTGTGGGAAAAGAATCAGAAGGATTATATCAAGTAAGGTATTGATTATGTTTCAGACTATCTGAAAAATCATTCGAAATGCATGAGTTCCTAAGAATCTAAAAAACAGAACTTTCAGTTTGTAGATACTTTTTTTTTTTTTTTTTTTTTTGCCTCGAAGGTTATCACTGGGGCTTAGTACCTCACTACGGATTCACTGCTCCTGGTGGCCATTTTATCCATTTTATTGGATAGGACAGAGAGAAATTGAGAGAGGAGGGGAAGGTAGGGAGAGAGAAAGATAGACATATATAGACCTGCTTCACCACTTATGAAGTGATCCCCCCCTTGCAGATGGGAAGCTGGGGGGCTCAAACTGGGATCCTTGAGCGGGTCCTTGTGCTTCATGCTGTGTGCTTAACCTGGTGCTCCACTTCCTGGCCACTGCCCGGATCCCTGGTACTACTTTTTTTTTCTTTGTCATCACTAGGGAGGGCTTCATTGCTCCATACTGACTTTTTCAGACAGGAAAAGACAGAGAGACAGAGATAAAGGCATTTCTACAGCAAAGCTTTTTTCCGTGTGGTGGGAGGTGCTGCTGAACTCATAATATGTTTGGTAATATTATCTGTTATTTCTTTATGTGAATAAGAGTACTTAAATTAAAAAGTTTTAAAAGTATTTGTTTTGGAGTCAGGGAGGTAACTTAGCAGTAGAGCACAGACCTTTCATGCCCAAGACTTCAGCTTTGACCCTTGGCATATACAAGCGTTCTGATGTCTCTGTCATAAAAATAAACTATCTGTGGCAGAGTCACAAAGTGAGGACATAATGCTGGGGGAAATAGTGTTGATTAGACTTACTTGACTCAGTGACTCTGAGCTACCAGAGATCTTCAATTTGTAAAAAAAAAAAAAAAAAAAAAAAAAAGAAAAAAAGAAAAAGAAAGAAAGAAATTAACCATGTATAAAATACAGTGAAACACAATAAAATGGACTGTGGCTGGCTATATATTTCAGGTGATACAGAGTAATAAAAGAGTATAGGATATTTGAAACAAACCTCTTAAAAATAAAAAAAGGAATATACTCCAAGTGCCTCCATGAACCCCAAGTCTCCTTTGTATTTATATTGTGTGAAAAATTGAGTAAGATAGGGACTGACACAATAAAAATTCTTAAAGATGTTTTGTTAATCTGTCATGATCCTGTGATTAGAATAAGCAACTACTGATGCTTTAGTTGTTTCTCCTCAGTTAGAGTCTTTGAGATGCCCAAGATTAGAAAATAGACAATAAGAAGATTTCATGTGTGTGAAAAGTCATATTGAGTAATAGCTATGATTTATCCAATACTTCAAGAAGTTGTGCAGGTAAACAGTTAATTTTAAGAATGCAAAAGAGGGGAGTTGGGCGGTAGTGCAGCGGGTTAAGTGCAAGTGGTGCAAAGCTCAAGGACTGGTGTAAGGATCCTGGTTCAAGCCCCCGGCTCCCCACCTGCAGGGGAGTCGCTTCACAGGCGGTGAAGCAGGTCTGCAGGTGTCTTTCTCTCCCCCTCTCTGTCTTCCCCTCCTCTCTCCATTTCTCTCTGTCCTATCCAACAATGACAACAACAACAACAATAATAACTACAACAACAATGAAAAAAAACAAGGTCAACAAAAATGGAAAATAAATAATATTTAAAAAATTTTTAAATGCAAAAGAGATTTCAGACTTACCTCAAATATGATCTTTCCTAAATTCACATATGCAGTGCCTGCATGACTTCGGTGTTCCCAATGGCCATTTGTTCTAGGATTTGAGAGGTAGAGAGAAATAAGGAGAGAGAGTGAGATTGAAGGGGAGATACTTGCAGCACTGCTCTAGTGCTCATGAAGCTGGAGATGAAGACCAACCCTTGTTTGTGGTCATGTTTGTGCTCTACCTGGTGCATCCCCATTAGCCCCCTCATAGAAGTTTGTTGTATGTCACCTCATATTTTGTCATTTTAAACTCTGACGCCCTAACAAATAATAATAATAAAAAAGCTGTTATTATTATCATTATTATTTTGCCACCAGGGTTACTGCTGGGGCTTGGTGCTTGTTCAGCTGTACTGTTCCCAGTTGCCATTTTTTCCCCTTCTTTCTTTCTAATTTTCTTCTTCTTTTTTTTTTTTTTTAATAGAGGTGAAAGACAGAGGGAGAGAGAGAGAGAAAGAGAGATAGAAGTAGAAACTCTTGCTGTTCTATTCTACTGCTTGTGAAGTTTTTTCCCCTGTAGGTGTGAACTTGAGGCTTGGACCTGGGTACTCGCACATGGTGATGTGTGCATTCTCCTGGGTTAGCCACCATTGACCTTTATAAGACATCAGAGATGGCTTTAGTTGTCTTTCTCTAAATATACCTGTGTCCATTATATTTTATCATTAGTTCACAATGAACATTTAAAAATGAGGGGCCAGGAGGTGGTGCACCTCGTTAAGAGCACACACTACAGTGCACAAGGACCCAGGTTCAAGCCCCCTGGTCCCCACCTGCAGGGGGAAAGCTTCACAAGTGGTGAAGCAGAGCTGCAGGTGCCCCTCTGTCTCTCTCCCTCTCTATTCCCTCTTCCCTCTTAATTTTTTCTACCCAATAATAAATAAAAGTTTTATAAAAAAGGAAAAGAAAAATGAGATCAGAACATGATATCTTTAGATTGTATGGTGTGTCCAATGTAATTGTCTTTTTTGGTCTTTATCTTACCTTTTAGAGAGAAGTGAGATTTTTGGTCTTTTTGGTTACATAGCACCTAAGCTCATACTATAAAGTATAGTTTGAATAAAGCCACAGCAATGCCTCTGATAATCTTAAACACTTTAAAATTAATGTTTCTCTGGCATGAGGGATCAGGTAAATAGAACCCTGTGAGTCAGAGGGCATAAGAGGAATATCAGAGAGGAGAGAGCTATCGACAGAATAAGGTAAGAAACTGCATATATTCTGTGTTTACCCTAAGTTTTGAGTATATAGGACAGGCCCAAATTGTTGAAGGCAAGGGTATCTGCATGTTAGAGTAATCTCTGAGTGACTCCTTTTATGGAACCCAGACACAAAGCTGAAGCATAACTAAGACTTTGAGAAACTAAATGAAGTTAGGACCCATCTGCAAAATAAAATGGAAATTGGAGTCTAAATCTAACTTACATGACTGCTAAAATAAACAAGCAATGTTCTTTGAAGTAGTCAAACATGGCCCAGAGTCTGTACATATTAACAGTCACAGGGTTTAGAACACAGTTAAAAGTATTCAGCATATGAGTAACTAGTAAAATAAGATTGGTTCTCAAGGGATAACACAATTATCAGGTTCCAACCCTGATATTATCGAGATGTTGGAAATACCAAATATTTGAAAGCAGCTATTATATCTGTGCTTTATGGGGTCAACACACTTGAAATAAGTGAAAACAGTTCCTCTTTATTTACTTTTTTTTAAGTCTCAATTTTGAATTAATTTTAAAAGATTGATTTAAAAACTACTTTTACAGATCATTTCTTTATTTTTCTTTTTTAAATTTCTATTTGTTACTAATAGTTTGTTACATGATTATAAGATTACAACATAGAGTTCCACACCACACCCACCACCAAAGTTCTGTATCCCCACCCTTCTACCTCCTCATGAATATTGTGTCTACACATATAACCTCTCATACTTATTATTATTATTTTTGTCTCCAGGGTTATTGCTGGGGCTTGGTGTCTGCACTACAAATCCACTGCTTCTGGAGGACATTTTCCCCATTTTGTTACCCTTGTTGTTGTTATTATTATTGTTGTTATTGCTGGATAGGACAGAGAGAAATTGAGAGAGGAGGGGAAACAGAGGGGGAGAGAAAGACAGACACCCACAGACCTGCTTCATTGCCTGTGAAGCGATCCCCTGCAGGTGGGGAGCCGGGGGCTGGAACCGGGAATCATCAACTGGTTCTTGCACTTTGTGCCATGTGCTTAATCCGATGTGCTACCACCTGATTTCCCCCTTCCCCCGCCCCATAGTTCTTATAAGTCTTAAAAACAGCTTGCTTGCATCTGTTTTATTTGGATTTTTTTGTTTTGTTTTGTTTTTGGCAAGTTCATATAATCAGATCTCTAGATTACACATATTAGTGAAACCATCTAGTAGTTGCCTTTCTTTTCTTATTTCACTAAGCATAATCAGTTCCAACACAGATAATTTCTGAAGCTCCTGAAAAGATTGATTTACTGAGAGAAAGTGAGGCAAATCATCTGTCTGGCATATTTGCTGATAGGAACAGAATGTGAAGTTTTATGCTTGCTAGTCAGGCACTCTACCTGCTCTACTACTTGCTGGGCTGCAGAAAGACATTCAAACCAATGGAAAGTACTTACACATAGCACAATTAGACTGAGTCCAGTGTATTGCACTAAACTAAAGTACTCTGGCTGAGGAATGGGTGGTGTGTGTGTGGGGGGGTTTTTTCAGGTTCTGGTGCGTGATGATAGTGGAGGACCTAGTTTGAGGGTGAAAGAGTTTGACTAAGTTGAACAAAACCATATGGTAGGAGGGGTACAACCCCACACAATTCCCACCACCCAATCTCCATATCCCACCCCATCCCCTGATAGCTTTCCCATTCTCTATCCCTCTGGGAGCATGGACCAAGGGTCATTGTGGGTTGTAGAAGGTGAAAGGTCTGGCTTCTGTAATAGCTTCCTCGCTGAACATGGGCGTTGACTGGTCGGTCCATACTCCCAGTCTGCCTCTCTCTTTCCCTAGTAGGGTGTGTCTCTGGGGAAGCTGAGCTCCAGGACATATTGGTGGGGTCTTCAGTCCAGGGAAGCCTGGCCGGCATCCTGATGACATCTGGAACCTGGTGACTGAAAAGAGAGTTAACATACAAATTGGCCATAGTTTCTGACTTGTATGGACGGATAATGGAAAATATAAGGCCTGATATTATTATTTTTTTTAACCTTCACTATTTTTGTATTATTATTATTTTCTCAGAGAGACTGAAACAGAGAGAGGGATAGACCACAGCATCAAAGTTTTCCCCAGTGTGAATTCACATGTGGGTCACATATCATAGCAGGTGCATTCCCAGGGGTGCTGTCTTGCTGGATTTTTTTTTTCCCTCCTGGGTTATTGCTGGGCTTGGTGCCTGCACCATGAATCCACTGCTCCTGGAGGACATTTTCCCCCTTTTTGTTGCCCTTGTTGTTGTAGCCTCGTTGTGGTCATTATTATTATTGCCATTGTTGATGTTGTTCGTTGTTGCATAGGACAGAGAGAAATGGAGAGAGGAGGGGAAGACAGAGAGGGAGAGAAAGATAGACACCTGCAGACCTGCTTCACCGGCTGTGAAGCAACTCCCCTGCAGGTGGGGAGCCGGGGGCTCAAACCGGGATCCTTACTCCAGTCCCTGCGCTTTGCACCACATGCGTGCGCTTAACCCAGTGCACCACCGCCCGACCCCCTGGATTATTTTTTAAAAATATATAAATCACTCCACTTTCTCATAATTTGATAATATATTGTGCAGTTATTATATAATTTGATAATGCTCACTGTTTATATATTGTGCAGTTATTATATAATTTGATAATGCTCACTGTTTATATATTGTGCAGTTATTATATATCTTAATGTGTTCTCATTAGTTCTTGTTGTTTGTGTTAAATAGGATGGAACATTTCCTTTTAATCTCTAGAACTTTGAGTTTCTCTATTATTCATCAGGGTTTTAGAGAGAATTTAAGTGTCAGGAGAAATATACACATTTTAAAAAAGGAAATACAGACATATATCCATGTTATATACCTTTTATGTCAACAGTGGAGGCCTTTTTTTTTTTTTGCCAAAAAAAAAAAGGGCCATTTGGTATTTATAACATCATTTGTGGGTCATACAAAAACATCAGTATAAAAATTAGCATTTAGTTTTACTAAACTCCCAGATTTATTGAGTTTTGAGCTCCTTGGCAGGACCACAAGACTGGACCAGAAGTTTGTCAAGCATTAAACCAGCTCCCCCTGCTCCATGCTGTGTTGCTGATAGTATGGCCTATTTACATAATCATTGTTTTGCCTGATCTTTCTACCTTGAGACCCGCCCTGCCTGCAGGGTATATTAATTCCACCAGTTAAAATCATCGCAACAATTGCTAAGGACGCTTCCACCTTCCCAGCATGCCTTTTTCTTTTCTCCACCCCCTTTCCTAACCATCTCCGTTCCCAACTTGCCACTTCCGGTTTAATCCCATAAAACCTACTTCTGTTCCTGGTTTCGCTCTCTTTTCCCTCCTGCTTCCCGACCAGGAGAAGCAGGAGAAGGGCTGGCATGTAGAGTGGGAGGCGGCCATTGCAGTTTGGTGCCACGTGGCTTAACCTGCTGTGCTCACAGCCGACTCTGGGGCATTCCCGTGTGAATAAAGAATTGTATTACCATGCTGCCACAAGTTCCTGGATCCTCTCTCCCACCCACAATGCTAGCCAGGCAGAAGTTCCCCACCACTTTTTTTTAAAAAAATTTATTTATAAATGGAAATACTAACAAAACCATAGGATAAGACGTGTACAATTATACAAAATTCCTACTGCCAGAGCTATATCCCAAACCTCCATTGGAAGCTTCCCAATTATTTATCCCTCTTGAGCATGGATCCAGGATCATTATGGGATGTAGAAGGTGCAAGGTCTGGCTTCTGTATTTGCTTCTCCACTGAACATGGGTGTTTACTTAAAGTACTAAACCTAAAGTTAGTAGTTATATTTGAGATATATTGCAAGAGCCCCACCTCTGTTTTAAGCAAAGGTTATATTGTCCTCAGGATCTACCATTGCTCAGTGACATGTGGTAATCAAGGTCATATAGCACATCTGAAGTTACTTGCTTTTCTGAAGCATGTACTGATATTTTGAATAGCTTTCCCAGAATCTCTGGGCATGTTTCAAAGGTTTATTATCCTCCAGTTTATTTTGTGCTTATTATTCAACATATAAGTGATAGTTTTGTTGGAGTAGGGTCTGTACTGTAGCACTAGTCAGTTTTATGAGACTTTTTAGAAATGTTCTCTTATCCCTTCTAACACTTGGTGATGTGATAATTGGAAGAAATTTATAACTGGGCTTCCCAAAGTATTTTGTGGAATACTAAACCCAGTAGCCTGTTAATAGACATTACATAGGATCAAAGCAGTGCTGTAGCTAAGTAAGTTTGGGAAACACAGAAATCCAAAACAGTTAAATAGATTTCTTTCCTGAGTAGATCCTAGGAGTTTTTCTTACTTGGTGTGTTTTGTGAATTCCTATGGGAATGAAATCTACAAAGATTTCAAAGGTTTGGAAAGATAGGATGCACTCATGTTTACAGTAAGTGTGACTATTCTGTGAGGCAAATGTGATAACCACTATACAACTGAAAATATGTAACTGTCACTACCAACTTGTGGGAAATTTATATTGTCACTTTCATGCATTCTCAAGATCAATAATAGGCCTGTTTAGTATTCAAGACACTTCTTGAAGGCGTCTGGGTGATGAAGAAAAACATGTACATATAATTTGAAAATATAGTTACCTTACATATTTATAATGACAAAATTATTCTAAATTTCCACCTTTTTTGGATTCCCTGTACACTTTATAGGATTTCTTAAATACTTTTCTAATGGAGCCTTTTTTTTATGGATTATTCTCAGGGACTAGTGTTTCATGAGCCATACTTTGTAAAATATAGGTATAGCCTTAAAATATTCCCAGTGGGGAAATATAATGATTATGCAAAAAGATTGCCAAACCCAAGGCTCCAAAGTACCAGGCTGAGTATTACTATAAGCCAGAGCTACGCAGTGCTCTGATTAAAATAAAATTTAAGTATATATGTATGTGTAATCTTCCTCATTGTAACTGTTTCATGAACTGAAATAGTTGATTTTCTTAGTTGGGTTTCATTTTGATACTAATATTCGAAGTCTACCAAATTATTAGTTCTGTGATTAAGCTTCAGCATTTGCATGTGAAACAAGGATTAAGGCAGCTCTTCCTTGTAACGCACACATGTTTATCATAGTGCTTAGTTCAGAACAGTCAATAAAGTTTGTTAAAGAATTACAGCTGCTAATGTTCTCACACTTTAGACATGAATGGTTTGTCCTTTGGTTTTATTTTTTTAATTTTTCTTAGTGAGAATCATGTGTTTACATTCTATATTGATCCACCTATTTTTATCTTTGGGGCTTTACCACTCTGGGCTGACTTTTTCAAAGAGAGACAGAGAGGCAGAGGAAAAGAAACCACAGCACCAAAGTCTTAATGGGGGCCATATTCGAATCTGAAATTGTGCACATGGCAGAACAGCTTATGACTTAAGTGAACTATTCTGCTGGCTCTATATTTAAATATAATTAGAAAAATCTCTTAGTTTTTACTTTTTCTTTTTGGAAAACAAAAATGACAAGAAAAATCTATCATGAGACTTTAGGGTGAATTTAGGATTCCCATTTACCTTAGTATTCTGTAGCAAAAGTATGTCTTCCCCCCCCCCCCATTTTGTTGCTACCTTTGTTGTTGTCATTATTATTGTTGTCATTGCTGTTGTTGTTGGATAGGAGAGAGAGAAATGGAGAGAGGAAGGGAGACGGAGAGGGGCAGAGAAAGACAGATAACCTACAGATCTGCTTCACTACCTTTGAAGCAACTCCCCTGTAGGTGGGGAGCCAGGGGCTCAAACTGGGATCCTAAGCTGGTCCTTGCTCTTCGCACCATGTGCGTTTAACCCACTGTGCTACCACCCGACCCCCAAAAGTATGTCTTTTTTAATATGATTTTTATTAGTGCTTTAATACTAATTTACAAAATTAATAAGATAATGGGTATAATTCCACACAGTTCCCATCATTAGAGTTCTTTGTCCCCATTCTCTCCCTTGGAAACTACAGGAGTTCTCCCAAGGTCACAGATATGGGTTGACTATTATTTCTATAACCGTCTGTCTATATTTATAAATGTTTGCCCATTTTTTTCTGTCGTCCTGCTTTCCTTTCCTCTCTTAAGTCACATCTACACCTATTGCTACTTTCAAATGTCTTTCCTTTTTTCCCTTTCTCTCTTTGGGACCTGATGGAATTAGAATTCAGAGCCCTCTGTTATTTCCCTAACATTTCCCCTGTGGGAGTATGAACCAAAATTCTTTATGAGGTACAGAAGGTAAAATTTTTGTGTTTAAGCTACTGATAGCTTAGATAGTTTGAGGGAAGAATTCTGCCAGTCCCTGAATTGCACATGTAAGCATGGATACATTGGAAGTTGCATATTAGGGGCTGGCAGTGGTGCCCTGGGTAACTGCACATAGTGCAAAGTGCAAGGCCCCTCTCAAGAATCCTTTTTCGAGCCCCCAGCTCGTCATCTGCAGGAGGGTCGGTCGCTTCACAAGTGGTGAAGTAGGTCTGCAGGTGTCTATCTCCCCCCTATCTTCCCATCCCCTCTCAATTTCTATCCTATCCAATTAAAAAAAAAAAAGAAAAAGGAAAAAATGGCCATCAGGAGCAGTGGATTTGTAGTGCCAGTGCGCCCCAGTGATAACCCTGGAGGCAAAAAAAAAAAAAAAAAACCTAAAACCAAGAAAGTTGCACATTACATTTGGTGTGTGTGTGTGTGTGTGTGTGTGTGTGTGTGTGTGTGTGTGTGTGTGTGTATGTGTTTTGAGCTTTTCTTTCCCACAGTTTACCTGCATATTCTTTGGAACACATTCAACAATCCATATGCAGCTTGTTCATTTTGTGGAGGAGTCAGCAACTAATAAGTGCAGGCAAAATGAGGGTCTAGTTAATGAGGTCAAAGTGGTTGAAATAAATTGTGGGTAACTATTTGGGACCCTCAGATAGCAGTGCATTCTTTAGCCGTTCTGATAGTGCAAAGACTACTAGCAACACATTTTCTAAGCTTGCTTGTATCTGGAAGAAGTCAGAGAAAAATATATAAGGACTATTTTTTAAGAGTAGTGTGAATGATGGACTTCTTACTAGCAGGATGCTAACCAGACAGCAATGTTTTTAATTTAAAAAGTATTTCCGTGTTATTCTAATAGGCATATAGAGATAGCAAAGAGAGACCACAGCGCTGCTAAACTGTAGCTTATGGTGGCATGAAGGATTGAATTTGGAACTTCTGGGACCGCAGGCATGAAAATATAGTGCATGAACCACTGAACTATCTCCCCAGTTCCAGTTCTTAATTTGTTCAAGTTACTACTTTTTTATAAAGAAGTTTTAGAATTTTTCTTATGAGATCAGGCATGTACAGGGTGGCATGACTGTAGATGTGCAGAATTTTTCTAATTGTTGAATGATGTATAGTAAAGAGAATACTTTCTTAAATTTTTTAAAAAATATTTATTGGATAGAGACAGCCAGAAATTGAGAGGGAAGGGGATGATAAAGAGGGAGAGAGACAGAGAGACACCTGCAGTAATGCTTCACCACTCACAAAGCTTTCCCCCTACAGGTGGGGACCTGGGTCTTTGTGTACTGTAATGTATTTACTGAACAGAGAAAGGGGTCTGTCTCTCATACACACACAAACACTCACTCTCTCTCTCTCTTTACTAGAGCACTGCTCAGCTCTGGTTTATTGTGGTGGTGCAGGGGGATTAAATCAGAGCTTTAGGCACGAGAATGTCTTTGCATAACTATTATGCTATCTACCCCCTTCCCCTCCAGTCTCTCTTTCTCTTTCTGTCTCTATCAATTAAAAAAAAAAAAAAAGGCCACTGGGAACAGTAGAGTTTCTGTGCAGGCACCAAACTCCAGTGATAACTCCGGTGGTGATAAACAAATGGGAGAATAAATGAAGTAGATTTATAAAAGTAAACACGGGGTCTTGGGAGCTAGTTCCCCTGAGATAGCATGTACATCACTGTGTAGAAGAGCTTGTGTTGAGCACAACTCCATGTAGGAACACCATGGATAGTATCATGGATGGTGTCTCTCCTTTTTGTCTCTGTCTCTCCTGCCTTCTCTCTTTAAATCAAAAAATGAAAAAAATGGGACCTTGGAAGTTGTTTGATTCTGTTGTGAATGTGTAAGACCTGAGTTCACATACCACAATACTATATTGAGAACATATATTTGTATGTACATACATGCATATTAATGTGACATTTTATTTATGAGCAGAATGTTTTAGTTGCTTTAAAACCTCGATTTTAAGTTCTGTATATGAGGTTTCAGAAATAGTTTCATTTGATAATAGTGTAGGCATCTTTTATCTGTAGTTTTTGTCTTTTATTTAGACTATTAATACAGTGATTAATGAAATGGTTTCAAATTTTTATTTATTTAAATAGTACAAATTTTGAACGAAGAATACCTTCATTCTTGTATGTTCTTTCATAGTTGTTTCCATGGTGAGCATGTTGAGTAAACTTTGGTATAGGCAACTTTATATCACAAGTAGTTTTTAAAGTGTAGGCACACCTGGGCCAGGCAGTGGCACACCTGGTTTAGCATACCTGTGACAAGCAAAAGAACTCAAATTCAAGCCCCTGGTCCCCACCAGCAGGGCTGAAGCTTCAGGTGTGGTGAAGCTGGGCTGTAGGTATCTATATCTCTCTCCCTCTTCCCCTCCCCCTTCCCTCTTGATTTCTCTATCCAGTAAATAAGTTAAGAAAATATTCAACTTTTTTTTAAAAATATTTATTTATTGGATAGAGACAGCCAGAAATTGAGAGGGAAGGGGGTGATAGGAAAGGAGAGAGACACCTGAAGCCCTGCTTCACCACTCACAAAGTTTTCCCCTTGCAGGTGGGGACCGGGGGCTCGAACCTGGGTCCTTGAGCACTGTAACATGTACACTCAACCAGGTGCACCACCACCCAGCCCCAAGAAAATATGTAAAAATGTGGACAAACGTTCATCATAATTGCAACTCTTAGTGACTATAATGTTTTGTATAATCCATTACTCTGTTGCTGAATATTTCAATAATTTATTTTTAAAGTCTGTTTTAGACAATACTGTGGTTAACATATTTATCCAAATAGGTTATAATTTCTTTCATTTTACAAGTATATTTATGTATTATTAGTTTCTTGTGCTAGAAGGGTTAAAAACTTCAGTCAGTCAGTTAGGCTTTGGTGTCTTGTGTTTGTATAACTGTCCTGTGACATCACATTTAACTCATCTTGCCAATTAGCTCTTTCAAAAAAAAAAACAAAAGGGTTTACCTGTTTTCACTTTTACTCCAACTTACTAGTGTATGGTTACTATTTTCAAGTTAACAAGTTTTCTAGGCATAAGATGACATACTCTATTCTGTAAACATATAAAATAAGGATTAATTTAAAATATAAAACTATACATTAAAATTTTGTTCAATAAAAGGGCCTTTTAGATATTTATTTTTTTTAAAATTATTTTAATATTTATTTATTCCCTTTTGTTGCCCTTGTTGTTATATTGTTGTAGTTATTATTGTTGTCGTTGGATAGGACAGAGAGAAATGGAGAGAGGAGGGGAAGACAGAGAGGGGGAGAGAAAGATAGACACCTGCAGACCTGCTTCACCGCCTGTGAAGCGACTCCCCTGCAGGTGGGAAGCTGGGGGCTGGAACCGGGATCCTAACTCTGGTCCTTTCGCTTTGCGCCACCTGCGCTTAACCCGTTGCGCTACCGCCCGACTCCCTAGAGATTATTTCTTATCTGAACTTTAAAAGTTAAGAGGCAAGTTAACTGAAATTACTGATAAAGGAAGTAATATCTTGTAAATTACTATAGTGAGTCATCTGTTTTAGGAATTGATCCTGTTTTTTTTTTTATTAACGACCACATTTTTAGCAGTAGAGATAATTATACAAAGACATTATAATTTGAGAAGTTCTTATTTTTGTCAGTGATAATTTTAAAGATTATTTAAGATTATTATTGTTTTTTTTAATTTGATTTTTAAAAAATATTTATTCCCTTTTGTTGCCCTTGTTGTTTTAATGTTATAGTTATTATTGTTGTTGTTATTGATGTCGTCATTGTTGGATAAGACAGAAATGGAGAGAGGAGGGGAAGACAGAGAGAGGGAGAGAAAGACAGACACCTGCAGACCTGCTTCACACTCCTGTGAAGCGACTCCCCTGCAGGTGGGGAGCCGGGGGCTCCAACCGGGATCCTTACGCTGATCCTTACACTTTGTGCCACCTGCACTTAACCCACTGGGCTACCACCCGACTCCCTGTTTTTTTAATTTGAAGCTAGCACCTGTTCATCGTTAAAAATTAAAAACCGGGGCTGGGTGGTGGTGCACCTGGTTGAGCGCACCTGTTACAGTGCACAAGGGCCCAGGTTTGAGTGCCTAGTCCCCTCCTGCAGAGGAAAACACAAGTGGTGAAGCAGTACTGCAGGTGTCTCTCTGTCTCTTCCTGTTACACCCTTCCCTCTCGATTTCTGTCTCTATCAAATAAATAAATAAATATAGTAAAAAATTAAAATAAACATATGGGAGGGCATACTTTAAAAAATAATACTTGGGGCAGGGTGGTGGCACACCTGGTTGAGCACACACATCACAGTGCACAAGGACCCAAGTTCAAGTCCCTGGTCCCCACCTGCAGGGGGAAAGCTTCACAAGTGGTGAAACAGGGGTGCAGGTGTCTCTCTGTCTCTCTCCCTCTCTATTTCCCCCTTCCCTTTAGATTTCTGGCTGTCTCTGTTCAATAAAGAGAATAAAAGTAAATTTAAAAATATTTAAAAAATAATACCTGAGGGTCGGGCAGTAGTGCACTGGGTTAAGTGCACGTGGCGCAAAGCTCAAGGACCCACGGAAGGATCCAGGTTAGAGCCCTGGCTCCCCACCTGCAGGGGAGTCGCTTCACAGGCAGTGAAGCAAGTCTGCAGGTGTCTATCTTTCTATCCCCCTCTGTGTCTTCCCCTCCTCCATTTCTCTCTGTCCTATCCAACAACAACAACATCAATAACAATGATAATAATAACCACAACAATGGTAAAACAACCAGGGTAACAAAAGGGAAAAAATGGTCTCCAGGAGCAATGATTTCATAGTGCAGGCACCGAGCCCCAGCAATAACCCTAGAGGCAAAAATAAAAATAAAAATAATACTCCAACCCCTGGCTTCAATTCATCAAACCTGTGGAAACCCACTCATGATTCCATTTGCTCTTCTGGATTTAAAACTCTTCCTAATTCTTTGTAAGATATTTATTTATTTTTTTAATGTAAAGGTCTAACTTTTTTTTGTTTTGTTTTTGTTGTGTAGGTGTGAATTCTTTGGAATTGTGAGTATCCTTTTGAAATATGGTGCCCAATTAAATGAACTTCATTTGGCATACTGCCTAAAATATGAGAAGTTTTCAGCGTTTCGCTACTTTTTGAAGAAAGGCTGCCCACTGGCACCATGGAACCATATATCAGAATTTAGAAATCATGCAATTAAAGCACAGACAAAATATAAGGAATGGTTACCATCTCTCTTGCTTGTTGGATTTGACCCGCTGAATATACTGTGCGGTTCTTGGTAAGTCCTAATGCAGAGGAACTTGAGTGTTTGTTTTCTTGAGTGAATGGTCTACTTTTGATTAATTACCCCCTTCCCATTTTCAATCCCTGTGTTGGGAGTGTGTGTGTGTGTGTGTCTTTGAACTGTGGTGTTTTGGAGTAGTTGGTGACATTGAATTCCTAACAAAAAGGCAAGACTTAACTGCTAGGGAGTTGAAAGGGATGGATATCTACTTCTCTAAGAGAGAGATTTCTTCTACTTCAGGCCATGTTTTCTCATTGCTCTTAAAATGCCTGTGAAAGATTAGTTGTAACGGCTTTGGAGGTATGTGTTTTCCCTTAGTCAGCTAGACTGAATACTGCTCAATAGTGCCTTGTCAGAATTTGTCTCCCTTAATAAAAGGGCAATTTCTGAAGCATCTGAAGATGTAACTTCAGGTAATTTTCTCAGAAGGTCACTGCCTATGAGTTGTTATATGAAAGTTAGGAAAGTAGTTTTGGGGGCAAGAAGAGGTAAATGGTGCCAACCTACCAACTCCCAGCATTTGTACAAGTGTCTAGATGGAACTGAGAAGGTAATTGTAGCAGAGAGAGATTTCTTTAGGCTCCATAAATCAAGTCAAGGTAAGAATATAGAATAAAATCTCCAGGAAAATAGAGTACAAGCATTTATAAAATTTTAGTAAAACATCTGGAAGGCTTTATTTTTGTGCTTCAGAAACCACCACTCACTAATGTAGTTTAGATTTTGTGTCTTAGAAGAAAAGGGCTTGGATATCTTACTTGAATTTTTTTCTTTCAGAACAGGTCAGTTTGGGGGTTTATGCCAGGTGGTTCCTACATGTGAATTTACTTTGTATTTTTAGGGACTTCATCTTCTCCCTGGGGATTTTTCCCATCTTTGGATGAAGAAAATTCTTTATCAGCTGGATCCTAATATTTTATTGAAAGTTTATCTTATTTTTTTTAAACTCCATTATAAGAAATTTGGAATTTTTATTATGTATTTTGTTTTCATTTAATTTTTATGATTAATGGTGGCTTCCAGGATTGTAAAATTTCAGGGTGTAATTCCAAAACACACCCACCACCAAAGATCTGTATCCTCACCCTCTCACCTCCTGAAGATAACCACCGTAGTTCTCACAAAGTCTTAGAAACAGTTTGCTTGAGTGTTGTTGTTTGTTGTTGTTATTTGTTTTTGTTTTGGAACCGGGCTTTGCACATGTGTGGCTTCACACTCAGGGCCAGTTTTTTCATAGAGGGACAGACCACAACATGAAAGCTTCCTCTGTTGCTATAAAACATTCCATGTGATGCCAGGGCTCACATCTAAATCTTGTGTATGGTAATGCAGTCACCCTACTTGCCCTGCAATCTCTCCAGCCCCCTAAATGAAAGTTTTATTTATTTTTCACTGTTGCCAGGGCTTTACTGCTCTAGGCCTACTTTTTCCAGATAGCAAGTGAGATGGGGTGCGGGTGGGGGAGGAGAGAGAGCACAGCAGCATGGTGGTATAGCCCCTTCCATGTGGTGTACCAGGAGCTCAAATCTACATGGCAAAGCCTCTCCCAGCTGAGCTGTCTCACAAGTGTGGTTTTATGCTTTTATCAATTTCTGATATGAAATGTTTCACATGTAAGGTTTGTTCACCAATCTTTTTTTTTTAAATACTTTATTGAATAGAGACAGACAGAAAGAAATCAGTAGGAAAGGGAGGAGATAGAGGTTGAGAGAAAGAGGCACCTGCAGTACTGCTTCACCACTCATGAAGCTTCAGCTCTGTAGGTGGGGGCCAGGGGCTTGAACTTGGGTCCTTGTGCATTGTGTGCTCTACCATGTGTGCCAACTGCCTGACCCCTCTTTCTCCATACTTTTATTTAATAAATAAAGCCAGTATTTATTCTAAATATGATTAACATTTTTTTTTTTTTTGCTTTCTTTGATCAAATTTACAGAGAGCTGTTACAAGAAAAATTCTCCCATAAAAAATTCCAGTATGTTGTTAAAGTGAGTTTTGGTTGTATCTTTATTTATATCACACGTAGGCCTGTTGCTTAATCTTTGTCATATGAATTATAAATGTCTCTCCTAGGTATTGCTTGTCTTAAGCAGTCTTAAAAATGTATCTGGCTGAATAATTGCCTGTCACAATGTAATCTACAAAGTTGAAATATATTTTTTTAACTTTAAATGCAAGACTAGTTTCCCTCACAGTGTAATAGGCAAATAATGCAAAGTAAATGTCATCTGTGCAGTTAGTTGATTAACTGTCACTTATTTATGATTGTACCACTACTTTGTACAATGTAATGGTCAGTGCAGTATAACAACAATACATTTTTAGTGGCATTATCAGCACTGGCAAAATAAACTCAGAATTATATGAACTAAAGCTGTGCAAACAGATTGATTTCTTACACATCTGCTTAGATAACTGAATAAAAATGACTTTGCATTTGGCCACAGTGAGAGTTCAGGCACACGAAAGCAGATAAATTAAATCATCAATAAAAGAAATAAGGAAGCAATCAAGTAACCTTTGGTGTGGGGCTCCTAGGAAGTCAAGGAGATTATTTGCCTATTTATTTATTTATTTATTCTTTTTTTTTTTTTTTTTTTTTGCCTCCAGGGTTATTGTTGGGGCTTGGTGCCTGCACTATGAATCCACTGCTCCTGGAGGCTATTTTTTCCATTTTGTCGCCCTGTTGTTGTGCTTGTTGTAATTGTTATCGTTGTCATAGCTGTTGTTGTTGGATAGGACAGAGAGAAATGGAGAGAGGAGGGAAGACAGAGAGGAGGAAAGAAAGATAGGCACCTGCAGACCTGCTTCACCGCTTGCGAAGCAACCTCCTATAGTTGGGGAGCCGGGGGTTCAAACCGGGATCCTTACGCTGGATTATTTGCCTTTGGATAAGATATTTAATCATTTCATCTGTTCTCAGTGTTTCTGACAAGTTGTGATTTCACTAAGAGCTTTCTAAAAGGAAAGCTTTATTTATTTATCTTTTATTTTATTTTTCAAGTTCTTCATTACATGTTTGCATACTGGAGAGTCAGGAATTTGGGAAATAATTTTCACATACTCTTTAGTTAGTCATTTCAGTGGTTATTTGCTCTGACTTATGAAAAATGTCCATAAGAGGACAAGTTTAGAACACTGCTTTTTTTCCCCTATTTTTTACATTCGTTTGTCCTTGCCCAGTAATGTCTCCCTAAAAGTGACCTTGACAAGAATGTATTTTTGAAGTAATATTTCCACTTTATTCTTCATACAATGTGATGGTAGGAAAGTATATGAAGTAAAAGTTTTGTCAGTTCTTTCTAGGCTTTGATTCAGTTTTATGTGTTCAGTGGTATGAAGTCTGCAGTAATTTGAGGATGTCTTTGGGTGTTTAAACTTTATCCTTTCAGAACTCTGACATTATGCATCAGTTAGGATTTTTTTTTTTTTTTTTAAAGTAGAGAACTCAGCTGTGGCTTAAGGTAGTACCAAGGATTGAACCTGGGACTTCAGGGCCTTAGACATGAGTTTTGTATATAACCACGATGCTACCTCCCTGACTCCTATGTATCATTTAGGATGACCAATCCAGATTCAGCAAAGTGATCTAGTTGGGAGGAGAGTATAGCAAATCCACTTAGGGTATTGGTGCTGTCTCTGTCTTCTCCTATCACTGCTTATTGAGAATATGTGGGTGGAGACCCTTAGCCAGTTGCCAGGGTCCTGATATTAGATGGATCCCAGGGTGGAGAGAAAGGCACCACAGCCAGTCACCATAAAGTTGATCAGGAGAGGTCAGGTGGGGACACACATATGGACATCCTTAGCTAGAAGGGTGTCAGGTGTGTGCCTCCCCCCATCCCATCCCAAGCTTCAAGGAAAACTTTGTAAAACTTATGCATTAAAGGACATGGTTCAGACAAAACAGCTGGTACAAAGATCAGAATACATTTCTTTTTTTTAATATTTATTTTTTATTCCCTTTTGTTGCCCTTGTGTTGTTTTATTATTATAGTTATTATTGCTGCCATTGTTGTGAGATAGGACAGAGAGAAATGGAGAGAGGAGGGGAAGACAGAGAGGGGAGAGAAAGATAGACACCTGCAGACCTGCTTCACCACTTGTGAAGCAGAACCCCTGCAGATGGGGAGCCGAAGCTTGAACCGGGATCCTTGAGGCAGTACTTTGTGCCACCTGCACTTAACCCACTGGGCTACCGCCTGACTCCCAGAATACATTTCTAAGGGAGAAAATATCAGGGTAAGGGTGCTTGAAACTCATTATCCAAGTGTCATTATGTCAGGTACCTTCTTTTGATGCCATAAAGATACTGAGTTTATTCCAGTTATCTTGTGCACAATCTCCAGACTCTTAGGGCAGCAGCCAGATATTCAGATTTATGGGTGATCTTTGTGGCAATCCAATCCTCTACTGCCTGTGGGCAGGAATCACTATAATATCCAGACTTCACCTTACAGCAGGAAATTTGTGATAACAGGACAAAGCCTGAAATATAGGCTTCATGGTAAATTACCCAAAGGAATGTACCTTGTAGACAAATAACAGGCAAAACATACATTTTCACATGCATAAGGCAAGGTTGCATACAATTTAGTAAGAATTCTAATAACAAGTATCAAAAAAGACTGAGATCAGAAAGCTTCTTCAACAACTGCTAGAGAATGGGAAGAAATCATCCCAAAGTCTCTAAGAGTTAGAGATTCTTCCTGTCATGTTTTACAGCTATACGCAGTTTAGGTTTCTTTTTTTTCTTAACCAGAGCACTGCTCAGTTCTGGCTTATGGTGATGTGGGGGATTGAACCTGGGACTTCAGAGCCTCAGGCATGAAAGTGTCTTTGCATAACCATTATGCCCTCTACCCCAACTCCAGTTAATTCAGTTTTCTGTAGAAACATGTAGTAGAATATTCATATTCATGGAACTTGACTCCAATTACATGAATATTTTCTATGCTCTAGATTTCTGACTCTTTTCCACATTAAGTTGTTACGAGACTAGGTAGCATGTGTTGTTTTCAGTATGAACCTTTGATATATGTGTGTCTTGCTTATGTAGGATAGACTCAGTCAGCGATGATGTCCTTATCTTCACATTGGAGTTTACTAATTGGAGGAGACTGCCTCCAGCTGTTGAAAAGATGCTCTCTGTTCGTGCCTCAAAGTCCTCTTCAGCTTTCCAGCAACAAATTGGTAAGAAGAACCATTTCTCCCACCCCCCCGAGCTATTTTTTATCAGTGATTAATAATGGTCTGAAAGATTGTAAGACCACTGGGTGTAGTTCCACACTGCACCCAATTCCAAAGTTCTAAGAAGTACCATTCCTTTTTTTAAAAATTTTTTTTTATTTAAGAAAGTATTAATTAACAAAACCATAGGATAGGAGGGGTACAACTCCACACAATTCCCACCACCCAATCTCCATAGCCCACCCCCTCCCACGATAGCTTTCCCATTCTCTATCCCTCTGGGAGCATGGACCCAGGGTCATTGAGGGTTGCAGAAGGTAGAAGGTCTGGCTTCTGTAATTGCTTCCCCGCTGAACATGGGCGTTGACTGGTCAGTCCATACTCCCAGTCTGCCTCTCTCTTTCCCTAGTAGGGTGTGTCTCTGGTTAAGCTGAGCTCCAGGACACATTGGTGGGGTCTTCAATCCAGGGAAGCTTGGCCAGCATCCTGATGGCATCTGGAACCTGGTGATTGAAAAGAGAGTTAACATACGAAGCCAAACAAATTGTTGAGCAATCATGGACCCAAAGCTTGGAATAGTGGAGAGGAAGTGTTAGGGAGATACTCACTGCAAACTCTAGTGTACTTCTGCTTTCAGGTATATATTTTGCATTGTTTATGGATATGTGTGAACATAAGCTCTCTCTCACAGAAACTGGTGTATATCTAGGTTTTGGGACTTTGTTAGAAAGTGAACCACCTGAGATGAAATTAGAGTATACTATGAAAGGAAAGGTCTCACCTGAGTAATGAAGCTGAAGGGTTGTCATTCCACACGTGAAGTCTCTGGACACAGTCTGAGGTGAAGCATGTTGAGGTGGCAATCGTTGCATTGGTTAGGTTGTGATCGGCGGATGCAATATTATTTGGTATGGATTGGGAGACGCATACGGGAAAGTGGGCCCTATCCAAGGGTTCCAGGACTGGGGGAAGTAGAGGCTCTATAGTGGAGATGTGAGGTTCCTGCTGTCTTAGGGTTCAAAAAGACAATCGATAGTTAATGTTATCATCACATTATTTGTTAATTGGGTTAACTTTGAAAAGTCCTTTTGTTAGGGTTTGCTGTACAGTACCCAGTATCTTGTATATAGCTGTGCTATTAGATGCTTCTGATCTACTTGGTCTAGGCTTTTGAGAGAGTCCACATATCAAATACACAGCCTATATATTTAAAAGATTCAGTTTGTGTTTTGAAAAACTTTGAGACATACAATTGATTTTTCCCCTCTCATATTAACTAGTGATTTATATGTCTACATTTTGCTAGGAGTGTACATAAACACCATTCCCACCACCAAAAGACTGTGACCCATCCCTCCCACCCACTCCCACCCCCCACTGGCCCAGGAAGCTGAATGTCTACCCCTCAACACAGGGTTTTTACTTTGGTGCCCTACTTACAATTTGGTCAGGTCCTGCTTTTAGTTTCCCTTTCAGATCTTCTTACTCAACTTCTGTTGATGAGTGGGATCATCCCATACTCATCTTTATCTTTCTGACTTAGCTCACTTAACATAATTCCTTCTAGCTCTGTCCAAGATGGGTCAGAGAAGGTTGGTTCATTGTTCTTGACAGCTGCATAGTATTCCACTGTGTATATATACCACAGCTTTCTCAGCCACTCATCTGTTGTTGGGCACCTGGGTTGCTTCCAGGTTTTAGCTATTATGAATTGTGCTGCTATGAACATAGGAGTACACACCTCTTTTTGGTTGGGTGTTATGGAGTCCTTGGGGTATAACCCCAGGAGAGGAATTACTGGATCATATGGAAGGTCCATGTCTAGCCTTCTGAGAGTTTTCCAGACTGCTCTCCACAGAGGCTGTACCAATTTACATTCCCACCAGCAATGTAAAAGGGTTCTTCTGTCCCCACATCCTCTTCAGCATTTGTTGCTGCTGTCCTTTTTGATGTATGCCATTCTTACAGGAGTGAGGTGTTATCTTAGTGTTGTCTTAATTTGCATTTCTCTGACAATCAGTGACCTAGTGCAGTTTTTCATATGTTTGTTAGCCTTTTGGATCTCCTCTGAGGTGAATGTTTTGTTCATATCCTCTGCCCATTTTTGGATGGGGTCATTTGCTTTTTTGGTGCTAAGTTTGCTGAGCTCTTTATATATTTTGGTGATTAGTTTCTTGTCTGATGTCTGGCATGTGAAGATCTTCTCCCATTCTGTGAGGGGTCTCTCTGTTTGTTTAATAGTTTCTTTGGATGTGCAGAAGCTTTTCAATTTGATGTAGTCCCATTGGTTTGTTTCTGCTTTAGTCTTCCTTGCAATTGGGTTTGATTCATCAAAGATGTCCTTGAGGTGTAGGTGGGAAAGTGTTTTACCAATGTTTTCCTTTAAGTATTTGATTGTTTCTGGTCTGACATCTAGGTCTTTGATCCATTTGGAGTTGATTTTTGTTTCTGGTGAGATAAAGTGGTTCAGTTTCATTCTTCTGCATGTTACAACCCAGTTTTCCCAGCACCATTTATTGAAGAGAGCCTCCTTCTTCCATTTAATCCTTTGGGCCCCCTTATCACTTATGTCCATAGGTGTGGGGATTTATTTCTGGGCTTTCAATTCTGTTCCACTGGTCTGTGTGCCTATTTTTGTTCCAGTACCATGCTGTTTTGATGATGATGGCTTTATTATATAGTTTAAGGTCTGGGAGTGTGATGCCTCCATTTCTGTTTCTTTTCCTCGAGATGGTTTTGGCAATTCTAGGTGTTTTCAGGTTCCAGATAAATGATTGTAGTGTTTGTTCTATTCTCTTAAAGAAGCTTGGTGGAACTTTGATGGGTATTGCATTAAATTTGTATATGGCTCTGGGGAGAATATTCATTTTGATGATATTTATTCTTCCAATCCATGAGCATGGGATATCTTTCCATTTCTTTGTATCAGTTTCTATTTCCTTGAGTAGCAACTCATAGTTTTCAGCATACAAGTCTTTCACTTCTTCGGTCAACTTTATTCCTAGGTATTTGATTGATTTTGCTGAAACAGTAAATGGGAGTGATTTCTGGATGTCTTCTTCTTCAGATTTAGTGTTTGCATAAAGAAATGCCATTGATTTTTGTACATTGATTTTGTAGCCTGATACCTTGCTATATTGCCTAATAACTTCCAGTAATTTTCTACTGGATTCTTTAGGTCTTTCTGTGTATACTATCATATCATCTGCAAATAGTGAGAGCTTGACTTCTTCCCTTCCAATCTGTATTCCTTTGATTTCTTTCTCTTGCCTGATTGCTATGGCAAGAACTTCCAATACTGTGTTGAAGAGTAACGGTGACAGTGGACAGCCCTGTCTAGTCCCCGATCTGAGGGGGAATGCTTTCAGCTTCTGTCCATTGAGTATGATGTTGGCTGTAGGTTTGCTATATATAGACTCCACTATTTTGAGGAATTTCCCATCTATTCCCATTTTTTGTAGAGTTTTGAGCATGAACGGGTATTGGATTTTGTCAAAGGCTTTCTCTGCATCTATTGAGATAATCATGTGGTTTTTGGCTTTGCTTTTATTGATGTGGTGAATGACATTGATTGAACCAGCCTTGCATTCCTGGGATGAATCCCACTTGGTCATGATGAACAATCTTTTTGATATGTCGCTGTATGCGGTTGGCCAAGATCTTGTTTAATATTTTGGCATCTATGTTCATCAGAGATACTGGTCTGTAGTTTTCCTTTTTTGTTCTGTCCCTATCAGCTTTTGGTATCAGGGTGATGTTGGCTTCATAGAAGGTGGAAGGGAGTATTCCTGTTTCTTCAATCTTATGGAATAGCTTAAGAAGTATGGGTATTAACTGTTTCCTGAAAGTTTTGTAGAATTTGTTTGTGAAGCCATCTGGTCCAGGACTTTTGTTGTTGGGGAGATTCTTAATAACGGTTTCAATTTCTTTGTCTGTGATTGGTGCATTTAGATTTTGTAGTTCTTCTTGGTTCAGTTTTGGAAGTGCATAGGTTTCTAGGAATTGTTCCATTTCTTCCAGATTCTCTAGCTTGGTGGCATATAGTTCTTTATAGAAGTTTTGCAGGATTCTCTGGATTTCTGTGGTGTCAGTTGTTATATCTCCTCCTTCATTTACAATTCTATTAATTTGAGTCCTCTCTTTTTTGTTTGGTGAGTCTGGCTAGGGATTTGTCAGTTTTGTTTAATCTTTCGAAGAACCAATATTTGGCTTCATTGATCTTTTGTATGGTTCTTTTATTTTCGATGTTGTTTATTTATGCTCTAACTTTAATGATTTCTATCCTTCTGGTTGCTTTAGGGTTCCTTTGTTCCTATTCCTCTAAGTCCTTGAGGTGTGCAGTAAGGTCGTTCATTTGAGCTTCTTCTTGGTGTTTAATATGTGATTGTATGGCTATAAGTTTCCCTCTCAGTACTGCTTTAGCTGTGTCCCAAATATTTTGATAGGTTGTGTCTTCATTTTCATTAGTTTCCAGGAACATTTGAATTTCCTGCTTGAGTGACTCTCTGACCCAGTGGTTCTTAAGGAGTATGTTGTTTAGTTTCCAAATTCTGTGACTTTTAATAATTGTCTGTTTGTTGTTAAATGTTAGTTTTACTCCACTGTGGTCTGAGAAGATACTTGGGATGATTTCAGTGCTCTTGAATTTATTGATGCTGTCTTTGTGGCCTAACATGTGGTCTATCCTTGAGTATGTGTTATATGGATTTGAAAAGAAGGTGTATTCCAGTTTTTTGGGGTGGAGGAGTCTGAAAATGTCCAAGAGGTCTAGTCTGTCAATCTCTTCATTCAATTCTCTTGTATCTTTATTGGTTCTCTGCTTTGTTGATCTGTCTAAGTGTGAGAGTGGGGTATTGAAGTCTCCCACTATTATTGTATTACTACAATACAATAATATGTATTACTACAATATTGATGTATTTTTGAAATTCTTTCAGTAGGTGCTTAATGTATTTAGATGGTCCAGAAGTACCATTCTTAAGTAGAGTTCATTACTTTTTCTTTTTAATTTATTTTATTTATAAAATGGAGATATTGGCAAGACCATAGTATAAGAGGGGTAAAATTCCACACAATTCCCACCACCAAAACTCCATATCCAAACCCCCCCCCCCCCAAAGCTTTCCTATTCTTTAGGAATTCTCTAGGAATATGGACCCAGGATCACTATGAGGTGCAAAAGGTGGAAGGTCTGGCTTCTGTAATTGCTTCCCTGCTGAACATGGGTGTTGGCAGGTCGATCCATACTCCCAGCCCGTCTCTCTCTTTCCCTAGTGGGGTAGGGATCTGGGGAGGCGGGGCTCCAGGACACATTGGTGTGGTAATCTGCCCAGGGAAGTCAGGTTGTCATCATGGGATCATCATGAACCTAAAGGCATGAATATTGCAGATGAATATTTTTTAGGGGTCTCTGTTTCGGAGAAAGCTAGTAGGTTTCTTTTAGGTTTATTCCAAGGGGCCCATGGCTTTACTAGCTTTTGCTGGAGTCTGACAGCTAACATGCAGGTGGACCCAAGGTAGTGTCTTGGTAGATGGTGTCAATAGTTGGAAAAAGGTCTAAAAACTTTTTATTCTCTTCTTTCTCTATGTTGTATTTTTTAATTTTAAATATTTATTTATTTTCCCTTTTGTTGCCCTTGTTTTTCAGTGTTGTTGTAGTTATTGATGTCATCGTTGTTGGATAGGACAGAGAGAACTGGAGAGAGGAGGGGAAGACAGAGGGGGAGAGAAAGATAGACACCTGCATACCTGCTTCACAGCCTGTGAAACGAAGCCCCCTGCAGGTGGGGAGTCGGGGGCTTGAACTGGGAGCCCTACAGCGGTCTATGTTGTAATTTTAAGTGGTCATTGGAGAATATATATTAAATTGTATGTGTTTTGCATTCTTACTATGAAGGTAAAGAATAGAATTGGGGGAGGTACTAATAATTTCTTTCAGTAAAACCATATAAGGGTTGTGTAAGCAAAAATGAGTTACAAATCTTGTGAGTGTGGCTAGGTGGTGGTGCACCTGGTTGAGTGTACATGTTACAGTGTACAAGGACCCAGGTTCAAGCCTCCAGTCCCCACCTGCAGAGGGAAAGCTCCACAAGTGGTAAAGCAATGCTGCAGGTGTCTTTCTTTTTCTCTCCCTATCACCCCCTTTTCTCTCAATTTCTGGCTGTCTCTATTCAATAGATAAAGACAATAAAAATTTAAATTATATTCAATAAATAAACACCCTCCTTTCTACTATAAGATATAGAATATTCATTTAAAAAATTCTTGTGAGTGAATATTAGTTTGTGATCAGAAAAGTGCTAGATTTAGTTTTTCTCTGAAGTATGTTTGGGTTTGTGTTTTCTATATTTTATCATTTATAAAAGGAAATAGTACATGTACCAGTATATGCCAGTGTATTGGTATGATATAACTATGAAGGAAAATTCTTTGAATTGGCTGATACTTCAAATGACCTTTTAAATTCTTTAAAAATTTTTTTATTGTCTTTATTTAATAGAGACAGCCAGAAATTGAGAGAGGAGGGGGAAGCAGAGAGGGAGAAAGACAGAGAGACACCTGCAGTCTTGCTTCATCACTCACAAAGCTTTTCCCCTGCAGGTGGGGGACTAGGTGCTCTAACCTGGGTCCTTCTGCACTGTAATGTGTGCACTCAACCAGGTGTGCCACCACCCAGCTCCCTTTAAGTGATGTTTTAAAAATAAATTCTTGGGGGCAGACAGTGGCACAGCAGGTTAAGCACACATGCAATGAAACGCAAGGACCAGTGTAAGGAGCATGGTTTGAGCCCCCGGCTCCCCACTTGCAGGGGGGTCCCTGAAGCAGGTCTGCAGGTATCTGTCTTTCTTTCTGTCCTCCCCTTCTCTCTCAATTTCTCTCTGTCTTATCCATCAGCAATAAGAATAACAGCAACAATGATAAACAACAAGGGCAACAAATGGGAAAAAATAGCCTCTAGGAGCAGTGGATTCGTAGTGTAGGCACAAAGCCCCAATTATAACCCTGGAGGCAAAAAACAAAAACAAAAGAAAAATAAATAAATAAATACATTCTCAGCTTACTAATGACTTTAAAAAATTAAGTTACACATATTAGCAGCATCTATTTGTCTGCTTATTGATTTTTTAAATATTTATTCCCTTTTGTTGCCCTTGTTCTTTCGTTGTAGTTATTATTGTTGTTGGATAGGACAGAGAGAAATGGAGAGAGGAGGGGAAGACAGAGAGAGGGAGAGAAAGATAGACACTTGCAGACCTGCTTCACGGCCTGCGAAGCGACTTCCCTACAGGTGAGGAGCCAGGCTCAAACAGGGATCCTTACTGGTGCTTGCACTTTGCGCCACGTGCGCTTAACCTGCTCTGCTACAGCCAGACTCCCCGCTTATTTATTTTTGTCATTACCAGGGCTTCACCACTCTGGACCAGTATTTTTAGATAAAGACAGAGAGAGAGAGAAAAACAGCACAGCATAGGAACACTCTCCAAAGTGGTGGGATCTGGGCTCAAATCTGGAGTAGAAGCTTTTGTACAAGGCAGCCAGGTAAAACTCATCGCGCTACATTCAAAGTTGTTTGTTTACTTACTCAGATTTATTTTACTTTAACTATATTTTGTTTACCAGACTATGTATTAAGGAAAATGATTTCTTCACTGCTATCTTTTTTTTTTACATGAAATGTAGCTCTTAACAAAATATGCTGAATAGATTTTTAGCAAGTAAACTTATGCATATGTAGAAATGCCTTCTCTCTTGGAAAATTATACATAAGTGAATCTTCTTAATCACATATTCAGGAGAACATGCTCTTGAGGTGTATTCAAAACCATTAGAGAGGTTTCTAATGAAGAAAAAAGTAATTTGGTTGGAGTCTCCGAGCCTTCCAGTGCAAAATATTCTTAATGATAATGTCGGAAAACTCACTTATATGTAATTCTTAATGTTGAGAATTGCACCTGCTTTTTCTAATTATGTATCTGCCGCAGAAGAGAACAAATGTCTATTCAGAACAGACAGAATATAGGACAATAGATTTGGGAACAAAAGTCAAAAGAGGGAGCATATGCCAAGTGGGAAAATGACTGCAGCATATCAATTAGTAAAGATATGTGAGAGTTCACTCGGAAGACTTTAACATATGGCAAGTTTGTCCAGATGAAGTTAAAAACTAAGCACGAGTACATTACCCTGAAGTAGATTAAATCCATCAAGGGCTTCTTGTTTAATTAGGCACTAGGTAGAGCTTGTATAGGATAATAATTATCATCTCTTAAGAGGATTTTATTTTGGCTGAAGATTTGCAAAAGCCTTTCTCAGAGGTATTAATGTAGCTAATTCTTTTTTGATCTATTTCTTTAGCTAAGACCTCTTTTCTTGGTTCTAGTCTCGCATATTCAGCTGCTTTTCGAACACCATCACTTGTTATCCCTTATTTTAACATTTAAATTTTGAACTGTCTTTCCCCCTATAAATCCTACTGTTTCTTCTCCCTGTTTCCTGCTTCAGTAGATGAGGTGGTTTGGGAGTGCTGTTCGCACACTAGAAGCAAGTTACTCCTGGCAGCTGTTTTTAACAGCTTAATCCATAGCAATGCTTTATCCATAGCAATGACATTCAGCAGAGATCATTTAACCCCTCAGGGGATGATATTAGACAAACTTTTTTTTTCTTCCTCTTTTGGTCACAGCTGGTAGAGGTACTATGGGGGAAAATTCCCTGAATTGATTGATATTTTGAATTATGTTTTTATAACAAATCCTGAGAGTAGAGGCCAAAGGTGCTGCTAAGCACCCCATCACCCCCCCCACCACACACACACACACACACACACACACACAAAGAATTATCTGACCCCCAAATACCAGCTGAGAAACTCTAATCCTTATTAGCCACTATTGTGTTGTTCAGTCTTAAAAATTCTTTTTGGGGCTGGGGTAGATAACATAATGGTTATGCAAAGAGACTCTTATGCCTGAGGCGCCAAGATCCCAGGTTCAATCCCCCACACCATCATAAGCCAAAGCTGAGCAGTGTTATGGTTTAAAAAAAGGAAAAAAAATTCTTTTAAAAGTCTGTCACTATTTGCAGATGATACGGAAGTATATACATAGAAAATCCAAAAGAATCCTGTGGAAAACTGGAAAAGACCAAGCAAAGCTCCTGGAAATTCGTGGCAGGCTACAAAATCAGTATATAAATTTCAGTGGTGTTCCTCTATACAAATACTAAACCAGAAGAAGAAGAAATCCAGAAATTGATTCTATTCACCAAAGAAGCAAAGCCATTCTAGGGATAAATCTAACAAAAGAAGTGTAAGGTTTTTACACTGAAACCTATGAGACACTTCTTAAGGAAACAGAAGAAGATATGAAGAAATGAATTAGATTGGAAGAATTAACATCGTCAAAATGACTGTTCTACCCAGAGCTATATATAGATTTAACACAGTCTCTATCGAAGTCCTACGAAATTTCTTCAGGAGAGTAGAACAAAAGATCCAAAATGGAGACAGAAAATATCCAAGAGAGTCAAAACGACCCTGAGGGAAAAGAGCAAGAATGGAGGCATTATGCTTGCTGATCTCAAAACATACTACAAAGCTACTCTAATCAAAACTTCCTGGTACTAGAACCAAAAATAGATATACAGACCAGTGGGGTAGAATTGAGAACCCCCAAATTAGGCCCCACACCTATAGTCAGCTAATTTTTGATAAGTGAGCCCTAAACACCAAACACAAAAGGAGAGCCTGTTCTACAAATTGTGTTGGGAAAATTGGGTCAAAACATGCAGAAGAATGAAATTGGACTAGCACATTTTTTTTTTTTTATCATATATAGAAGTTAGTTCAAAATGGATCAAAGATTTAGAAGTTAGGCTAGCAGCCTAGTTGGGCAGAACTCTCTTCCACATAAGTTTTTGCAGCATCTTCATCTATTCAAACCCAATTACAATGAAAATAAAAGCAAAAATAGACCTATAGGACTACATTAAACTGAAGAGCTTCTGCATAGCAAAAATGAAGCCCCCCCACCCGCAGAGTGGCTAATAATCTTTATGTGTTATACAGCAGACAGAGGACTGATAATCAAAATACACGAAGAACACACCAAACTGAACAATAAAAAGACAAACAAACCCCACTGAAAAATGGAGGTGGGGGTGGGTGGGTGATGGTGCACTTGGTTAAGCACAGGTTACCATGCATAAGGACTCAGGTTCAAACCCCTGCTCCCTACCTATGGAGGGTGTGGTAGTGGTGGTATAGGGGAGGACATTCTCCTACATTGCCCGTGGGAATGTGAATTAGTCCACCCCCTATGGAAAAGTCTGGAGATTCATCAGAACCCTAGAAATGAACCTGCCTTAGGACCCAGCAATCCCTCTCCTGGGGATTTATTTACCCAGGGAAATAAAAACACCTATCTGAAAGGACCTGTGCGAACCTATGCTCATAACAGCACAGTTTGAAATATCCCCAAACTTGAAAGCAACCCAGATTCCCAACAACAGACTAATGGCTAAGAAAGTTGTGATACACATACACGATGGAGTACTATGCAGCTGTTAAAATTGATAAAGGTCATCTCCTTTGCAGTATCATGGTCAGAACTTGAAGGCATCATGTTGAGTGGCACAAGCCAGAAAGAGAAAGACCAATACCAAACAATCTCACTTACAGGTGGAATTTAAGAATAAAGGGCAGTCACCGAACCCCTGGAAGAAAAAAAAAAAACAAACAGAAATGAACAGTGTGCTGGTAGAAACAAACAAACAAACAAAAATGAATTTTGACAAATACAAGGTATGCTCAAGTTAAATTGTAATTTAACTTGATAATTTAACTTGTGAGATAAAATTCTAGAAAAGATTTAGCTTAAGGACTGAAATGAGGTACCTGTTAGACATTTTATGTATTAGAATTAAACAAGATGGAATGCTGAGTCCGTTTCTCCTCCCTTCCCTTTTTTTTTTCTAACACAACAATTTGAAGAACACAGGCATTTCTCAGTGGAAGAGCACAGTACATGCATGTCTGAGGATTCAGGATTCATCCTTGGTATTACAGTTGCCCGAGCTGAGTGGTATGCTGATATCTCTTTTTCTCTCCTTAAAAAATAAATAAATGGGGCCGAGTGATGGCACACCTGGTTGAGTACACATATCACAAAGCACAAGGACCTGGGCTTGAGCCCCTGGTCCCCACCTGCAGGGAGAAGCTTTGTGAGTGGTGAAGCAGTGTTGTGGGTATCTCTCTCTCTCTCTCTATTCCCCCTTCACTCTCTGTTTCTGGCTGTCTTTATCCAGTAAATAAATAAAGATCTTTACAAAAAATTAAAATAAATAAATGGGCTGGGTTATGGTGCACCTAGTTAAGGGCACATAGTACTAAGGGCAGAAGGACCTGTGCAAGAACCCATGTTCGAGCCCTGGCTCCCCACAAGTGGTGAAGCAGGTTTTTATGTGTCTATCATTCTCTCCCTCCCTGTCTCCCTCTCCCTCTCACAATTTATCTCTATCCTATTGAATTAAATAGAAAAAGAAAAAAAAAAAAAGGAACAGGCCATCCAGGAGCAGTGGATTCATAGTACCAACACCGAGCTCCAGAGATAACCCTGGAGGAAAAAAAAAAAAGAATAAAGGGCAGTAAGGGAAGATATAAGGAGAAACTTGGACTGATGTGGCGTATTACACCAAAGCAAAGGCCTCTGGGGGAGGAGAGAGAGGGACAGGATGAAGGAACATTGAAGTCCTGCGGTATCTCCTAGATACCATTCAGGGGCAGATGAGAGGCTGTACTTGTGTGTGTAAACCACTAACCCACTTAAAAAAATTAACAATAATATACTCATAAAATTCAAGTGTTATGGAAAGGATAAAATTTTCTCTTTAATCCTGCCTTGGAAAGTCTTATTCTTATTGCCAACTATTAAGGAAATGAAACATCCTCACCCTTCGTTTTGTTAGTCTCACTAGTGTTTCCTCGTCTGAAGATCAACCATTCAATGTTGAATTCGAGTAGGACTTGGAAGAAAAATATGTCTATCTGCTTACCTGGCTGTAGCTGAAATGGGATTATGATTCTTTTCCCTGCAGTTGAAGCTGTCTTGGTGCACCCAGTTCCCCCTTTTTCTCCAGTTGTCAGGACATTCAGTTTTTATTTTTATGTTTGTTTTACTTTACTGGAGGATGAATGGATTATAGTGCAGTTATTGTGGACACATGGATGCAGTTTCTTAACTCCCTGTGTTAGATGTCTGCATCACACTCCACCCGCCACAAAACAAGCCCCTTTATACCACCATCCACCAGGATAACACCTCCCACCCCTTGCCAATGCCCCTCTTCCCCCTCTTTCCCCAGTGTCCTTTGCTCTGGTGCAGTACATCACATCCATTCCATGTTTTATTTTATGTTTTCCTTTTCTCTTCTTGTCTTTTCAGTTTCATCTGTGTGTTAGTGCAGTATTCATTGTTCTCATTTCTCACTTAATATGCCTCCTTCAAACTCCATCCAGAGAAACCATCAAATATTTCGAGGAAAGCATTGACAGAACTCTTTTCCATGTAAGCTTTCAATGAATCTTTAATGACTCAAGCCCTCCTTCAAGGAAAACAAAAACAAAAAGACACCGATGGAACTACATAAAATTGTTAAGTTTCTGCAGAACTGAAGGAACCACCACCAAAACCGAGAGACTTCCTATGGAAGGAGGGAGACCTTTACATCAAACCAGGGATGAAGAAACCAGAACACTCAATTTTACGTATTGGTTAGCTGTCCCCCCCCCCCATTTATATTTTTTATTTTTATTATTTTTATTATTATTTTTTAATAACCAGAGCACTGTTCAGCTCTGGCTTATGGTGGTGTGGGGGATTGAACCTGGGACTTTGGAGCCTCAGGAATGAGAGTCTGTTTGTGTAACCATTATGTTATCTACCCTCTGCCCCCTTATTTGTATTTTGAGGTGCAGAATTTCATTAAAGAATGTAAAGGTGCTTTTTGCAGCAATACTATTATATAAGTTCTTAGAAAATTTCAGTGCCTTGGGGAGGTGGTGGCACACATGGTTGAGCGCAATGTTATAATGTGCAAGGGCCTGGGTTCGAGCCCCAAGTCCCCACCTGCAGGGGGAAAGCTTTGAAAGTAGTAAAGCAGTGCTGCAGCTGTCTGTCTATCTCCTCTCTGCCTCCTCCTTTCCTCTTAATTTCTGGCTGTCTCTAACAAATAAATAAATGAATAATTTTTTCAATGCCTTGATCAAAATTCTCCTTTTTCACAAGTAACAACAACATAGCTTGGTTTCTATAAATTAAAAATACAAATAGCCCTTCCTGCTTATCTATTTTAAAAAATTTTATTTTATTTATAAAAAGGAAACATTGACAAAACCACAGTTCCCACCACCAAAGCTCCGTATCCCATCCCATCCTATGCTTTAACCCTCTAGGAGTATGGACCCAAGGTCATTGTGGGTTGCAGAAGGTGGAAGGTCTGGCTTCTGTAATTGCTTCAGTGCTTAACATGGGCATTGACAGGTCGATCCATACTCCCAGCCTGTCTCTCTCTTTCCCTAGTGGGGCGGGGCTCTGGGGAATCAGAGCTCCAGGACACATTATCCAGGGAAGTCTGGTTCAGCCACCAAGTTCCAGCTGCTTATCTTTTAATCACTGAATCAGATTTTTCTTCATTTTTATACACCACAGAAAATTTTCTGATTGCAACTTTCATAACAATTTTTTTCTCTTTTTTTTAATTGGGGAATTAATGTTTTACATTCAACAGTAAGTACAAGTTTGCACATGCATAACATTCCCCACTTTCCCATATAACAATACAACCCCCACTAGGTCCTCTGAATCCTTCTTGGACCTGTGTTCTCCCCACCCACCCATCCCAGAGTCTTTTACTTTGGTGCGATACGCCAATTCCATTTCAGGTTCGACTTGTGTTTTCTTTTCTGATCTTGTTTTTCAACTTCGGCCTGAGAGTGAGATGATCCCATATTCATCCTTCTGTTTCTGACTTATTTCACTCAGCATGATTTTTTCAAGTCCATCCAAGATCGGCTGAAAATGGTGAAGTCAACCATTTTTTACAGCTGAGTAGTATTCCATTGTGTATATAGACCACAACTTGCTCAGCCACTCATCTGTTGTTGGACACCTGGGTTGCTTCCAGGTTTTGGCTATTACAAATTGTGCTGCCAAGAACATATGTGTACACAGATCTTTTTGGATGGATGTGTTGGGTTCCTTAGGATATATCCCCAGGAGAGGAATTGCAGGGTCATAGGGTAGGTCCATTTCTAGCCTTCGGAGAGTTCTCCAGACTGTTCTCCACAGAGGTTGGACCAACTGACATTCCCACCAGCAGTGTAGGAGGGCTCCTTTGACCCCACACCCTCTCCAGCATTTGCTGCTGTTACCTTTTCTGATATATGACATTCTTACAGGAGTGAAGTGGTATCTTGTTGTTGTCTTTATTTGCATTTCTCTGACAATCAGAGACTTGGGGCATTTTTTCATGTGTTTCTCGGCCTTTTGGATCTCTTCTGTGGTGAATATTCTGTCCATTTCATCCCCCCATTTTTTGGATGGGGTTATTTGTTGTCTTGTTGTTGAGTTTTGCAAGCTCTTTATATATGTTGGTTATTAAACTCTTGTCTGATGTATGGCATGTAAAGATCTTCTCCCATTCTGTGTGGGGTCTCTTGGTTTGGGTAGTGGTTTCTTTTGCTATGAAGAAGCTTTTTAATTTAATGTAGTTCCATAGGTTTATGCTTGCCTTAGTCTTCTTTGTAATTGGATTTGTTTCATTAAAGATGTCTTTAAAATGTATGCGGAAAAGAGTTCTGCCAATATTTTCTTCTAAGTATCTGATAGTTTATGGTCTAACATCCAAGTCCTTGATCCACTTGGAATTTACTTTTGTATTTGGTGAAATACAGTGGTTCAGTTTCATTCTTCTGCATGTTTCAACCCATTGTTTCCAACACCATTTGTTGAAGAGACGCTGCTTCCCCATTTAATAGTCTGAGCCCCTTTGTCAAAGATTAGATGTCCATAGGAGTGGGGCCTCACTTCTGGGCTCTCATTTCTATTCCACTGGTCAGTGTGTCTATTCATGTTCCAGTACCAAGCAGTTTTGATCACAATAGCACTATAATACAATTTGAGATCTGCAGTGTGATGTCTCCGGTTCTGTTATTTTTTCTCAATTGTTTTGCCAATTCTAGGTCTTTTCTGGTTCCAGATAAACATTTGTAGCATTTGTTCTATTCTCCTAAAAAATGTGCTTGGGATCTTGATGGGGATAGCATTAAATTTGTGTATGGCTCTAGGTAGTATATTCATTTTGATGATGTTAATTCTACCAGTCCATGAACATGGAATATCTTCTTTGTGTCTTTTTCAATTTCCTTGAGTAGTGACTCATAATTTTCAGTATACAAGTCTTTCACTTCTTTGGTTAGGTTTACTCTTAGATATTTTATTGTTTTTGTTGCTATAGTAAAAGGAATTGATTTCTGGATTTCAATTTCTTCTAACTTAGTGTTTGCATAGAGGAATGCCACTGACTTTTGAATGTTAATTTTGTAGCCTGACACCTTACTGTATTGGCTGATGATTTCCAAAAGCTTCTTGCTGGATTCCTTTGGTTTTTCTGTGTATACTATCATGTCATCTGCAAATAGGGAGAGTTTGACTTCTTCTCTTCCAATCTGTATCTCTTTAATCTCTTGGTCCTGCCTGATTGCTATGGCAAGAACTTCCAACACTATGTTGAATAGTAATGGTGATAGTGGGCAGCCCTGTCTAGTACCTGATCTGAGTGGAAATGCTTCCAGTTTTTCACCATTGAGTATGATGTTGGCTGTAGCTTTGCTATATATAGATAGACTCCACTATCTTCAGGAATTTTCCATCTATTCCCATTTTTTGTAGTTTTTTGATCATAAAGGGATGTTGTATTTTGTCAAAGGCTTTCTCCACATCTATTGATACAACCATGTGGTTTTTGGTCTTGCTTTTGTTGATGTGGTGGATCACATTGATTGATTTATGTATATCAAACCAATCTTGCATGCCTGGGATAAACCCCACTTGGTCATGATGAATAATCTTTTGAATATACTGCTGTATCCGGTTGGCTAGAATTTTGATCAGTATTTTTGCACCTATGTTCATCAGAGATATTGGTCTGTAGTTTTCTTTTTTGGTTGTGTCCCTGTCTGCTTTTGGTATCAGAGTGATGTTGGCTTCATAGAAGCTGGCAGGGAGTATTCCAGTGTCTTCAATCTTCTGGAAGACTTTTAAAAGTAGAGGTATTAGTTCTTCTTTTAAGGTTTTGTAGAATTCATTTGTAAAACCATCTGGTCCAGGACTTTTATTTTGGGGGAGATTTTTGATAACTGTTTCCATTTCATTAGCTGTGATGGGCCTGTTCATATTATCCACTTCCTCTTTACTTAGTTTTGGAAGTTGGTAGGTATCTAGCAAACCGTCCATTTCTTCCAGGTTCTCTAGCTTGGTGGCATATAGTTGTTCATAGAAGCCTCACATGATATGTAGAATTTCTGCGGTGTCTTTTGTGATATCTCCCCTTTCATTTACTACCTGATTTATTTGGGTCTTCTCCCTTTTTTGTTTTGTGAGTCTGGCTAAAGGTTTGTCGATTTTGTTCACTCTTTCGAAGAACCAACATTTACTTTTGTTGATCTTTTGTATGGTTTTCTTATTCTCAATGTTATTTCCGTCCTAACTTTAGTAATTTCTGTCCTTCTGGTTCATTTGTTCTTCTTCTTCTTCTACGTCTTTAAGATGTACAATCAGGATGTTTGTGCTTTTTCTTGTTTCCTAATGTGTGCTTGTAAAGCTATGAACTTCCCTCTCAGCACTGCCTTAGCTGTGTCCCAAATATTTTGATAGCTTGTGTCTTCATTTTCATTGAAGTCTCGAAACATTTTGATTTCTTCCTTTATTTCCTCTTTGACCCAGAGGTTGTTAAGAAGTGTACTGTTGAGCTTCTGCATTTTGGGACTGTTACTAATCTTTTGTTGATTGTTAAGCGTTAGTTTAATTCCACTGTGGTCTGAGAAGATACTTGGGATGATTTTAGTGCTCTTGAATTGGCTGATGCTGTCTTTGTGGCCTAACATATGGTCTGTCCTTGAGAATGACCCATGTGGATTTGAGTAAAATGTGTATTCCAGTTTCTTGGGATGAATGACTCTGAAAATGTCCAATAGTTCTAGTTTATCTCTCTTCATTTAGCTTCCTTATTTCTTTATTGATTTTCTGCCTGAATGATCTGTCAAGTTGAGATAGTGGGGTGTTGACGTCCCCTACTATGATTGTGTTGCTGTTAATATATTGCTGTAGCTCTTTCAGTAGAAGTTTGATGTATTTAGATGGCTTCTCATTGGGTGCATAGATGTTAATAATTGTTAGGTCCTCTTGATTGAATTATCCTCTGAGCATTAAGTAGTGTCCATTCCTATCTTTTTTAATCTTATCTATTTTAAAGTCTATCATGTCATATATGAGAATAGCTGTTCCTGCCCCTTTTTGTGGGCCATTGGCTTATATGATAGTTTTCCATCCTTTCACTTTAAGTCTGTGTTTGTCTTGTTGAGTTAGGTGGGTTTCCTGTAGACAGCATATTGTTGGGTTGTATTTTATGATCCATCTTCCTACTCTGTGTCTTTTAATAGGTGAATTCAGGCCATTGACATTTATTGATATCAAAGATTGAAGATATTTGAACACCATTCTTGTAGAGTTTTAGAGTGTTCTGATATATGTCCTATTTATGATGGTCTGACTGTTTATAGAAGACCTTTCAGAACTTCTTTCAGGGCAGGCTTGGTGATAGTTGATTCCTTCAACTGTTGCTTGTCTGAGAAGGTTTTGATGCCTCCCTCTAGTCTGAATGACAGTCTAGCAGGATATAGTATTCTTGGTTGAAATCCTTTCTCATTGAGCACTCAATAGACATCTTGCCATTCTCTTCTGGCCTGTAGTGTTTGTGTGGAGAAGTCTGCTGCTAATCTTATGGGTTTTCCTCTGTAGGTGACTCTTTGTTTTTCTCTTGCGGCCTTCAGGATCCTTTCTTTATCCTTATTCCTTTCCGTTCTAAATATGATGTGTTTTGGTGTCTTTAAGTCTTGGTTAATTCTGTTTAGAACCCTCTGGGCTTCTTGAATCTTTATGTCTTTGATGTTGTCTAGACTAGAGAAGTTTTCAGCTATTATGACCTGAAGAATGCTTTCTTCCTCTCCTTCTCTTTCTTCCTCTGGTAAGCCAATAATGCATATTTTGTTTCTTTTGAAGTCATCCCATAGGTCTCTGTTGTTGTTTTCAGCATCTCTTAATCTCTTTTTGAGATCTCTTCTTTTTTAGTTGTCTCTAATTCGTCTTTGATTTTGCTAATTCTGTCTTTAGCATCATTGATTCTATTCTCTCTGCCCTCTACTGTTTTCTGGAGTTCATCTATTTTGTTTCCCTGTTCTGATACTGTTTTAGTTTGTTCAGCTAGTTGTGTTCTTAGCTCAGCTATTTCAGCTTTCAGCTCTCTAATAACCTTGAGATAGTGTTTTCTTCCAGAGTCTTATTTGTTGTTCCTGTATTTCTGACTGCAATTCTTTCAGACTCTTTACTAACTCCTGTGATTATTTCTTTAGCTAATGTTTGGATGTTGAACTCGTTATTTTGTGCTTCACCCTTTAGGGGGCTTTTAGCTGGACTATTGTCCTGGTTAGTTTCTCCAATATTTCTTCTTATTGGTTTACCCATTTTATATATTATATTACAAGTTCCCTCTCTTAGTACTTTTCAAATTACTCATCACTATTTCCTGGATTGACTTGTGTCTAAGTAAGGTAATTAAAGGGTTCACAGTGGTGGAAGTTAACAGTTTTCAATAGTCTTTTAATCCCTGAGTTGGAGCTCAGTGATTTAAAAGCCTCTTTTTTTTTTTTTTCTTTTCTGTAGGCTATGGGAGCCTGAGGGTTTCTAACTATAAGTTGGCTTCTTAACTTAATCACTGACTCTAACCAAGACATAAGGCAGGGTGTGGCAGAGATAGTCTGGTGGTTATGCAAAGAGTCTTTCACAGCCCCACAGCTATGCCACGGAAGTATAGGACTTCTCCTGAGTTTCCTGGTTAGATCTCTGTCCCCTGGTGTCCCTCCCTGCCACTGCTCCAGACTTTGAGGGCAGTAGCAGTGGAGACCCAGAGTTGCACTTGGTGAGTCTCCAGGGAGTCCTCTCCTCCCTTCAGCTGTCCCCTTGTTGGTGGAACAGACTGGAGGTGGTGTCTCAACTGATAGAGCGTCGGACTGTTACCAGCCACTTAGTCTCTTCCCCAGGCTCCTCTCTGTCACCAGCCACGGGTGTCTGCACTCACTGGTGATTTGGTGGGTTCCTGTAGTGGTTCTAGTCTTGTCTTGTTTCAGTGCCAGGTGGTTTCCTTTGGTATTCCTAGTTGATCCTGGAGAGGAGAGGAGAGGAGAGGAGAGGAGAGGAGAGGAGAGGAGAGGAGAGGAGAGGAGAGAAACAGATCTTCATAACAATTTTTATTGTGCATTTTATACTTATCTATTAGAAACATCAGTTTAACTACATAGCAATAATATTAATCAGAAGGTTCAGTAGGCCCTATCAGCTATCTGAGATTACGAATTTTTATGAGGGGGCTGGGTGGTGGCGCACCATGTTAAGCTCACATAGTTCAAACTGCAAGGACCTGCACAAGGATTCCCGTTCAAGCTCCTGGGTCCCCACTTACAGGGGGTCACTTCACAGGTGGTGAAGTAGATCTGCAGGTGTCTTTCTCTCCCTCTCTATCTCCTTTTCCCTCTCAATTTCTCTCTGTCCTGTCCAATAAAAAAAGGGGGGGTCGGGTGGTGGCGCAGTGCGTGAAGTATATATGGCGCAAAGTGAGAGGACTGTCGTGAGGATCCCGGTTCGAGCCCCGGCTCCCCACTTGCAGGGGAGTCGCTTTACAGGCGGTGAAGCAGGTCTGCAGGTGTCTATCTTTCTCTCTCCCTCTCTCTCTTTCCCTCCTCTCTCCATTTCTCTCTGTCCTATCCAGCAACGAACAACATTGACAATGGCAATAATAATAACCACAGCGAGGCTACGACAACAAGGGCAACAAAGGGGGAAAAATGGCCTTCAGGAGCGGTGTATTCATGGTGCAGGCATTGAGCCCAGCAATAAGCCTGGAGGAAGAAAAAAAAAGGGGGGGGATGGCTTTCAGGAGCAGTGGATTTGTAGGACAAGCATTGAGTCTCAGTGATAACTCTGGAAACGAAAAAAATTTTATGGCTGGTCTTCACCTTGAATCTTTTTTTTTAATATTTATTTATTCCCTTTTGTTGCCCTTGTTTTATTGTTGTAGTCGTTGTTGGATAGGACAGAGAGAAAATGGAGAGAGGAGGGGAAGACAGAGAGGGAGAGAGAAAGTGAGACACCTGCAGACTTGCTTCACCTCCTATGAAGCAACTCCCCTGCAAATGGGAAGTCAGGGACTCAAACCGGGATCATTAAGCTGGTTCTTGTGCTTTGAGCCATGTTCGCTTAACTGGCTGCGCTCCCGCACGACTCCCAGTTCACTTTGAATCTTTAATGTTCAAATATGGGCAATTCTATTTAAGTATATTATGAATCTGGAGTCCTAAAAGGGGAGTGATCATTGCCTTTTAAAAAAATTTATTGAGGGGAGTCGGGCGGTAGCGGGTTAAGCGCATGTGGCTTGAAGCGCAAGGACCAGCTTAAGGATCCCGGTTCCAGTCCCCAGCTCCCCACCTGCAGGGGAGTCGCTTCACAGGCAGTGAAGCAGGTCTGCAGGTGTCTATCTTTCTCTCTCCCTCTCTGTCTTCCCCTTCTCTCTCCATTTCTCTCTGTCCTATCCAACGACAGCAACAACAACAATAATATTAATAACCACAACGATTATAAAACAATAAGGGCAACAAAAGGGGAAAAATGGTCTCCAGGAGCAGAGGTGGTGCAGGCACCAAGCCCCAGCAATAACTCTGGAGACAAAAAAAAAAAATATATATATATATATATATATATATATTTAAAAGTATATATATATATATATATATAGCGCGGGTGGAGGAGATATCACAATGGTTATGCAAACATACTCTCATGCCTGAAGCTCCCAAATCCCCTGTACTACCATAAACCAGAGCTAAGCAGTGTACTGGTTAAAAAAAAAAAAACTTAAAAAAAATCTGTAGATTTGGACTGTGCAGTTAGTGCCTTGGTAGTGCACGAGACTTGCATGCATAAAGACACCAGAGATCCCAGATTCATTTCTTAGCTCCACTATATGCTAAAGCTGAGTGGTGGTCTGGTCTCTCTTTCTTTCCAGTGAACACAAAACTTGAGGAAAACTGTGGGCAGATGCTGCATTGTGTCTAGTCACGGGCTATGCTCATCAAATTCCTGAGACCAAATATTGGATGAGAGTCTGAGTCACTCACTATTCAGTGATTTTTTTTTTCCCCTAGAGGCATTTCTTCTGGATGCTCTTAATCTAGGGGAAGCATTAGCCACTAAGACCACATAGTAAATGCCTTTCATCTTCAAAAAAAAAAAAATTTCAGTTATGTGATCTTCCATTGGTAGAGCAGGAGACTTTTGCCCTGTCACTACCAGTCATGGTAGGCCTTTACAACTTCTGCAGAATCATTCCTTCATTAACACTGCCCTTAGTATTAGCTTTAAGAGCCAGACTTTGTACTTTTTAAATAGTGATTTATAATTAACTTACAAAAAAGAAAAAAAAAAGGTGAAGTAGAGAGAGAGAGAGAGACTTGAGTACCACTCAGCTCTGGCATATGAGGTACCAGTGGTTGAAAATGGGACCTCCTGCATGTGAGTCCTGTATTCTACCAGGGAGAGCACCCCAACCCCTCACTTAGAATTTTTATTTTATTTATTATTTTTAAATTTAATTTATTTATTATTGGATAGAGACAGAGAAATTGAGAGGAGAGGGAGAAATAGAAGGGGGAGAGACAGAGAGACACCTGCAGCTGTACTTCACAACTGGTGAAGCTTTCCCTTTGCAGGTAGGGATCAGGGGCTTGAACCTGGGTCCTTGTGCACTATAGTGTGCACTTAACCAGGTGTGCCACTGCCTAGCCCCTAGCTTAGGATTTTTATGAGGTTTTTCATGTCTAATTTTAGCTTTGCATAACCTTCTACTAAGACAAGTATTTGTTGTTGTGTATGGTGTGTAAATCCGAACTAAAATCAGTATTAATTAGTTGTATCTATAATTGTTGGGCCATTTTGCTGTTAAAACTGTTTTGGTGTTTTCATCTGTCTGTTGAGGAGAAATAATGCCATATAGCATGAAAACATTTTAAAATAAGTTGTTTTTACTAAGTACGGAGACCAGAGTTCCATTCCACTAAATGCCTTGCTGGAGATTTAGCACTGCTCTCACACATACCAGGCCTGCATCCTAACGGTGAGTCACCTTGGCTGCTATGTGTTCTAAGTATCAGGTCACCAGAATGATGTGAAGGTCCATCCTACCCTTTGCAGACATGTACTACATTGGATACGTGTGCAGGCAAACTCCTGGGATCGATCTGTCTGTCTGTTTGTCTCTCTGTCTCTCTCTCTCTATCTGTTAGTCTGTCTCTTCTGTCTATCTATCTATCTCCCAGTTAAACAAATGAAAATATTTTTCCAGATTTTAAACCTCTGTTTTGAGGTGGAATGGTATTTAGGACAAAGAACTTTTAGTTCTGATAACGTGTTCATTTAACACCTTCTAATCACTAAATAGTTTTAATCACATTGCACCAAAGTAAAAGACTCTGGGGAGTGGAGAGGGTTCAGGTCCTGGAACATGAAGGCAGAGGAAGACCTAGTGGCGGTTAAATTGTGATGTGGAAAACTGGGTATTGTTATGTGGTAAAATGTTACACACGTACAAACTATTGTATTTTACTGTCAACTACAAACCATTAATCTCCCAATAAAGAAATTAAAAATAATAATAATTTTAATCATAAATGGGAATCACAGGCAGAAGTATTCAGTGGGACAAACACTATAATATCTGTATGTGGGCCTTTCTTATTATTTATTAGTATTTTATTGTGTATTACTGATTTAAAAATGGTTTACAAGATTGTGAGATTATAGGGTATAGTTCCACACCACCACCAAAGTCACATGCCCCCATCTTCCTAATAATAACCACCACAGTTCTCACAAAGTCCTTGAGACAGTTTGGTTGTATCTGCCTGCCTGCCCCTCTCTTTCTTCCCCCCTTCTTTTCCCTCCCTCCCTCTCTTCACAAGTTCATGTGTTTCAGTTCTCTAGATTCCACATATGAGCAAAGCCATCCTGTATTATCTTTGTACCTCTTTACTTGCTTCACCTACATTACCTCCAGTTCCATCCATTCCCTCCCCCAAGGACATGCCATCATCTTATTTGATTGCAGGGTAATATTCTGTGCAGAATGTATGCATATATGGATGTATATAGGTGGGCATCTATAAAACTAGCAGTTTATATCTATTAACTTTAGTGAGTTCTTTAATTACACACAATGTATATAAAACACTGACTGAAAACCCATGAATTAAGCAAGTAAACTGAACATGCTTCTCTAGTATAATGACAGGGATTGATGCAGGATCATGACAGAGTTTTTCTTTTAAAATGAGAGGCTTGTACATGTTTTACAAACTAAAGTAACCTTAGTTTATTAAAAAAAAAAGTACATTAGATTTGGAGATAAAGGTTGTAACTTATGTAATAAGATATAACAAGTGTCAGAGAGAGAGAGAGATCCTTTGAAAAAAAAGGAGAGAAAGGAAAATGGAGTGGGTAAGTAATTTAAAATTTGGTGATCAGAAGCTTAGGAAAGAGCTTAGAAAACAAGTTCTCACTTTGAAATAGCAGCTAAAGTCTTACTAGGTCAGAGTTGGGTAGCGGATTTGATCATTTGAAGTGTTCATTTTAGGAAACTTAACAGGAAAACCAGTGGCAGATTTGCTGACAACTCTGAGAGTTTGGCAGAGGTTGCAAGTGATGCTAATTCACATGGCTATATCACCCCCCCGACACACAACTACGATTTTATTTTCTGTGTATTGGGTTATAGAAGGGAAATGGTTATATTTGTCCTGGGTATTGTCAGAGAGTTATAGAACTGAAGATGGCCCCTCAGTAGAGTGTATGTGTTACATGCAAGGACCCAGGTTCAAGCCCCCATTCCTCTTGTGTAGGGAAAAAGCTTCAAGAGCAGTGAAACAGTGCTGCAGGTGTGTCTCTCTCAGTTTCCTTCTCTGTCTCCGTCTCCTCCTCCCCTCTCAATTTATCTCTGCCTTTATTCAATAAGTAATATAAAAAAGAACCGTGAATGTTGGGTTTATGTCACCTAGCTTGTCTAGATAGAAAAAGAAATGGCAAAGGAGTGGACCAGACAGACTGGTCTTCTTGAGGATTTATACTCCTTGTATGTGCGCCATCAGGAAACATGAGAGCATTAAGATCTGATAGTGCCCAAGATTTGCATGGTGTTCCAGTTCATATAATGCTTTTGTGAATGCCTTTTAACTTGGATCTTGTCAAATCCTTTTCATTCAGAGAGGACTTATAATGTATACTCCCTGAATTGATAGAGGAAGACAAAAGGTTAGACTGTTTTACTTCTTCAGGATTACCCAGCTGGTTAGTAGTGGTTTCAACTTCAGCACAAATCTTAAAATAGGCCACTGCTCTGTCTACCATTATTACTGTTATTCTGGTCATTCACCATGTTTTGATGTTCTGTTTTATTCAATTCCTTTTTCATTCAAAATCGTTAGGAATGTGTACTTGTCTAAATTTAACAAAGTCAAATCTGTTAGGATTGCCCAGCTGGTTAGTAGTGGTTTCAATTTCAGCACAAATCTTACAATAGGCTACTGCTCTGTCTACCATTATTACTATTATTCTGGTCATTCACCATGTTTTGATGTTCTCTTTTATTCAATTCCTTTTTCATTCAAAATCGTTAGGAATGTGTACTTGTCTAAATTTAACAAAGTCAAATCTGATTGTAATAAGTTTTCATAAAAGTACTGTTCTACAAAATGTTTAATAAGCAGGAGCCAAAAAGTAGGAATAGAACAGATGAAAATAGGGACCCAAGGGTGGAAAAAACTTAGAATATCTGTTTTAGATATGTTCCTATGGGTCCATTACTTTAATAATTTTTGTTTGAGCTTGGTAACTTAACATGGGACTAGAAATATTGTCTGAGAGGATGGTGTCAGAGTTCAGAATAGAACATGAAAGCTGTATTAGGACAGAGAGTAGCTACAAAACTTGAAAAATAAATATAAATACAATTAACTGTTTACTATATCGATCTGACCTAGGGCCCATGTATATTCATATTTAGCACAGGAGTCTGTGTAACCTCTTGAGTCCATGTCTGTCTGAGCTTGCAGTCCATGGTCACAGCTAGAAACATTCTAGGCTGCTCTCACTTCAGGACCAGTCTTCCTGGAGAGGCAGAATAGATTGATCCAGCCTCCATTTGGAGAGGGGGTCAGTCCTTACCATTGCTGCTTTATAGTGAGGGCAAGGTCGGTCCTGTAGAAGCCCAAAGAAGGGTTTATAGTGATATTCCTGATGGAAGTGAAAGGGAGGTCTCTTTTAGAAGTTTAGGTCCATGGTATTTCTGTGGGAATCCAAAGAGTCCCAGACTAAGGACCCCAGGTGATGAGATATCCTGATATTGACCAAAATAGCCATTGTTATTTTTTTTAAACTTACTTTTTAAAAATTTACTTATTCCCTCTTGTTGCCCTTGTTGTTTTGTTGTTGTAGTTATTATTGTTGTCGTCATTGTTGCATAGGACAGAGAGAAATGGAGAGAGGAGGGGAAGACAGGGAGAGAAAGAGAGACACCTGCAGACCTGCTTCACCGCCTATGAAGCGACTCCCCTGTAGGTGGGGAGCCAGGGGCTTGAACCGGCATCATTACACCATTCCTTGTGCAAAATGGCCACTATTAAGTGAGCCAGTCTCTTGTCCTTTTCCTTTTTCTTTCTTTTTTTTTTTTTTGTATTCCTTTCATTGGTAAGCGTGGACTTTCTCTTAGTTGTGAAGGCCTTGAATGTCAGTTGTACCCCCACACCTATGGACATCTGATCTTTGATAAGGGGACTCAAAGTATTAAATGGAGAAAGGAAGCTCTCTTCAATAAATGGTACTGGGAAAACTGGGTTGAAACATGCAGAAGAATGAAACTGAACCACTTTATCTCACCAGGAAAAAAAAAATCAACTCCAAATGGATCAAGGAATGTCATTTGTTATATCCAGGCCATTATTAGGTTTATGAAATATGGCCTTAAGTTAGGGAGGAAATAGACCTAGGTGTTAAGTGTAGTCTAAGTTAACTTTGAGTCCTTTTTGCATTTACTTGTTTGATAATTCTAGTCAGCATTGTCATAGGGACAATTGTCATATATATATGAAAAAGGAAAGAAAAGTTTAAGTAACACAACTCCTCTTTTACTACGCCACAGTGAAAAAAAATTTATATTTTGCTGTCTAAAATTTTTGTCTCTATCTCTTTTTTTTTTTCCCTCCAGCCTGTGTTCCATCTCTGAGTCACCTCTGCCGGTTGGAAATTCGCTCTGGTCTGAAAGCAGAACACCTAAGATCTGACAGCTTTATCTGTCAGTTGCCACTTCCCAAAAGCCTACATAATTATTTGCTCTATGCAGACGTCCTGAGGATGAATGAAGTTCCAGAACTGGCAGTTACTCAGGACGGAGAAATCAGTGAAGCTACCTAACATAGTTTGTGTTTTACACTGAAAACCACCAAAACAAAGAGCCATAGAGTACAAATCCTTCCTTCTCACAAAGAATGACTTGTGTTTGTATGCTTAGTTTTTTTTGTTTTTTTTTTCTAATGTGGGGCAGCAGTTTACTACAGCTATTTACAACTGGACATTGTGGCAAAAAGTATTCTAACTCTCACTGATGTTGCTAGTTAACAGTTTCGTCACAAGTACATTATGTAGTATTTATTCAACATTTTCTGCTTTATTTTGTCAGTGAACTGTGATGCAGCTTTTAGTGGTAAACATGACATATTTTCACCTAAAATTCTATGTTTGCCTAAGACTAGAACATAGAATAGAATACGTACAATTTCGTTATGAGACTATACAACAGTGGGATGACTATTATTTTATTTGGAATTATTTAAACATCTCTTATGTTTGAAAAGAACACCTTTTCCTGTATTGTATTCTACTCTTATCTCTTAATTCAGTCACTTTTATAAAGAATGGATGCTTAGTGACTTTTTCACAGGTAAACTCAGGAGAAATTTTTTTTTTTTAATGTGGAAAATAGTTTTTTTTCCCCCCTCTAGTTACTTTGTACTGTCTTTGGCCATAAAAAAAAAAAAAAGACTTTCTTTCTAATCTGCAAAGGCAACAACAGTGCTAAATTCAAGAATATATGCTCAGTTGAAAAATGATTTAGATCAGTATTGAGATAAATGAGCATTTTATCACTTTCAGAATACTGATTACCAGACTGAGAGGCATGGTTCTACAAAGAGACTCTCAAGCCTGAAGCTCCAAAGTCATAGGTTCAATCCCCACACCACCAAAAGCCAGGGCAGAGCAGTGTTTTGCTAAAATAAACAAGCAAGAAAGCAAGCAATCAAAAAAGCACTGTGTTCCTGAGTCATTTAGTATCAAATAAAACTTTCAAGCTCCAGTCAGCCTCCAAATTAGAGGGCAGCTCTGGTCATAGTAAGTTCTATTCATTTTTTATTACCCAGATAGATAATCAAAAGAATCCCTGGAATTTAGAACTTAAAATTCTAGGTTGATAAGATACTACTGTCTTACATTTTAGGTTGTTTGATCTAAATCTAGAATCAAAGTACTAAACATAGGCTCAAGTTAACTATAAAAGGCTTGGGGGAACAACCTGGGAGGAAGGTTCTGAAACATTGCTTTCAAGCTAGACAACTAGAGAAGGAGCCCAAGAAGGGCTAATGGAATCCTGTGGCTTAAAAGAAGTGAGAGTGAGTCAGTAGGCCCCTCTTAGATAGACCTTTGCTGTTTGATAAAAGCTGTGGTAAAGGTAGACCAAATGGTAGAGGCATAGCCCAGAGGGATGACTAAATCAGCTCAAATTAGAGCTATAGTTGTTGCCTAAAAGTGTAGACAGAGTGAATGTGGACATACAAATGGAAGATTTCATATGAAGAGCCAGGTGGAAATTCTGATACTTATAGAGAAATTCTAAGAATGTGGATAATATGTAGCATTTATAAAAAAATGTCCCAATCATTGCTTTTCTCAATTCTAAAATGGATTCATAATATAATCAGCTCTGTTATCATTATGGTCAAGTATGTATAGAAAGCTTAAATTGAAGATAATTTTTTTTTTATATTTTTTGTTCATGTTAAAATACGTAATAAAATCTCTATCCAGAGCTTACAACTGAACTCTGTCCTTAAATCTAAAATTCAGTATTTCCAAGTCCTTGGGATTTAAAACACAAATGATTTACTTATTGTTTGTGTGGTGTCTTTCTTTCTCACTATTTCATAATAAAATGTGTTTTTATATGACTTGCAGCAAGGACTCCTTGAGAAATCCGATAAAGGTAAATGTATTATACTTAGTGTGAACCTTTATTCGCTGCCCTCCCTGCACAATGGTACTTTAATCCTCTGTTTCAGTCCTATTTAGTAGCTTTCTAGTGGTGGTACATTTTATCAGAGGGGGACACAAATCAATTTTAATAACACTTGGCAGGAGTTTGCCTGACCTTGATTCCATGTTGTCCTTTAAGTATAATAATATCCTACTGGTTGTCCTGTCATAGGATACATTTCTGTTGTTATTTATTTGATATAATAATGATAACCTGAACACTTTTAAGTTTCTCCTGCCTTTTTGATAGATAGCAGGTGGCTTGATATGCAGCTTTCTGGTGGTACTTTTATGCCCCTCCTCTATCCTATGATCTCTATGAATTGAATAAATATAAGACAGGCTGGAGTAATATTTATGTTGCCTGACTAGTTAACATCTCTAACTTTTGGTCTCTCCTTAACTGAGTTCACCTATAAAAACTGTGTGAAAAGTGTGATATGCTATAGATCTTCAAATACTTTGTCATCTATAGTTTGAATATAGTAATATTTTTAATGTTATTTTATTTGATAAGACAGAAACAGAGAGGAGGAAGAGATAGTGAGGGAGAAAGATAGACACCTGGCAGACCTGCTTCACTAATCATGAAGCTCCCCCACCCCCTGCAAACCATGGGCTTGAACCTGGGTTCTTACACATAGTAACATGTGTGCTCATCCAGGTGTGCTACCACTCAGCTCCTGAAGATAGGAAGATTTTGATTGGCCACTCACTGTTATAATTCTGTTATAATTTTTTTATCCTCAAAAACAATTGTTTCAGTAAGAATGTAAATAACTACATGTCTTCTGTGATAGAAGTTGAAAACATTCGGCTAAAAGTCTGTCTTTCACTTCAATATCTTATTTTCTCAGAAGCCTGTCCTTTAGTTACTATATTCCTTATTTAGTCATAGAGATATTTACTCGGAGAGGAGCTCTCACTACAATTATTGCCAACAAATTCCTGGTGTTATTGTGGGAAAGTTTGAAATGGTGAGGTGATTGGAGGGCTACTAATGTTGATGGTATTATGACAGTTTTAATTTTTGTGGTCAGATGTTTTAGCTATAAAATTTGGAGAAGTGAATTGTAAGCTAAAGACTGCCTCTTATTAGTTTTAGAACTCAGCCTCTTTATATAACATGGTGACAACAAAAAGCTCGTGACTCCAAAGCCCATCCTGTGAATAGAGGGGACAGATCTGTGTTTTGTTTTTTTTGGTTTTTTTTTTTCACTTATTTATTTTCTTTTTTCTTTTTTTTTTTATCATGGATTTTTTTATTGGGGAATTAATGTTTTACATTCAACAGTAAGGACAATAGTTTGCACATGCATAACATTCCCCACTTTCCCATATAACGATACAACCCCCACTAGGTCCTCTGAATCCTTCTTGGACCTGTATTCTCCCCACCCACCCACCCCAGAGTCTTTTACTTTGGTGCGATATGCCAATTCCATTTCAGGTTCTACTTGTGTTTTCTTTTCTGATCTTGTTTTTCAACTTCTGCCTGAGAGTGAGATGATCCCATATTCATCCTTCTGTTTCTGACTTATTTCACTCAGCATGATTTTTTCAAGTCCATCCAAGATCGGCTGAAAACGGTGAAGTCACCGTTTTTTACAGCTGAGTAGTATTCCATTGTGTATATAGACCACAACTTGCTCAGCCACTCATCTGTTGTTGGACACCTGGGTTGCTTCCAGGTTTTGGCTATTACAAATTGTGCTGCCAGGAACATATGTGTACACAGATCTTTTTGGATAGATATGTTGGGTTCCTTAGGATATATCCCCAGGAGAGGAATTGCAGGGTCATAGGGTAGGTCCATTTCTAGCCTTCGGAGAGTTCTCCAGACTGTTCTCCACAGAGGTTGGACCAACTGACATTCCCACCAGCTGTGTAAGAGGGTCCTTTGACCCCACACCCTCTCCAGCATTTGCTGCTGTTACTTTTTCTGATATATGACATTCTTACAGGAGTGAAGTGGTATCTCGTTGTTGTCTTTATTTGCATTTCTCTGACAATCAGAGACTTGGAGCATTTTTTCATGTGTTTTTCGGCCTATTGGATCTCATTTGTGGTGAATATTCTGTCCATGTCCTCCCCCCATTTTTGGATGGGGTTATTTGTTGTCTTGTTGTTGAGTTTTGCAAGCTCTTTATATATGTTGGTTATTAAACTCTTGTCTGATGTATGGCGTGTAAAGATCTTCTCCCATTCTGTGAGGGGTCTCTTGGTTTGGGTAGTGGTTTCTTTTGCTATGAAGAAGCTTTTTAATTTAATGTAGTCCCATAGGTTTATGCTTGCCTTAGTCTTCTTTGTAATTGGATTTGTTTCATTAAAGATGTCTTTAAAATGTATGCGGAAAAGAGTTCTGCCAATATTTTCTTCTATATTTTCTGATAGTTTGTGGTCTAACATTCAAGTCCTTGATCCACTTGGAATTTACTTTTGTATTTGGTGAAATACAGTGGTTCAGTTTCATACTCCTGCATGTTTCAATCCATTGTTTCCAACACAATTTTTTAAAGAGACTCTGCTTTCCATTGTTTTGTTTTTTAAAGTGGTACAAAGGTTACACTGCTGCTCAGTGCCATTGTGCTGTCTGCACACCTTTTAAAACTGTCAGACTTCCACTCCTTATCATTTCCCTCACAACTGATTTTCAAGCTGACTATCCAATAGAAGACACCAAATGGGTCTCTGGAACAGAAAAATGACAGCTCCAAAACTGATCTACACATGACAGAAGCTTAAGGACTCAACCACTAATTAGACAAATAGACGTCTAGTCCTTGTTCACTGCATCAGTTTTCTTAACAGTCACTTTTCATTAATACTTGTTTTTTACAACAGCCTTAATATCTGTTATCTTTATAACAAATATTAAGGGCTGGGTGGTGTCGCACCTGGTTGAGTGCACATGTTACAATACATAAGGATCCAGATTCGAGACCCAGCCCCCACCTGCAGGGGGAGAGCTTTGCAAGTGGTGAAGCAGGGGTTCAGGTGTCTCTCTGTCTTTCTCCCTCTCTTATCTCCCCCTTCCTCTTGATTTCTGGCTGTTTCTATTCAATAAATAAATAAAGATAATAATTAAATCTTAAAAATATATGTTTGTTATAAAGTAATGCTGTTTGATGTTTCTGAGTCAGGTCAAGCAAGCATCAAATGAAACAGGGGAGTAAAGTAGTGTATAAAAATAATTTAAGGGGATCAGGCAGCGGGTTAAGCGCACATGGCACAAAGCACAAGGACTGGCGTGAGGATCCTGGTTCGAGCCCCTGGCTCCCCTGCAGGGGAGTTGCTTCACAGGCGGTGAAGTAGGTCTGCAGGTATTTTTATCTTTCTCTCCCCCTTCCTTCCCCTCCTCTCTCCATTTCTCTCTGTCCTATCCAACAATGAACAACATCAACAACAACAATAATAACCACAACAAGGTGACAACAATAAGGGCAACAAAAGGGGGGGAAGGCCTCTAGGAGCAGTGGATTCATGGTGCAGGCACTGAGCCCCAGCAATAATGCTGGAGGAAAAAAAAAATTTAAATCCAGGGGCCGGGTGATGGCGCACCCGGTTGAGTGCATGTATTACAATGCCCAAGGACCTGGGTTCGAGCCCCTGGTTTCCACCTGCAGGGGGAAAGCTTCACCAGTGGTAAAGCAGGGCTGTGGGTGTCTCTATGTTTTTCCCTCTCTATCGCCTCCTTGCCTCTTGATTTCTGGCTGTCTCTATCCAATAAATAAAGATAAAAAAAAAATTTAAAGGAAAAAATAATTTAAATCTTATTGTGGAGTATAACCAGAGATACTGAGTCTGAGAAGTCAATCTTGTAACTCTTCAAATCCCGGTGAGACCTTTCCTAACACATGTGACTACCTAGAAAATAACAGATACCAGATTAGGCTAGGGTTTAGGGTACTAGATACAGGTATACGTCTATCCATAAACAAGGGGCAGTTATATAACTCAAAGTCAAAGTGCTCAATAATGATTGAAGTGCCTAATGAAAGCATCATAAATTCTATAATTGATTAGACTTAGATCAGATAAAGAGGACTACAAAAGTTGGATAAGGGCAAGAGACTAGCCCACTTAATAATGGCCTGTTTGCTCAATATCACACCACCTCATCATCTGGGGCCCTAGTTAGGGAATCCACCTATGATGGGCCTAGACCTCTATAAAGTGTTCCTCTCTCCACTACCACTGGTCACTTCCATAAGGAACGGCATCTTGTGGGCACTCCCAGGACCTTGTTGTCCTCACCATAAAGCAGTGATGGTAGGGATAGCCCAGTCTTTGAAGGGAGGCTGAGGATATCCTACCCTGCCATTTGAAAAAGACTGGCCCTGAAATGAGTGCAGCCTGCAATGTTCCTCAGATGTGACCATGAGCTACAAGCTCAGACCAATAGGGACTTAGAGGTTACACAGGCCCTGGTGTTAAATATATATATCCTGGAGCAGGTAGATGGAGGTAAATAGTTAACTTTAGCCACAGTTTTTTTTTTCCCCCAAGAATGGGAGCTACTCCTTGCCCTAATCAAACTTTATATCCCTTTTCTCTACTCTGACACCATTCTCTCAGACGATATTCTTATTCAACCTTAGGCTGGCTACCAAACTCAAGCAAAACTACCATAGTTGTGTGCCCCCAGGAACATACCTAAAATGGTTCTCCTAGCTTTCTTCTACCCTAAAATCTCTAAACTCATTTGCTCTAGTCCTACTTTTTGGTTCCTGTTCATTAACCATTTTGTCTCAATTTAGGGTATGTCACTTTCCAGACATCAAGCTACAGATGCTACCATGACTCCATCTTGACTTCTCTGGGTAGACAACCTCACCTGTGTCCTGGACCCTTGCATCTCCAGAGTTCTGGTCATAGAGAAATAGAAACAGTATGAATTGACCTGTCAGCACCCATGTTCAGTGGAGAAGCAATTACAGAAGCCAGAACTCCTACCTTCAGCTCCCCCTAAAACAATGTTGATGCATATTCCCAGTGGGGGAGAAGTGATAGGATGAAGATAAGAAGACTCTGCACTCCAGCTCCATCAGCACCCAGAGAGAGAGAAGGAAAAGGAGAGGGCCATATGGAGGTAGTTACATTGCCATGAGCAGCTTGGAGGGGAAGAGAGGATTGAATCAGAAAAAAAAAGGGGCAACTATGTATAAATGTGGACAGATAGTTGTAGAGATGATGGTTGGCCCATGTCTACAACTTTAGGGGAATTGTGGTGGATTGCAGTGGGGAGAATGAAGAATCAGAACACTAGTGGTGGGAATGGTGTGGATTAAAACCCCTGTCGACATGTAATCCTGTAATATGAAAATAAATTATAAAAAATAAAAATAATTTCAAATATTTGTACCAGATCTAAAGGACATCTATAAATTCCAGGTCTAATCCCTTTCCATCTCTGCATGTTTGCAGGGTTTTGAGGGATTCTAAGCAAGTTAACTTTTTACTGTCCTCAGCCTCCCTCCCCCACACACAGACCTTGGCTTACATGCTCTGCATATACCTTAAAATTGTTAATAATTATCCCACCTTTCTTTGTGTGCTGTTAAGGTATAAAATAGAAATTCCATTAGAATTTAGGGCCCGGAGCTTGTAGCCTGAGCTAATTCTGGGTTAGCATCAATAAATTCTGTTTTCATGCAAAACCAAAACAACAATGGAAGTACAGCCATTGATTTCATCCAATAGTCAGTTTAAAGAAGACCTCTGGGTGGTGGCGCACTCAGTAGAATGTACACATCACCATGCCAAGAACCTGGGTTCAACCCCCTTTTCCCCCATATGCAGGGGGGAAGCTTCATAAGTGGTGCAGCAGAGCTGTAAGGTGTCTTTCTCCCTGTCGCCCCCATAACCTTTCAGTTTCTGTATCTATTAAAAACAACACTCCCCCCCCCCAAAAATGAAAACCTACAAAGGAATGGTAGAGTGTTAGATTTGTCATGCAGCGCCAAGCCCCCCAGCAGCAACCCTGGTGGCAATAAAAAGGTAAAGATCTCTGAGCCAAAGGATCACTAAAACTTAGCCCAGAATTTCCGGTACTAGAGCACTTGCCTCCTTTCTTCTCTTAGTCCCTGAATCCCTCGTCACATAACTGAGATGCCAAAACTAATGTGTAGATGAGAAACCAGTCAAGGGATTGTATATTTACTTTTTTAAAAAATTTTTTTAAAAGAATATTTTATTTTATTTATTCCCTTTTGTTGCCCTTGTTTTTTTATTGTTGTAGTTATTATTGTTGTTGTCGTTGTTGGATAGGACAGAGAGAAACGGAGAGAGGAGGAGAAGACAGAGAGGGGGAGAGAAAGACACCTGCAGACCTGCTTCACCGCCTGTGAAGAGACTCCCCTGCAGGTGGGGAGCGGGGGTTCGAACCGGGATCCTTATGCCGGTCCTTGTGCTTTGTGCCACCAGCGCTTAACCTGCTGCGCTACAGCCCGACTCCCCATATTTACTTATTTTTTTTAGCTCTCTATGGCTTCTGATAGTTACCCAAAATCAACTGTTCTTGAGAGCTAAGGCTGCGGCTCTGAGTTTATATCTACATGTCTCTAAGAGAAGGCAGTGTTTCTGATAGGGCTTATATTTGAAGACTTAGGAAGTATCATGGCAGTTTTGTAAACACATGTTTATTTTCTCTTTTTTTTGCCTCCAGGGTTATCTCTGGGGCTTGGTGTCAGCACCACAAATCCACTGCTCCTAGCGGCCATTTTTTCCATTTTATTGGCTAGGACAGAGAAATTGAGAGTCGAGGGAGAGATAAGCCACTCCCACCCCCTTTGCAGATGAGGAGCCGGGGGCTTGAATCCGGATCCTTTCGTGGGTTCTTGTGCTTAGTACTATGTGCGCTTAACCTGGCCTGCCACCGCACCTGTATTATTTTTTATTTATATATATTTTTATTTATTTATAGAGACAGAGAAATTGAGAGGAGAGGGGAGAGACAGAGAGGGAGAGAGATAGAGTGACACCTGCACCACTGCTTCACCACTCATGAAGCTTCCCCCCTGCAGGTGGGGACCAGGGGCTTGAACCCAGGTCCTTGCACACTGTTGTGTATGCACTTAACCAGGTGTGATACCACCTGGCCCCCTTATTTATTTAATTTTTTATTTATAAAAAGGAAACATTAACTAAACCATAGGATAAGAGGGGTAAAACTCCACACAGTCCCCACCACCAGAACTCTATATCCCATCCCCTCCCCTGATAGCTTTCCTACTCTTTAACCCTCTGAGAGTATGGACCCAAGGTCATTGTGGGGTGCAGAAGGTTGAAGGTCTGGCTTCTGTAATTGCTTCTGTGCTGAACATGGGCATAAACAGGTCGATCCATGAGTAGGAACATTCCATGCTGCCCTAATATCAACCTATCTTCCTCAGGTGTAGCATAGAGTATGTTGTTCATCCTCCCTTCGGAGGATGGAACATTCTCTACCATTGTTGATCCAAGTTGAGGGCAAGATCCTATGGGGCCCACAAAGGGTCTATTTTGTTGTTCCTGATAGAGATGACCGGTAACAATGGAGAGAGGGATTTGTTTGAGGTCTAGGCCCATCATGTCTGGGAATCTCAGGACTCCCCGAATAGCCCCCCCTTTTTTTCTTTTGCCTACAGGGTTATCACTGGGGCTTGGTGCCTTCACCGTGAATCCACTACTCCTGGAGGCCATTTTTTTCCCATTTTGTTGCCCTTGTTGTTGGTGCTTGTTGTAGTTGTTATTATTGTTTCCATAGCTGTTGTTGCTGTTGGATAGGACAGAGATCTAGAGAGGAGGGGAAGACAGAGATAGACACCTGCAGACCTGCTTCACCGCTTGTGAAGCGACCCCTTGCAGGTGGGGAGCCCAGGGGATCCTTATACTGCCCTTGTGCTTTGTACCATGTGCACTTAATCTGCTGCACTACCGCCCAGCCCCCCCCCCTTTTAAAACTATTTTCTAACAACATATTTAGGGAAAATTTAACACTCCTGTATGTGACTGTTGAGGGTTTACTTTTATTTCTTTCATTTTTTTTTCCCTCTTCGAGGTTGAAGTGGTCTGTTTAACCTCCTCTGTATTGTTGTTGTTAAATGGTGTATGTGTTTATTATAGCACAGCACCTCACTATGTAAACCAACATTTATTCAATAATTCTACTCACTTGGTAGAGTATACACCTTACCTTGTGTGAGAAACTTGATACCACATAACAGCACCGTGGGGAAACTCCATGGGTAGTGCAGCAGTACTTCTGTGTAAGTCCCAGCCCCCATCCTCCCAATCTCATCTCTCTTTTCTTTGAGGACATAGGATTTTGAACTTCTGTTGAGGTAGGTAGAGGCTGCCCAGTAGTATAGCACATACATGCAGCCCCTCGGTTCACTCTCTGGAACTGCATAAAAAAAAATCCACAATGCCTTAGAGTAAGTAAACTTTTTGGTAAGAGAGTCACTAAACACCTGTGGCTTTAATGAAATGGGGAGCTGACTAATTATACCTAGTATTTTTGTGATATTGGTAGAAAAAAATGAATAGCTGTATTTGCAGTAACACATCTGTAATTTATACTGAGAGAAGATTAATCTGAATTGTATTTTTATGGAAACATACTTGGAAGTGACTTGGGTACAAATCTTAAGTACAAGTTAGTAGTTCCTTTATGGTGAATAAAATTTCCATGTCAAGTAAAGGATATATATTAACCTGTCTTAGTGCTAGTAAAAACATTAAAAATTCTTATTGCAGTAGCAATAATAGCTCATTTTAAAAGAAATATATATTTAATGAAAAATAGTTTCAAACCTGGGGGATTAGCAATTACCTTTCAGACTCAGCGTTAATGTTAACCTATATGCTATAATATTTTCTTTTAGATTTTAAGTCTCATCTTTATAGCTCAGTGGGAGATCACATGTTCTTACATGTATAAGTCCTGGGGTTCAGTCCCCAGCAACCTGCCCTCACCCCCAATACTGGCTTTGGAGTTTTCTGTAATTAAAATCATTTTTACAATGCACTTTTACGATCATTTTTACAATGTTCTGATCAAGCACTATCTTGCTAAAGGTACCTACAGCCTTTCAAGATGCATTCAAGTTCAACCCTTTCATGTTGCATTCAAGTTCAATCCTAGAATTATCACAAACTATAAACTGGTAAAAATGAGAAGCATTTCTAGGATGATCTCCCCTGTCCCCAAAAAATCTGCATAAAGCAAGGGACCCTTCTATCCTATTTATAATAGAAAGAAGTGTGTGAGAACTGCTCTAGTCTTCTGGTCAGTCCATAGTAGCCATGCAACTGCATATCCTTTGCATGATTCCATTATAACTGAGTGCTGTGCATGCATTTTAAATGAAGGAATATAAAATACCATTGTTGCCATAAAGATTAGTGTCTGCATGTGTTTTCTGTCTCTTGGCCCTTTTTTCATGCAAAGCACTAATAGATGAAGCAGAACAGGTGGTAATTGCCATTGGCGCACTGAGACTTGTGAATAGCATCTGTTTATGTCTCTTTTACCATCAAATGGTTATCATAACCTTTTCTTCACTGCTTTCCTACACAGATGATAAAAGTTTGTCATGAGGCATTATAAGGTGCTAATTTACACTCTTTCTCTAACATGATGAAATAGGTGAAGAAGAAAGTCCATCTGGTGACTAAATATGACTGTGATCTGAATCAAACAGTTAAAAACATAATACTTGTGAGGTTATTGCAGGATGTTGAGTCAAATAATATATACTAAAGATCTTAATTCCAAGTTACAGTAGTTCCATCAATACAGATAATAGTAATGTGTAGTCTCAGTTATGGCTTTGACCCTTAAAAATTACTGGTTTCGATTTGGACAGGAAAGCATTCTACTCTACAGTTTTCACTTTGTTTGTAATTACTTGCGTTATGAAAGTCCAAGTTAAATGTCATACTGTGATATTTGTATGTGTTGACTAAATGCATACTTGATCTTTCACCTTTCACTGGGAAATTTCAAACATAAGAAATAGAGAATTGAGGGAGTCAGGTAGCAGTACAGCGGGTTAAACACACATGGTGCAAAACACAAGGGCCGTATAAGGATCCTGGTTCGAGCCCCCTGGCTCCCCACCTGCAGGGAGGTTGATTCACAAGCGGTGAAGCAGGTCTGCAGGTGTCTTTCTCTCCTCCTCTTTGTCTTCCCCTCCTTTCTCCATTTCTCTCTGTCCTAAAATGACGACATTATCATCAACAACAATAATTATAACAATAAAACAAGGGCAACAAAAGGGAATAAATAAATATTTAAAAAAAGAGAGTCAACTTTCGTGTTCCTATTACTGAACTTTGACTACTGTCAACTTATAGCCACTCTCACTTTCTTTTTCCCACCAAGTCCCTCTCTTCTATACACATTTTGAAGTACATTTCAGACATATTACTGGTAAATGTTTTAGTATCTATTTTTGTGTCTCACTATTCTATCTGAAAAAGTCAACCCAGAACAGTAAAACCCTAGCAATGACAAAAAAAGAAAAAGAAAAAGTAGAACAAATCCAGTAACATTATCTTTGTATTCCCCTTTAAAATCAGTAATTTCTTAATATCAAATATCCAGTCTACATTTACTGTGTAAAAGGTTTGGTTAAATCTCAATCCTGGTCCTACGCTAGAATATACACCTTACTGTGCATTAGACCCTGAGTTCAGGTCTCTGTACTACATAGGAAAACTATGGGTGGTACCAGGAGAACTCCATGACTGGTGGAGTAATGCCATGGTGTCTCTCTTCTCTGGTTGTGTGTTTATCTCTCAAGGAAATCAACATAAAAAACCCAAAAAAAACCTGTATCTGAAAGTATCAGCGTATTGTTTTTCCCCCATTCAAGTTTTTCATTTGAAAGTTTTATTTTAATGTTCTTTAAAATTCCCCTCAAATCTGAATTTTAACATTTTTTATTGTGTGTGAAAAAGAGATGGGGAGACACAGAGACAAGAGCACCATGCTGTCTTCCCGTGTGGGGCAGGTTTCAGAACGGAAGGCCTCATGCATGCATGGCTTCTGTTCTGCCACCGAGAATCCCCATGACCCAGCCCACAGTTTGAATTTTCCTAATTACATACCTATCCTCTCATTGAACATGTTCCTTACTTTTTCCTTCTGTCTCTTTCTCTCTTATACTAGTGACATACTCCTGTGTAACAAATTTCTTCATAACTTAACCATTTGAAATGACAAGCTTTCTGTCAGGTAGGACTTCAGGAGTGTTTTAACTGAGTGATTAAGATGAAGTTGCATTTAAATTGTAAACTGGAATTGCATTGATGTCAAGGCTTCATTGGGGCTGAACGCTCCACTCAGAGAAGGCTCACATAGTTGATATAGATGTTGACTAGGAGTCTCAGTTCTTTGTCACGTGGAGCCCTTCACATAGCAGCTTGCACATTCTTGTAACATGATAGCTGCCTTCCTTCCTTCTGAGCAGGTGAGCTTAGAGTCAGGTGTCAAACTGCTCTTTATTATTTATTTGATTAATTAATTAATTTTCATATTACAGGATTACATGTTGACAGGGGTTTGAATCTACACCATTCCCACCACCAGAGTTCTGAATCTTCACTCTCCCCATTGCAATCTACCACAAATCCCCTAAAGTTGTAGACATGGACCTTCTCTACAGCTATCTGTCCACATTTACACACAGTTGCCCCCCTTTTTTTTCTGATTCAATCCTCTCTTCCCCTCTAAGCCACTCATAACATCATAGCTACCTCCATATGTCCCTCTCCTTTTCTTTCTCTCTCTCTGGGTGCTGATGGAACTGGAGTTCTGAATCCTCTTATCTTCATCCTATCACTTCTCCCCCGCTGGGAGTATGGATCAAGGTTGTTTTGGGTGGGGGGGGGGAGCAGAAGGTAGGAGTTCTGGCTTCTGTAGCTGCCTCTCCGTTGAGCATGGGTGTGGACAGGTCAATCCATACCCCCAGCCTTTAAACTGCTCTTTATACACCGTCATTTCTAATACTTTCTGAAAAGTGAATCACAACATCAGAAGACAGTGCCTCAGGTAAACTACACACCTTACTATGCGTGGTGTTCTGGGTTTGATCCTCTGCACCACAGAGGAACACCATGAACAATACTAAGGGAACTCTGAATGGTAGAGTGGTGCTTCACTAACACATTTTCTACCCCCTTCTTCCCTACCCAAAAATAAATGATAGAATAAAAAGCTAACTGGGAGAGTACTCAGCAGTATCAGGAATACCTAAAGGTCCTAGATTTTAAGTAATTTTTTAAAATTTATTTATTTATTTATTTATTACCAGAGCACTCACTGTTCAGCTCTGGTTTATGGTGGTGTGTGTGGGGGGTTGAACCTGAGATTTTTGGATTCTTAGGCCTGAGAGTCTCTTTGCATAACCACCCTACTATCTCCCCTTTTCAGGCCCTAGATTTTATTCCCTGCCACCACATTTAGGGGAAAAAAAAAGTAAATTGGAGGTTGGGCAGTAGTACAGCGGGTTAAGTTCACATGGGGGCAAAGTGCAAGGACTGGAGTAAGGATCCCGGCTAGAGCCCCCAGCTCTCCACCTGTGTGTGTGGGGGGTTGCTTCACAGGTGGTGAAGCACGTCTTCAGGTGTCTATCCTTCTCTCCCCCTCTGTCTTCCCCTCCTTTTTTGATTTCTCTCTGTCCTATATAACAACAATGACATCAATAATAATAACAACAACGATAAACAACAAGGGCAACAAAAGGGAAAAATGGCCTCCAGGAGCAGTGGATTCATAGTGCAGGCACTTCTTCTAGCGTTTGCCCTTCTTCCGTAGCCAGTCAACAGCGTCAGGTTGAGCCTGATGTAAAGTTTCGAGACCTCCTTTGAATCTGGAGAGGTGGCAGTTGTTGACTATGTGGGTCATAGTCTGTCTGTAGCCGCAGGGGCAGTTCGGGTTGTCTCTGGCTCCCCAGCGATGGAACATAGTGGCGCACTGGCCATGGCCTGTTCGATAGCGATTGAGGAGGGCCCAATCATAACGTGCTAGGTCAAAGCCGGGTTGACGCTTGCAGGGGTCTGTGATGAGGTGTTTGTTCTTTACCTCAGCTGACTGCCAACTCTGTTTCCAAGAGTCTGGAACAGAGAAGTTCAGTGTAGGCGTAGGGGACCAGATTGGGTGACGAGTTTAGTGCAGGCACTAAACCCTAGCAATAACCCTGGAGGTGCAAAAACAAATAAACAAACAAGTAAATTAAGAGTCACAGAGTACAGCTCACTCTCATGGAGAGGACCTAGTTTCCACCTTCTTGAGGGAAACTAAGATGTATTTCATCTTTCTCATACTGATAGGCATCTGTGATATTTCTTGGCTTTTGCTACTACAAATGGTGCTACAAGGAATAACTTTGTGCCCTTTGCATTTTTACCATATTAACCGGGAGGTTCCTAGAGTGAGATTGCTGGGTCAAAAAAGAAATGCATACGCAAATAGATATTGTACGTTCTCCCCTATAAGTATAAAAATATGTACCTGTAATATGTGGCAGTGCCAATGAAGTTAGCTACTTTCTTGTCTTCTTACTGAGAGTTATGACAGGATAGTTTCAGTTTGCATTTGTTTGGTGAGAAAGATGGAACATCTTCATTTTGGTGGAAAAGGTACATTGGTTTTTTTTTTGTTGTTGTTTGTTTGTTTTGCCAGAGTTCTTGCTGGGGCTTGGTACTGGCACTAATAATTCACCACTCTTGCTGGCCATTATTTTCCTCTCTCTCTCTCTCTCTCTTTTTGTTATTCTTTCTATTTTATTTGGTAGGACAGGGAGAAATTGAGAGGGAGTAGAGGAGGTTGAGAGGGAAAGATAAAGATACACATCTGCAGACTTGCTTCACTGCTCCTGAAGCTGGGGGTCAAACCTTGGTCTTCAAGTGTGGTAATGTGTGCACTCAACTGGGTGTGCCACTGTCTGGTCCCCCATGGGTCAACTTTTAATAATTTCTGCAACTACCCAGTTATCCTACATTTTTTTGTTTGTTCTTTTTCAGTTCCTTTAAGTATGAAGTTACAGATTATTTATGTGGAATTTTCATTGCTTTCTGTTATGAGTCTCACTTGCTATAAATGTCCCTCTTGGTGCTACTTTTGCAGTGTCTTGTAGGTTCTGATACTGCAGTACTGCCTCCCCCCTCTCCACTCCACAGTGGGCCACTTTCTCCCTATCTTACCCTGTCTTTATTCAATAAATAAAATATTAAAAAAATATTACCAAATTAAAAATTTGTACTTAGTAAATTTCGAACCTTGCCCAGGGTTGCCATGACAGTCAGACTAGATGATTTCAAGGGCTGTGTATGGCCAACTAGATGGACATTCTCCACCCCTGACCTAGAAGAAAGGAGAAAAAAATTATTGTGTCTTCTTTAGGCCTTTCTACCTAATTACCAAGCTTATTTGGTCTAAATCTAACTGCAGAGGATTATTAAGCACCTTAACTGTTGCCCCTATCTTGTGTATATTTATATCCATGTACCCAGTCCCCTAAGCCCCATATCTAGGATCTGTAACTTTGCTAGAGAAAGCACCATCTGAAGTGGCTCTGGGTAGTCCCATGTGTTAGGAATGGTCTCACCAGATTATTGAAGTTGGAAGGTTGACATCTCAAGCTTGCTGTCTTTGGATATAATCTGAAGCAAAAATGGCCATGGCAATATACCAAGGACATGGTGACACTGGTTGCATTGATTTAGTGGAGGCCAATAGAGGCAGTTAAACAGGGTAAGAGATCAAGAGGAGAGGCATCAAGAAATACAAGCAAAGTCCCAGAGGTTCCAGGACTGGGAGAAATACAGATTTTAAAGAGAAGGGGGGTGGGGGCGGAGATAGATAGCGTAATGGTTATTCAGAGACTCTCATGCCTGAAGCTCCAACGTCCCAGGTTCAACCTCCCACACCACTATAAGATAGAGCTGAGCAGTGCTCTGGGATAGAGAGAAAGGGAGAGAGACAGACAGACAGACAGACAGAGAAGGAGAGAGAGAGAGAATGAGAGGAGGTTTCTTGTAGTCTTAGGGTTTAAAAGGCATAGAAATACAACCAAGTTAGTTGGGAAGGAGCTTGTTTTTTCTTTGAAAATCCCGTGGTTAGGATTTCCCTCACTATACTTGATCTCACCATGCTTTATGCCATTTAGTGATATCTACTAACGACAATATCTTAGTGACAGGACCAAATGATCCTGATTTATCTAGCCTAAGGTTATAGGTAATAGTATTAAAAGCAACAATAACAACAACAACAACAACAAAACAACTTATATTTATATTTAGAAGAGCTTAAACAATTTAAGCCCAAAATCAAAATTCAGTCAATTTTCAAATTTGAAACATTAAATGCTTAGACTAAGGAAATACATAATTAGACTAAAATGTAGGCAGTTGTAGAACTTGAAATAGTCAATCTATTTTTCCCCATATATTGAATTAATAATGATTTATAAGATTATAAGCTGATTATAATTGTTTCACACTGCTCCCACCACCCAAGGACTGTTTCCTCACCCCACCCCTATATGGTGAACCTGAAATTCCCCAGAGTCCTTGACTTTGGTGCAATAAATTACAGAGACTTTCTGACAGGAAAAATGGAGCATCATAGTATACACATAGACTGCCATATTGAGAACAACAAATGTTTACGATAGTTGTATATTTATTAGTGAAGTTTTTTTTTTTTTTTTGCCTCCAGGGTTATTGCTTGGACTCAGTGTCTGCAACGTCCCAGCACCGTCCCAGCAATCCACCACTGCTCCTGGAGGCCATCCCCCCCTTTGTTGCCATTGTTGTGGTTATTATTGTTGTTGATGTCGTTCATTGTTGGATAGAACAGAAAGAAATGGAGAGAGGAGGGGAAGACAGAGAGAGGGAGAGAAAGACAGACACCTGCAGACCTGCTTCATCTCCTGTGAAGGGACTCCCCTGCAGGTGGGGAGCCGGCTGGAACAGGGTCCTTAACGCTAGTCCTTGTGTTTTGTGCCACGTGCTCTTAACCCGCTGCTACCACCAGACCCCCCATTAGTGAAGTTCTTAAGCTTCACTCTCCTGCTCCTACCTCACAAATTTTAAACATTTTTTTGGTTTGAATTGAGATCTAGTTAAGTATCATAAACTGCAATCAGCTAATTTTTTTTTTTAATCCTACTGTTAAGTCTGTAGCTCATTCCAATATTTGAAAGAGCTCGCCTTGTGCCAGCCTTTAGGGAGTTTGTAAAGAAATAAATTGGCTTAAATTATTTACTTGGAGGACCAGGGGAAAGGGCCCTCCAGATTCAGTCCCTGGCACCACTGTAAACTGGAGTTGAACAATGTTTTGATCTTGAAAGGAAAATTATTTGGCTGCAAAGAAATGCACAGATAAAGACTTTAAGACAAAGAATCAAGTGAGAGGAGTTGGATGAACCAAGTGTTGGGAGATTTCAGAAAAGAGAACAATTCTGTTGTATTTAGGCCATAGTGACTATGATATTTGGAGAGGCTCCTGAAGAGCAGAAAAAGCAGACTTAAGAAAAGAATAATGGCGGAGGGCAGATAGCTTAATGGTTATGCAAACAGACTCTCATGCCTGAGGCTCCAAAGTCCCAGGTTCAATCTCCCACACTACCATAAGCCAGAGCTGAACAGTGCTCTGGTTAAAAAAAAAAAAAAAAAAAATTATAAAACAAACAAACAAGCAAACAAAAAAGCCAGGTTCTACAGGATTTCACATGTCTAGGTTAGTGAGTTAAAGGAGGTAAAATGTCTGTTTCTTATGAGTTCCCTTAGAACAATTCTGCTTTAGATTATTATTGATCTTGGCAGCCAACTTGGGTTTTCTTTTCAGTCTTCAGTTATTCATTTTCGAAAGCCCTTAAGATAATTGGCATCACAAACTCTATATTACTGAGGAGTCTTTTAAAGTTAGGAGTTTACTCTGGGGGAAATGGATGTACAAGCAGTTTTATATATAATAAAAATTACCAAAAAATATTTAAAGTGTGATTTAGACATTAACAGAAGAAATTTCTACCCACTCATAGTAACAGTGCTGTACAGGCAATAAAAGATTAGAGCTATGCTTTATTGTTCTTCTTTGCAAAAACAAAACAAAACAAAAAAAAAAACCCCATAATTTATTTTTATCTTGAGTCCTCTGACTATCTTCAAGATATTCATAAATCTAAACAAGATGCTTTTAATTTGCTCAGGGGAAGTTTATTCATGTTCTGTTATTTTAATCCCCTGATGACCCACAGCAAGAAGTAGAGGATATTTATGACCTGTGACTAATACCTAGTAATCATGATGGACAAGGACTTTTGTCATTAAAGAGCTATTTGAGGCGGGAGACAGACCTTCAGTGACCAGTAGGGCATTTAAAAAAAATCTAATAAACTGCTATTACTACTTCAGTAATAAAAATGTAATGGCTTGTTAGGCATACAAATTGCATGAAGTTTATTTAAAGACTATCTTGGGGTCAGATGGGAGATTTACACATGTAATTATTCTGTTGATCAAGATGAAAATGAATAATTTGCTTTTAGTAAAAAGTGTTAGAAGATAACACTTATTTTATTCTTTTCATATACTTTAAGCCGTTAGAACATGATATATAGTGGTCCGGGAGGTGTCGCAGTGGCTAAGGCACTAGACTCTCAAGCATGAATGAGGTCCTGAGTTCAATCCCCGGCAGCACATGTACCACAGTGATGTCTGGTTCTTTCTCTCTCCTATCTTTCTCATTAATAAACGAATAAATAAAATCTTAAAAAAAGAACATAATATATATAGGCTGCAATTTTAGAACATTTATTGTGATGTTACTTTACCATCTTGTTCAAATAAAGTGACTTCAAGAGAAGTCTGGAGAAGGGGGTCTGAGAGTAGTACACAGAGCTCTAGAGAACATTAGAAATCAAATGACCAGGGGCCAGGTGGTGGTGCACCTGGTTAAGCACTCACATTATAATGTTCAAGGACCCAGGTTCCAGCCTCTGGTCCCCACCTGCAGGGGAAATCTTCATGACTGGTGAATCAGAGCTGCAGGTGTTTCTCTGTCTCTTTACCTCTCTATCTCCCTTTCCCTTCTCAATTTCTCTCTGTCTCTATCCAATAAATAAAATAAAATAAAAATATTAAAAAATAAAAGAAATTAAATGAACATTTCTTGCATGATTCCATGCAATAGTTTATCCAGAGGTGTCAAATAATCAGAATTTTTTTTTCCAAGAATCTTTGAGTTCACACATGAGTCGTTACAAAATCTATGGCAGCTCAAAGCAGTTATTAGCTGGCATCTTAATTTTATGGAAAGGGCAGAATCTGACTTATTAATTTGGTCTATTCACTTTTTTACTTTCTTTTTTAAATTAATTTATTCCCTATTGGGAGATTAATGTTTTAAAGTTGACAGTAAATACAATAGTTTGTACATGCATAACATTTTCCAGTTTTCCACATAACAATATAACCCCCACTAGGTCTTCTGCCATCATGTTCTGAAACCCCCCCCCCCTTACCCCCTAACCCCAGAGTCTTTTAATTTGGTGCAATACACCAACTCCATTCCAAGTTCTGCTTAGTGTTTTTTCTTCTGATCTTATTTTTCAATTTCTGCCTGTGAATGAGATCATCCCATATTCATCCTTCTGTTTCTGACTTATTTCACTTAACATGATTTCTTCAAGCTCCATCTAAGATGGGCTGAAAAGAATGGTGAAATCAACATTTTTAATAGCTGAGAGCCCAGCTAGCATGGGGGTGCCTCTTCCCAGACGCGTACTCTCTGGTTGGAGAGAACTCAACCAGACACGAGGGAGATGACTCAGGAACAGACATGTGGTGGCGAGACATTGCAATGTATATATTGATCAGAGAGTCCAGGCTTTTTAAACGGCAGACCCGGAAGTGGCAAGTCAGAAACGGAAATGGCAAGGAAAGGGGCGGAAAAAGGCAAAGGGGGCTGGGAAGGTAGAAACTTCCTTAGCAACTGTTGTGAGGGTTTTAACTGGTAAGATTAATACTGCAGGCAGGGAGGGTCTCCAGGTTAGAAAGAAGATAGATCCTATGCAGCTATCAAGAACAATGAATCCACCTTCTCTGACCCATCTTGGATAGAGCTAGAAGGAATTATGTTAAGTGAGCTAAGTCAGAAAGATAAAGATGAGTATGGGATGATCCCACTCATCAACAGAAGTTGAGAAAGAAGATCTGAAAGGGAAACTAAAAGCAGGATCTGACTAAATTGAAAGTAGGGCACCAAAGTAAAAACTCTGTGGTGAGGGGTAGACCTGCAGCTTCCTGGGCCGGTGGGGGGTGGGGGTGGGTGTGTGGGATGGGACACAGTCTTTTGGTGGTGGGAATGGTGTTTATGTACACTCCTAGTAAAGTGTAGCCATATAAATCACTAGTTAATTAATATGAGAGGGGGAAACTTAATTGTATGTCTCAAAGTTTTTAAAACACAGACTGAGTCTTTTTAATATATAGGCTGTGTATTTGATATGCGGATTCTCTCAAAAGCCTAGACCAAGTAGATGAGAAGTAACCAATGGCACAGCTACATACAAGATACTGGGTACTATATAGCAAACCCTAACAAAAGGACTTTTCAAAGTTAGCCCAATTACCAAATAATGTGATGATAACATTAACTATCCATTGTCTTTTTGAACCCTAAGACAGCAGGAACCTCACATCTCCACTATAGAGCCTATATTTCCCCCAGTCCTGGAACCTTAGGATAGGGCCCACTTTCCCGCATGCCTCTCCCAATCCATATCAAATAATATTGCATCAGCCGAACGCAACCTAATCAACACAACGATTGCCACCTCAACATGCTTCAGCTCAGACTGTGTCCACAGACTTCAGGTGTGGAATGACAACCCTTCAGCTTCATTACTCGGGTGAGACCTTTCCTTTCATAGTATTCTCTAATTCCATCCAAGGTGGTTCACTTTCTAACCAAGTCCCAAAACCTAGATATAGACCAGGTTCTGTGAGAGAGAGCATATGTTCACACGTATCCATAAACTAGTGCAAAATATATACCTGAAAGCAAAAGTACACTAGAGTTTGCAGTGAGTACCCCCCTAACACTTCCTCTCCACTATTCCAACCTTTGGTTCCATGATTGCTCAACAATTTGTTTGGCTTTGTATGTTAACTCTCTTTTCAGCCACCAGGTTCCAGATGTCATCAGGATGCCGGCCAGGCTTCCCTGGACTGAAGACCTCACCAATGTGTCCTGGAGCTCTGCTTCCCCAGAGACTCACCCTACTAGGGAAAGAGAGAGGCAGACTGGGAGTATGGACCGACCAGTCAATGCCCATGTTCAGCAGAGAAGCAATTACAGAAGCCAGACCTTCCACCCTCTGCAACCCACAAGGACCCTGGGCCCATGCTCCCAGAGGGATAGAGAGTGGGAAAGCTATCAGGGGAGGAGATGGGATATGGAGATTGGGTGGTAGGAATTGTGTGCAGTTGTACCCCTTCTACCCTATGGTTTTGTTAATTTATCCTTTCTTAAATAAAAAATAAATTTAAAAAAAAGAAAGAAGATAGATCAAAGGAATGGAATGGGTGGGGATTTTTCAGGCAAAACAGTGATTATGTAGATAGGCCATAGTATCAGGAATGCAAGGTGGAGCAGGGGGAGCTGGTTTAATGCTTTGTGAGGCTCCTCACAATTTCCCAACAGCTGAGTAGTATTCCATCATGTATATAGACCACAACTTGCTCAGTTACTCATCCATCTGTTGTTGGACACCTGGGTTTCTCCCAGGTTTTGGCTATTACAAATTGTGCTGCTATGAACATAGGTATACACAAGTATTTTTGGTTGGTTGTGTTTGAGTCCTTAGTCCTATATCCCCAGGAGAGGACTATTTGCTTCTTTTAAATATCTTATCAAATCTAAACAATTGAAATGAGTTACCCAGATGTTGCTATTTTCTTATTCTATAGTATCTAACATAAATAACATTTATATTTGCATTATCTATTGCTATATAACAAAACCTCACACATAGTATGTATATTTTTATATATAAATAGAGCACTAATCAGCTCTGGTCATGATGATGTTAGGGATTGAACTTGCAGCCCTGACACCTCAAGCACAAAGGTCTTACATAACCATTATGCTATCACACATCCTCTCACACTTAGTACCTTACAATAGCACACAACTGTTATCTCAGAATTGCCAGTGGGTCAGGAATCAGGGGATAAGTTAGCTGGAACTGTCATAAGTTTGCCATCTAACTGTCAATCAGAGCTAGGGTCTCATGATAACCTGACTACAGAATCTGTTCTAAGTTCATACGGTTCATGACAAAATTTGTCCATAGTCCTGTTAGGTTATTAAGCTGAAAGACTCTTAATCTTTTACTGGATGTAGGTCAGAGGCTACTTTACATTTTAGAGATAAGGGGTAAGTCAGTTCCTTGCCACATGGGTCTCCCCAACATGGATGAGTACTTGAAGGTAATGAAGAGCACTCTCCAAAAGGGAGGCTGGGTTAGCCTACTCTGCCACTTGAGGAAGACTGGTCCTGAAATGAGTGCAGCCTAGAATGTTCCCACGTGTGAACATGGACTGTGAGCTCAGAGTGACAGGGACTCAGAGGTTACACAGAATCCTGTGCTATATATATATCCTAGGTCAGATCGATGGAGTTTACAGTTTATAGTATTTGTATACTTTCTTTATTTGGGAGCTACTCACTGTCCTGATCCAGCTTTTTGGTCCTATTCTCAAGTCTGACACCATCTTCCCAGACAATATTTTTATTCCATGTTAATTATCAGGGTCAGGCAAAAATTACTAAAGTCATGGGCCTTTGGAACATTTCTAAAATGGACTTCCTAGCTTCTTCCCACAAGAAGACCCCTAATTTCATATGTTTATTAAACAGATTGTCCTGTTTTATATCTTACTGCCTTTTAACCACCAAGTTGCAGAATCTGCCATGACGTCATCCTGACCTCTCTGGGCAGATGACCTCAACAATGTGTCCTGGAATCTCACCTCTCCAGAGCCCAACCCCACTAGGGAAAGATAGAGACAGGTATGAATCGACCTGCTAAAACCCCATGTCCAACAGAGAAGCAATTACAGAAGACAGACCTTCCACCTCTGCACCCCATAATGATCTTTGGTCCATACTCCCAGAGGGATAAAGGGATGAACAATAGGGAAGTTTCCAATGAAGGAAATGGGACACGGAACTCTGGTGGTAGGAACTGTGTGGAATTGTACCTATGTTATCTTACAACCTTGTTAATCATTATTAAATCACCAATTAATTTTTTTTTTAATGAAGAGAATCTGTTAGACACAGTCACTATTAAGATGGTACCTGACTATGAGAGTGGTGATCTTTGCCATTTTCTATTTTTTACATTTTTTATATTTATTTTTCCTTTTGCTGCCCTTGTCATTATTGTTGTAGTTATTATTGTTGTTACTGATGTAGTCGTTGTTAGATAGGACTGAGAGAAATGGAGTACATGAGGAATTCCAACCAGCCTATCAGTCTCGCCGCATCGCCCTACCCCTCCTTCCTCTGGTGGGCTTCACCGTCTTTAAGTTTCTATTTCCCTGTTCCAGCATCACCATCCATAAGTTCTCATTGCCTTGCTCTCTTTTTCCTTATAAGGAAATATTGGTCTCATTGGCCAGCTTGGCTACTTCCCCTACACAGCTACCCCTTTATAAACTTGTAACTGAAACAATAAAGTGTTCCGTCCACTGCCTCGGTACCCTGAGGTGGTTTGTTGTACCTTCCATTGCCACAGTACTTTGGAAGACCACTCAGCAAAATTATCCATGTACTCCAGCCCATCTCTCTGGACCACAACGGCTGGAATGCCAAGGGGAGACTGATAGACGAGCTTCCAGGGGATCAACCATCCATGTTCAAACATGCATCAGACCCACAAGTGGTCCTCAGGCTTATGAGTTTAGAACAGCTATTTAGATGCCAAGCATTTACCCACAGCCAAGTACACTATGCTGCACCAACACCTTCAGCAGAGATCCTATTACATCAGATACACAGGAGGGCGCAGGACTCCCAGAACATGGCATAGATACATTACTCTTCCTAATAATTGTAGGAAGTTCTTCGGCTTCCAAATCATTTCCTCTATGCCAGAGGGAGAAAAGTTATTGAGAAGGGAGATGTTCCTGCCATTTCTTTTGTGCAGTGTGTAGTGGTGTTGGCTTATTGCTTAAGTCATTAATTCGCCATCGTTTTCCAATGAGACTTTGATTTCATTAAAGGTAATAATAGTTGACAATCTATTACTCTCCCTTATGCCCTGAATTATTACTATATTTTGCCATGGAGTATAAAAATAAAATATGCACACTGACATAGATCATCAGCTCAAAGTTAGCTTCTTAAGAATTTTATTATTCAATGGAATTTTCTGTAGGGAGCTGTATTCTCCTTTTCGGGCATTCTGAATATGCTCCAACTGTCCAAAAAGAAAAATTAGCATGCAGTTCCAAAGTTCTTTGCTGTTAGAATTGTTTGAAATAAAAAGTGCTGAACCATTTGAAACTCCTAAGCTCCCTCTGACAGAAGGGAGGAAAATAAGTCATTTTTCTCTGAGACCCTGCTGGTCTCTGTTGTATCTAGTCATCATCCAAAAGTCTTAAAAGTAAAGCAAAGAGCCAATTAATTTAAATATGTAGGGGAGTGAGACCAGCAGGAAAGAAAATAAATGCCACTCATTCTTTGATCTGCGGCAAGTCACTTACATTTTCTCAACTTATCTTCCCACCTTTAAAATATTAAGAATAAATGCATCTCCTTCAAAGCACTTACCCTTATATCTGGCATATAATTTTAGGCTTCATAAACATTATGTGCTAAGGCCAGGAGATAGTGTATCCAGTAAGCACAAACACTTTACTAATACACAGCCCCACATGGGAGCACCATGCACAGAAGAAGCTTCCCAAATTCTGGAGCAGTGCTGTGGCATCTTTCCTCTCTCTACAAAGAATTAAAAAGAATAAATAAAACATCTTCCAGGGTAGTGGAATCTAGATCTTCACACTTACATGTACAGGCGTGTAGCCTCAGCAGCTACTGTTAATAATAAGTATTACTTGTTGTTGATGTTTTATTATTTCATAAAGGAAAATAGCATTATATGAGGTGAAAATGATAGACCTTGCTGATTCTTGAATACCGTGCTAAAGAGAACTTCACTCAGCAAGAAATGAATCAGATATTATATTCATAATAAGAATATTGTAAATATATATGAGTTTTAGAAAGAAAACAGCATCAAATGGACACAGATAGAGATAAAAAATATGGGGAATTTTTTTTTTAATTATTGGAAAGTTAATGCCTTATAGTACAGATATTGACACATGGGTACAATTTCTCATCTAGCCATGATAGCTGTCAGCAAAAAAAAAAAAATCCCCAATTTAGGCTCTTTAAAATCTCCCCACCCTCCTATCCCAGAGTCCTTCACTCTGGTGCAATATACCAAACTAATCTAAGTTTTACTTTGTGTTTCCCTATTTCTGTTCTTGTTTCTTAAGTTCTACCCACAAGTGAGATCATTCCATATTCATTCTTCTTTTTTTGGCTTATCTTACTTAACATCATTCCTTCAAGCTCCATCCAAGATGAAGTGAATTAATCATTTTTAATAGCTGAGTAGTGGGGGTTGTATTGTTGTATGGAAAACTGGGAAATGTTATACATGTACAAACTATTGCATTTACTGTCAAATGTAAAACATTAATTCCCCAATAAAGAAATTAAAAAAAAAAAAAGCTGAGTAGTATTCCCATTGTGTATGTACCACAACTTACTCAGCCACTCATCTGTTGTTGGACACCTGGGTTGCTCTAGGTTTTGGCTATTAATTGTGCTCCTGTGAGCCTGGGTATACACAGTTCTCTTGAGATGGGCTGGAGTACAAGATTACCCCTGCAACTGCTAGCCTGAGATTCCCCACTCTTCGTCTGTCTCTGGGGGCCAACAGACCGGGTGGTGGCGTGGGAGTTGGGCTGGTCTGTTCCCCCGAGGAACCCGACAACCACTGTTAGAAGGCCCTGTTTCAAATAATTTATAGAACATTGCTAGTCCCTTTCCTCTCATTAGTCAGAGGACCTAGCCCTAAAAGGAACTTCCAAAGGGGCCATATTAATTCTGGCTACTTTCTCACACTGGATCTTACAGAATATGTCTATTCAGAAGTTCATATGTAGATGCTGTCTGAAATTCCAGTAGGCTTTTTGTTTAGGAAACACTGGAAAAGACAAACCGAACACTATTTTTTCTTCACTCATCAGACTGTGCAAAAGTGTATTTTATGTAAAAGTTTACTCCTCATTCTTTCATTTAAGTTTTTTTAAATTCTATTTTCATTTATTTATTATTGGCTAGAGACAGAAATTGAGAGAGGAGGAGGAGGGAGAGAGGGAAAGAGACAGAGAGACACCTGCAGCCCTACTCCACCACTTGTGAAGCTTTCCCCTCTGCAGGTAGAGACCAAGGGCTTAAACCTGGGTCCTTGTACACTTTAATGTGTGTTCTTAATCAGATGTGCTACTGCCTGGCCTTTATTTATTTATTTATTTATTTATTTATTTATTTATTTATTTATTTTACAGAGCCCTGCTCAGCTCTGGTTGATGGTGGTACAGGGGATTGAACCTGGAACTTTGGAGCCACAGGGATTAGAGTCTCTTTGCATAACCATTATGCTACCTATCCTCCATTATTCTTTACAACTACAAACACATATATTGCCAGTTTTGCCCTCAATTTTCTTTTTCCTTCCATTTATTGGGAAAGTGAACCCCCTGTTCAGATTTTATTGGCTTCCTTCAGAGCTGGAACTATTGGCACACAAAGATAGAAGGGCGCAACAGTATCTTTCTCAGGACCGTTTTCCAGATTTGTTTCTCATTGGCATGAGTCTTCAGAAAACTTCACTGAATAGAGATGGATCAGTTTTCCACTAAGAGTCTGCAAATAGCTGCCCTCACCTGTTAGGACCTCCAAACAAGCTCTCAAGACACTTCTGGTTCTTTGAAGGTACAATTGCAAATGAATGGGTGTGGGAAGGCTGTCTAACAATGGCATTTTGCGATTGTTCCTTCCTACAAAACTGTTGTTAATATATTTACTGCTTCTGCAAAGCAATCCCTGTAAACCAAATATGAAAACATTATTAGTCTTTTGCTTAACCTATTTTTATTAATTTCAGAAAAGGTTGTCCCTTTAGGGTCATGTCAAGCAGCTCTGTTACCATAGTTTCACTTTATCCAAGCACTTCAATTGGTCTTCTTTAAATCTGTCAGACAGGGAGGAGGAAAGTTTTTTTTTTCTACTCCATTTAGTGTATCATATTTTCCAGTGCTCAGGATTAATTTTTTTCTCCCATTCCATCCCACTTTCCATGGCATCCCAAAATGAAAATGATCTATGTCTAGTAGAATCAGAAACAGCGGGGCCAAAAATGGATTTTGACCTCTAGTCTATATGCTCAAGAAAACTGGTAAGATCACATCAAATCGATGGGGTTTACAGTCAACAATATTTATACCCCTTTCCCATATTAGGGAGCTACTCTCTTCCCTGATCCAGCTTTCTGGTCCTTTTTCCAGCCATGACATCATCTCCCCAGAAAATAACTTGGACCCACTGGCATATCAGATTTCAGACTCAGGGGCAAAAAGAAAAAAACAAAACAAAACAGCAAACTAGTAGTATAGCCACAGGCCCGTTGGAATTTAACTAAAATATGCCTACTAGCTATCTACAAAATGGAGGACCCCCCCCCAACTCTTCATCTGTACTATTCCAGCCCTTAGGTCCATGATTGGTCAACAATTTGTTTGGCTTTGTATGTTAACTCTCTTGTCAACCACCAGGTTCCAGATGCTAGCAGGATGCCAATCAGACTTCCCTGGACAGACAACCCCACCAATATGTCCTGGAACTCCACTTCCCCAGAGCCCTGCCCCACTAGGGAAAGAGAGAGACAGGCTGGGAGTATGGATCAGCCTGTCAATGCCCATGTTCAGCAGGGAAGCAATTACAAAATCCAGACTTTCAACCTTCTGCATCCCACAATGACCTTGGGTCCATACTCCCAGAGGGTTAAAGAATAGGAAAGCTATCAGGGAAGAGGATGGGATACAGAGTTCTGATGGTGGGAATTGTGCGAAGCTGTACCCCTCTTATCCTACAGTTTTGTCACTGTTTCCTTTTTATAAATAAAAAATTATATATAAAAAAAGAAAATTGATAAGTGTGTGTATAGGGCCGCTTGGTGTTTATTCTCTGTTAAGGGAAATATTGTTCTATGCAGAGCTTGTCTGAATTATTTGATACCAGTGTACAATAGGCAGAAGCAGTTAAGTATTCGGGCAACCATTGTAAGGTTCCCTACTCCCTTTGGACTAATAACTAGTGTGTCTAACAATCTGTTTGACAATATGATTTGGAACAATGAAAGTTATCTAGTTAAGGTTAGCTTACTGGTGTGATCTAAAAGTTGATTTCTCCCCAAAATTCACATGTGGAAACTCAAATTGGTGGTATTTAAAGGTTGGGCTCTTGAGAAATAAGTGCAAGGACCCATGCAGGATTCTGGTTCCCCATCTGCAAGAGGGTTGCTTCAGAAGCAATGAAGCAGATTTTCAGGTGTCTGTGTTTCTTTCTCCCTCTCTATCTCCTACCCTCTCAATTTCTCTGTCTTATCCAATAAAATGAAAAAAATGTCCACCAGGAGCAGTGGATTTGTAGTACCAGCACCGAGCCCCAGTGATAACCTTAGAAGCAAAAAAAAAAAAAAAAAAAGTCTATTTACAGCTGCAACTCTTATTTAACTAAGAAATTTAATATACATACATGCAGAGTAGCATTATGCTAATGATCTCAAACTTATGTATAATTAGTTGGTGGACACTGTGGATAAACTGATTCCATCCTATAGTATTAGAAATAGTATTTGCCTAATGAATTTTTTAGGCAAATCATACACAACTTACCAAAGGGTGACCAACAGATAAGCCAGCTTTTTAAATGGCTAACTCCGATGAAATTAATGAGGAAATTCAGTTTTTGAAATGCCCAGTATAAGCGAGGTCACATGTGTTTATTAACACCACACATTTCCTTGTAGTGGTGTCTTTAAGCAGATAAGAAGTGAAAGAATTGCTAACACAATATAATTTTTAATGCAATTAAAGAGTGGAAATAGTGCTCTGAAAGGGGATTGTTCTATTTTGGTAGACACTTCTAGACATAATCCTGAACTTCCCCTAAGCTATTTGCTTTTTAAAAAAAATTAAATTAAAGTTTTTTGAAAACACAAGGAGAACCTGAACTGGAGTTGGCATATTGCACCAAAGTAAAAGACACTGGGGTGGGGGTGTGGGGGGGATAATACAGGTCCAAAAAGAATGACAGAGGACCTAGCAGGGGTTGTATTGTTATATGGAAAATAAGAAATGTTATGCATGTACAAACTATTGTATTTACTGTTGAATGTAAAACATTAATTCCCTAATAAAGAAATTTTAAAAAATTAAAGCTTTTAATTTAATTTTTATTTATAAAATGGAAATATTGACAATACCATAGGGCAAGAAGTATACAATTCCACATAATTCCCACCACCAGAACTCCATATCCCGTTCCCTCTCTTGACAGCTTTCCTGTTCTTTATCTCTCTGGGAATCCCCAGGATCACTGTGGGATGCAGAAGGTGGAAGGCTTGGCTTCTGTAATTGCTTCTCCACTGAACATAGGTGTTGGCAGGTTGATCCATACTCCCAGCCTGTCTTTCTCTTTCTCTAGTGGTGCAGACAAACCCATATTTCTCCCAGCCCTGGAACCCCTGGTTGAGGGGTGGGGCTCGCTTTCCTGCATATTTCTCTCAGATCATACCAAATTGATACTGTATCTGCTGAGTTCAATCTAATCAATGTAACCAGTACCTCCTCAGCATGTTTCACTGCAAATTGTTGGCTTTTTTTAATGCCAGCATTTCTTCATGACTTTACCATTTCCTAAATATATTATTCAATTTACTTAGCCATCTTGCATGCATTTGGTTACTCTATGGAGATGTTCTGTTCCATGGGAAGTCAAGGGGGGTGGACTATCAGAAGCCATATTGTATTTCCTAGCAGAAAAAAAATAGTAACACAAAGCCACAGAGATAGAAGAACTTCAGGAGTGGCAAGGAGACCAGTGTGACTATCCACTGGAAGGGACAGCAAGAATGAAAAGAGGTGAAGCTGAGTCCAGAGGCCAGAGACCAAAATACACAGCCCCTGAGAGGAGCTGAAAGGTCTGTGATAGGAGGGATAATGATCTGAATTCTTGGGATGGTCAAAAGCAGAAGGAAGCAGACTAGTCAAGAGGTTGGAGACATAGTGGTTTGGGTTTGGCAGTTGTGCAGATGGAGAGCAGTGTGTGGTTTTGAGATGAACTTAGAGATAGAACTTAAGTTGATGGTGGATGGGCTGTGGGTGTGAGGTAAAGATGGATCAAGAGTGAGTGCCATGATATTTCACTTATATGTACGTACACTTTCCACTTAGGTTACTTTTGCTTTTACTGAAAAAGGTCTTTCAGATCTTAACAGCAACAAAAACAATAAAACTGCATTCACGGTTTATAAAAAAAAAAAGTTCTTGCTTAGAATTAGAAACACTTGGTCTTAGAGTGGCTATTAGCCAAAAGCAATAAAATTATAATATGCACTTTAGGCGGATAGTTGGCTAGATTGTGGGATCATTTAGAAAATATTTTGAAAAATGTTAAAAAAAAAAAAAAAGAAAAATGTTGTTTCTTGAACCATTGCTTCCAACTGTAATGTAACTTCTACCAGCCCAACTAATTTAATATGCACAGAAAGTGGTACAGCTCCACAGGAAATATAAATTTTTCATTGACTAGCAGCCTGTAACTGCTTAAGTGTAATTACACATTTTTCATTTAAGATCAATTTCACAAAATCATTTTTATGACCTGAGGCTGCCTTCTTAATAATTGGGTACAGCTAATTTATTAGGGCTTGCATGTGTTGGTACTGGTGTCACTCTTGCATGGGTTTAATAGAAACAGTCTCCACGTGGATATGGGAAAAAAAAACCCACCTCTGTAGTTTCATATTTATTTCCTTTGTGCCAACCCAGTGAGCTTTCTTTTGTTTCTCAGCATATATTGTACTCTACAAAATCCTATGATAATCTTTTTCTTTAACTTAGTATACAACTGAAGATATTTTCCATTTAATTCTAGATAAGACACCCTTCCCCCCTCGAAACATAATTAAATATGATCTCTCTTACGTGAAGCAGCATGAATGATTCATAGAGTTAAAGTATAATCAAGTTCTAGGCATTGAGAAATTTCAGTTGATATGTAAAGGTTAATTTTTTTTCTATTAAAAGAAAAGATCCTGTGGAACTATCTTTTATGTCAAGATTTATGAGCTGTGGAGAATCTACTAAACAAGGGTGAGGGTAGGGGGTTATGTCACTTAAAGTGGAGGGAGTGTACTTCCATATACAATTCACTGTGCGCATTTTAACCTGCATCACCTCTGTCACACAAATATTAGCCAGATATGCTTGAATGGGTGAAGTCTAGATTAAGGAGTTCACATCAAGCCTTGGTGACTATAAGCCCGAAGGAGGCAGATTCTCAGTTGGATTACTCAGTAATCTGATGGTACTAAGGACCCCACTGATGATAGTATGAGAGGTGGTGATCACCCCAGCAGGCAAGTGTTATCAGTCATTCTTTCCCATCCCATCTCTGATTCACTTGAATGCTGTGCAGGTAGAAAGCAAAGTTCCTGGTTGTATATTAGTTATGATGATTGAGCAGGGAGAACCATCACACATATGAGCGTAGTGAATTGCATGCCTTCTGTTAACCTCATTGTCTTCAACAAATCAGGGCTAGAAGATAGCTCTCCTGGTAGAACACATGTGTTACCATCCGTGAGGACCCAGTTTTGAGTGCCTGGTCACCACACAAAAAGGAAGCTGCACAAGTGGTGGAGCAGTGCTGTGATCTCTCTCCTTTATGTCTCTCACACACTAGATGAAAGAACAAAAAGAAGAGTCCACTGGAGTAATAGGTGCAAAATCAATAAATAAAATGGGTGATAATAGACTAGTAACTGGACTGTCAGCTTGTGCTTTGAAATCAGAAGGTCTCTATGATAACCCTGAAGGAGACTGTTACCTTCTATGACTTAGAGAAAGACTACATTATGTTGTAAGAATTTAATTTTTTGAGTTGTTACTTTTATTTATTTTTGTATTTATTTTGTATTTATAAAATTGGAATATTAACAATACCATAGGATAAGAGGAGTACATTTCCACACAATTCCCACCCCTAGAACTCCATATTCAATCCTCTCCCTTGATAGCTTCCCTATTCTTTATCCCTCTGGGAATATGGACCCAGGATCATTGTGGGGTACAGAAGGTGGAAGGTCTGGCTTCTATAATTGCCTCTCCATTGAACATGGGTGTTGTCAGGTTGATCCATACTCCCAGCCTGTCTCTCTCTTTCCCTAGTGGGGTAGGGATCTGTGGAGGTGGGGCTCCCAGACACATAGTGGGGTCCTCTGCCCAAGGAGTTCGGGTTGGCATCATGGTATCATCTGGAACCTGGTGGCTGAAAAAGAGTTAAGATATAATGCAGAACAAATTGTTGACTAGTCATGAACCTAAAGGCAGGAATATTGCAGATGAAGATTTTGGATCTCCATTTTGGAAAAGTTTAATGTTAAGGGTTGCTTTGCTGCAAAGAAGATTGAATGAGCAGTCCCTGTGGGTCTTTTGTGTGAGAGTTTTGGTGCCAATAAGAAATGAGTGGGACCCCAGTGCTTGGGTCAGGGACATTGGCAGGTTATTCTGAAGCCTCTGGGGTAGCAAGAGCAATCCCTTCCATACCCTGCAATACTTTGCTTGAAGCAGACATTTGAAAGATGATACTTATTTTTAAGATTTGCTACTTCCACTCCTTGCTATTTTCCTTAATAAGAAATAGTCATACCTCAACACATTCTAAGTGTGTGTGTGTGTGTGTGTGTGTGTGTGTGTGTGTGTGTGTGTGTGTAGGGTGGATGGGTGGAGAAATAGCTCCGATGGCAAAGATTTTGCAGGTTGTAGAGGAAGCCGTGTAAGAGGGGCCTTTGTTGAGAGTCAAACTGGAGAGGCTGAAGGAGAGGATGTATTGGTACAGAACACTCCTCCTGTGACTCTGACTCAGTGTTTGGCAGTCACTTCTGGACTCAGTACAAAGAACCACCTCTGCTTCACACCAAGTACCTCTCTCTTATCATATATCTGATGATTTTTACTGATGTCTGAATGGCTCACATCTCAGGAATTTGCCCAGAGTGCAGTTACCACTGGCTGATATTTGTTCTGTCTTATTTTTCTGTCCTGCGTTTTCTAACATATTTTCACTTTGGCCACAGAGTGGATGCCTTCCCTGTCCATGAACAGCCTTGGCCAGCAGCCTTGGGAGGCACTGAGGATGTAACTCATAATAAGCCAAACATCGCACCATGATAGTTTTAGACTTAACAATTGTTTTTGTGGTATCTCAGAAGGTGAAAAAAATTCTGCTCCAAATATGATCTCAGATGTGAAACTGGATCCTAGAAATCTCTTCTGACCTAGCGCAGGAGTGGGGTGGTGGGGGTGGGGAGGGAAGGAAATGAGTAATGTCATAACATTATCAGGACACCCTCTTCTCTGGCCAAATGCCAGAGAAGAAGGAAAAGTATGCTACCCACAGCTAACTCAGGTCCCAGCTAATGTTGGTGTGAATAATTATAACTCTTTCTCCAGTAATGGCTCTTCTAGCTCATTTACCCAGTGGTAAAGATTCTGAATCAGCATTGTCTTTTCTTTCTTTTTTTCTTCTCTTTTAAACCAGCCCCTAGGATTTTTCTATTACTTTTCTTGATCGTATTAGTTGCATGCTTCAGTTGTTTATGTTTCTATAACTGTGTCTGCATTTTTGTCTTTAGTCCCTGGCTGATTTCAAGGAATACCATCAGTATTAGAAGGTTAGAAAGAAAAAAAGGAAAAGTTTCAAGTAGTTTGAGTGGCAGAAAAAAAGAGAGAGAGAGAGAGAGATAACATCTGGGTCATCAAAAGCCCCTACTGCTCAAATCTGCTGGTTTGAAAATGAATTTATAGTGAGTTTATTTCCATATTTGCATTTGCATTTGTCCCCTGAGCCTCCTTTCTACCTTTCAGCCAATGATAAAAGCTATTTTTCCCTGGCTTGGTTCCCTTCCTGATGAGTTTCCATTAGCCACCCTAAATTTCCTAGGGCTTGTTGACAAGATGTGAACTTTGTTACTTTGAAACCTATTTGATGCAAACCAGGGAAGATGAGTTTAACCTTTCAGAGCTGCTCTTCACTAAGCAGCTCTTTCACTTGGTTTTGTGGTATCTCAGAAGATGGAAAAAATTCTGCTCCAAATATGATCTCAGATAGGTAATCAGATCCTAGAAAAGTCTCTCTTTTCAAGATTCACTCCTGAGGTTGACTTTCTTTGAAAATTTCACAAGAGGAACTAAATTAGCCATGGGCGGACAGTGCTACAACGGCACTCCAGTCTCTGAGAACAATGACCACATAATTGTTTGTGTCTCTTTATTTGATGGTAATCCTTTAGAGAAAGGCTGGATTATGTCAGAGAAGAGTTGTTGTGTGAAAAGGTCAGTGCCAGGAACCATAAAATCTCTAGTCTACCTCTTATTAGTTGTATTAGGCTCATTATTTCACCTCTCTGATTTCCTTCTGTTACAGAACTGTTGAGTTGGTGCGACATTAGTAGGATTTACTACTCAGGTCATTGTGAGCACAGTGTAGATATATAATGAATGCCTCTATTAGGTCTGTAGGCAATTTGTACAAGTTTTTTTTTCCCATTTATTTATTGGATAGAGATAATAGGAAATTTCCAAATTTTATCTCCTGGATATGCTTATATGAATTTATAACCTGTTTGTGATGCATTTGTAAGTAGGCCTCAAGACAAGATGAAAAGACTGAAAATATAATAAAGGATTAAGAATGTGTAGAAAGTCTGATATAGTACAGGGGGTTAAGTCAGTGATGCAAACCGGCCTTCACTGAGTGAGCAAGTAGAGACGGTGAAGGTCAGACTGAACTTTTATTGACAAGGCAGTTTATGTAACCCTGACTAGTTTCTGCCTTCCTAAAAGGTGCTGCTCCCCCAGCGAGCGTACACACACACACACACACACACACACACACACACACATATACACACATTGTTGTATCTTATGCTGAGGCTAAACTTTCCCAGATACATCTATGCAGGAAAGATAACAGTAACTAAGGCAACAAGACCCTGAGCAATGGGTATAAGTCCCACCCCTTACCCTTGCAGCTTCTGCAATGATGTTTTTTGCTCTCAAGCCTGAACGCCCTATATAAACTTGCACCGTCCTTTGGTTCAGGGTCAGAGTTATCAGAATGACCTGAGCTCCTGGCCTACATGTTAAATAAAAGGCTCCTTTCTTCCTCCATCCACCTTGCCTTCAGTCATCTTGATTATTAAAATTCCTTAACAGAAACAGTCAGAAATCAAGAGAGAAGGGGGAGATGTTGTAACCCTAACAGTAGTTTGGAACTATTTGCATATGAATGACATCAGCCTGAGGAGGGGACATAAAGACAGGAGTGTATAAAAGCACGGGACTATGATTGGTCAACAATTTGTTTGGCTTTGTATGTTAACTCTCTTGTCAACCACTAGGTTCCAGATGCTAGCATGATGCCGACCAGACTTCCCCTGGACAGACAACCCCACCAATGTGTCCTGGAGCTCTGCTTCTCCACTAGGGAAAGAGAGAGACAGGTTGGGAGTATGGATCGACCTGTCTACACCCATGTTCAGTGGGGAAGCAATTACAGAAGCCAGACTTTCAACCTGCATTCCACAATGACCTTGGGTCCATACTCCCAGAGGGTTAAAGAATAGGAAAGCTATCAGGGGAGGGGATGGGATACAGAGTTCTGGTGGTGGGAACTGTGCGAAGCTATACCCTTCTTAACTTATGGTTTTGCCAATTTTTCCTTTTTTTTTTAAAAAAAAAAGCACAGGACTTGGGGCAGCTCAGTCTCTTTGGCTGCTGCTTCATCTTGGCAGAGGTGCTCCAGGTATCCACCACGGCTACTTCTCCTGGGAACTAAACACGTGTGACTCTGCTAACTGGTAAACTTTTAAGACCCCTCTACAGCCATGAGCAACCTATACCCCAGTTGATAATTGTTTATCTTATGGGCCTAAACTTTTGATAACTATACTCAGACTTTATGGACCTAGTGTATTCTTAACCCCTAGTGATAATTGTTTATTTTGCCTTTTACCTGTTTCACCCTTGTTGCTGAGGAATTATTCTGATGCAGTCTCTGCCCCCAGGTTTTACTACGCCCCGCGAAATCCTAGCAGTGCCCCCTTCAACCAATCCTGGCCCCATACGTCACCCCTGGTTGTCTCACCCCTGGTTGTCACTCAATAAAAAGCCCTCTCACCCCCCTTCTTTCTCTCTGGGCTCTCAGCTCCCCCCTTCTCAGATCTCACCCCCTTCTCTCTCCCTGGGGTCAGGTAGTGGGGACAGCCATTGCCAGCTGGCTCCACGTGGTCTGAACCAACCCCCCCATCCTATAATAAAGATTTGTGTACCCCTTTGCTCTGGACATCCACTCTCGTGTCTGCGGTGCAGCCCGACACCAGACCGCTACAACAACATCTGGCGCCCATCGTGTTCCGCGCCCACACCCTCCTGGATGGCCCGGCCTGAGGTCCCCGAAACCGCCCAGACACAGGTAAGTGGCATCCGCCCACCTCTGTGGCCCCGCGTTTCCATCCACCATGGGAAATTTTTCGTTTTATGAGGAGGTGTCCCAGTCATTATCTCTTTCTGTCCTGGGACAGATTCGCGCTGTCAGAGACGGTTTAATTTTTGCTACACTGTGGGTTCTCATAGCCATAATTGTGACTTACAAGATATGTCAAACGTGGTCTGCCATGAGGATAAGTGACCTTGAGGCTGAGATACGAGAGTTAAATCACATGTGCTTAAGACTTAGACGTCCTAAGTGATCAGCGGCTAGACCCAAGAATTCCTTTCCCACAGACATGTACACGTGTTCGGACGCTCCTCCTCTGACCCCGCTCGCTGCCGCCGTGGTTTCAGCTCTGCCTGAGGCTTCCGAGTCCCTGAACCCCCCCCCCTGCCCTTGCTGCCCGGTTTCAGCTCTACCTTAGGCTTCCGCTCCCTGACCCCGCCCCCTGCCCCTGCCACTGTGGTTTCAGCTCTGCCTGAGGTTTCCTCATCCCTGACCCCGCCCCCTGCTGATATGTCATCATCAAGGGACCTAGTGGCTGAGATACGAGAGCTAAAGGATATTTTTTCAGCATATAAGGACTTTAAACCATGTGCAGTCCACCCCGGGAGCTCCGTCCCCGTAGATATGCATTGTTTCCCCTGCGGCCACTACAGCAGTTTCCACAGCACCTTCCACTTCTGTAGCTCCCTCTCCCGTGCCATCGGACCAAATCCGCACCTTCCCGGTAAACGTGGCCCCTTCTAAACAAAACCCTAAGCTGTGGCAGCCATACTCCTCTAAAGATTTTGAAGCACTCAGGCAAGCGGTCAGAGAGGACGGTTTGCACGTTTCATGGACCAAGTCCGTCTTAAGGAGCTTTTACTAGCATCTTAATACACCACAGGACTGGAAAGATCTGGCTCGTGCTGCACTCCCAGACCCACTCTATCTTCAGTGGCAGGCATGCTTCCACAATGAGTGCTCCAGACAGTCGCAGGAAAATAGTAACAAACAGGTAGAATGGAATTCTGATGCTTTGTTTGGAGCAGGAACTTATGAATCTGGAGCTTAGCAGGCAGAAGCCAGGTTTCCAACCGGTTATTTTGAACAGGTACACATCTGTGCAACACAAGCATGGGAAAGGGTGACCCCACCCAATGTAGATTCGTCAGCTCCCATTAACTCTTCACCAAGGCTCTGATGAATCATTGGCGAGCTTCATCTCAAGGGTGAAGAGAAGCTTAGCGAGAAAGGTTTATAATCCTGACGTCTGCGCACTACTCCTGCGCTCTATTGTCTGGGAAGGCATGACACCACAATTCCGTCAGGCATGCCTTAATCTTAAACACCTACACCCAGATAATTGGATTTTAGCGACACAGGAACTTACATCAGGCAATTATGGGGCACCCGCCATGACACAGGTTTATGCAGTTACCCCACATAAGCAAAATGGGGCCTGCTTTCAGTGCGGTCGCCAAGGACATTGGCGTAACCAATGTCCTGATAAGTTGCGACCACACCTCCAGTCAGGGAAACCACGCCTCCAGCCAGAGCAACCCCGCTTTCAGTCAGGGAGCCAGAGACCACGTACTGTTTGTCCAAAATGTCGTAAAGGGTTTCATTGGAAGAGAGATTGTTGGTCCCAATTTCATAAAGATGGTTTGCCCCTGAATGGTACAAATTCAGGGCCTGAGATTTTGTGGACCACTCCTGTTTTAGAATGGGGCCACCCTTCTATGACAGTAAAGATTGGCAATATTCCTTTTAAATTTTTGATTGACATGGGGGCATAAAAGATGATTTTAAGGCAAGAAGAGGTTCCCCAAGACTGGGAACTTATCCCTGGACCCAGTATACATGGAATAGGAGGGATGACCCCATCATTTTGCACATGAGACTTGCTCATGTGGGAAGACCCGGAAGGTTCTACCGGACACTTCCGCCCTTTGGTAGCTAATATTAGCACCAACCTACTGGGCAGGCATCTTCTGGAATGTCTTGATGTTAGGATATCCACAGATGCCTCTGCAGAGCGTAAAACTCGTTCCCGCGATACCAGGTCTAATCAGCACCCCCAATACTAAATGCCACTGTTCATAGCCAAACACCCCGCTTAAGCTGGCTTTCTAATGAGCCTGTCTGGGTGGAACAGTGGCCTTTACCTAGGGATAAGCTAGAAATTTTGAAAGAGCTCATCCAAGAGCAGTTGTCCTTGGGACACATTCGTCATTCTCGAAGCCCATGGAATACTCCTGTCTTTGTGATTAAAAAGCGCTCGGGAAAATGGCGCCTCCTCCAAGATCTCCGTGCAGTAAATAAAACCATGCAGGTCTGGGGCTCCCCCCAAAGGGGTTTGCCTCTTGCTTCTGCAATTCCCACGGGAATTCCAATCATAGCTATTGATATACAAGATTGTTTTTTCTCTATTCCCTTGCATCCACAAGATTGTAAACGTTTTGCCTTCTCTGTTCCGTCTATTAATAATGCCAGCCCTGCTGATAGATTTGAATGGGTGGTGCTGCCCCCGGGTGTGGCCAGTAGTCCTACTATTTGTCAGGAGGCTGTTAAATCTGCCCTTGTCCCATATATTTATAAGGGCCTTAATATTTTTCATTATACAGATGATATTTTAATATGGGGAAAATCAGATACAGATCTCTATGCCTTACGTGATTTTCTCATTCCTGCATTAAAGAAAAGCGGCCTTAATGTAGCCCCTGAGAAGATACAGCTAATCCCTCCAATATCCTTCCTAGGTTCAGAGATTTCTCTAACTCAAATTCGTCCCTTAAAACCTAATGTTACCTTCCCTTCTAACCTTACTCTTGCTTCTTTACTAAGTTTTCTAGGAAATTTAAATTGGCTTAGGCAGTATCTCTATCTGCCGACAAGCTGCCTCCAACCACTGTTTGACCTGTTGAAAGGAAACAAACAGCCCTCTTCAAAACGTAAGTTAACTCCCGAGGCCTCCTTGGCACTGGAAAGGGTTAACCAGGCCCTCCAGGACATGCACCTTGTTCGATTCTACCCCTCCTCTCCGGTAAACCTTCTAATCTTCAACTCCACCCCCACAGTGGTAGGGGCACTGTGGCAAGACCATGGGGTTCTCGAGTGGCTTCACATGCCAGTAGGAGGAGCTCCAAGATTCCTCACTGAGATAGACGCGTTAGCATTCATGGTTCGCCAAGGGAGAAATAGGTCTGTGTAGGTCTTAGGGAAAGAACCGGATTTAATCATTCTGCCCTTTTCTTTCACAGATACAGAGTGGCTTATACACCATCATTCCCGCTTTGCCATAAGCTTCGTGGGGTTTCCAGGACAAATAGATAACCATTTTCCTTCTAATAAATTGATAGCTTCTTTACCTCTTCTGCCTCTACTAGCACCTAAACCTTTCTCTCGGGATCCCATTCCCTCTGCTCCTACAATCTTTACTGATGGCGGAAAAAAGGGAGCTGCTGCCCTTATATATTACCCAGACAAACAATCTCCTAAACCTCTCTTTACTGAGCTTCCCGAGAATTCCCCTCAGTACAAAGAACTTTATGCTGTTTTCCTTGCACTAAAAGCTGTACCAGAATCCTTCAACCTTTTTTTCTGACAGTGTGTACACTGTTAACTTACTTCCATGGCTTGCTCGTTCTGATGTGAAAATTGACGACAACCCACTTTCCCCTCTCTTGATTCAAATCACCTCTATGCTCTGTTCTCGAACCCAACCACTGTATATTCAACACCTTTGTTCCCACAGCCCTCTTCCTGGTTCCCTGTCCGAAGGGAATGCCGCAGTTGACCGCCTTGCCTCCACAGGAACTTTCCCAGTCTCCATCTCTGATCCTGCTAATTTTCATTCTCTAACCCATGTTAATCTTAAAGGCCTTCGAGCTCGATTCCCTGATGTTCCTGTACCACAGTTAAAACATATCCTCACTACATGCTCTTCTTGTGCAAGTCTCATAAAGACACCTGCTATCCAGACCCTTGGGGTTAACCCCTGAGGTTTAAAAGCTAATGCTATTTGGCAAATTGATGTCACCCACATACCAAACTTTGGCAAACAAAAATATGTTTGTCTCAACTGATACCTTTTCTTTTTTTTTTTTAAAGTAATATATTTCTTTTTTTTAATACTTATTTTATTTATTTATTCCCTTTTGTTGCCCTTGTTGTTTTATTGTTGTAGTTATTATTATCGTCGTTGTTGGATAGGACAGAGAGAAACGGAGAGAGGAGGGGAAGACAGAGAGGAGGAGAGAAAGATAGACACCTGCAGACCTGCTTCACTGCCTGTGAAGCGACTCCCCTGCAGGTGGGGAGCCGGGGTTCGAACCGGGATCCTTATGCCGGTCCTTGTGCTTTGCGCCACCTGCGCTTAACCCGCTGCGCTACAGCCCGACTCCCCGTGATGTGTGTTTTCTACTGGGTTGAGCAATCACCCAACCCCCATCTTTCTCTTTATGTTGACTATGTATCCTTTTTTTTTTTTAATTTTGTTTACCAGAGCACTGCTCAGCTCTGTATCTATTCTGATCTATTTTTAATCTTAGTTATAGTTCTAAAAGGATTCATAACTCAGAACAACAAATGAGTAGATTTTGAAAAGGATGCAAGAATGCACAAAACAATGCCATTGAGTGTGTGGGGGGGTAGATAAAATAATGGTTATGCAAAGAGACTCTCATGCCTGAGGTTCCAAGGCCTCGGAGTTTAATCCACTGCACCACCATAAACCAGAGTTCGAACCAGGATCCTTATGCCGGTCCTTGTGCTTTGTGCCACCTGCGCTTAACCCGCTGCGCTACAGCCCGAATCCCGATACCTTTTCTAAATTTATGTGGGCTACAGCTCAGACAGGAGAAAGCGCTAAAAAGCTTGTAAGCCATATGCTCTCTTGTTTTGCCGTTATGGGGGTCCCATTATTTTTGAAAACAGACAATGTAGCTATGTTTACAAGCAAACAATTTAAAGATTTTTGTTCCCTCTGGAATATTACTCATACCACGGGCATTCCCTACAATCCACAGGACAAGGCATTGTCGAGAGGGCCCATCGAACTCTGAAGGCTCAACTAAATAAAGATAAAGGAGGAACATATCCCCCCAATATCCAGCTAGCAAAAGCCTTAACTACGTTAAATCTCTTTAATATTTACAATAACTCGGACTTACCCCCTATTATTCTTCACTGGCAAACACCATCAACCCTCCCATCTATTAAGGTCAAATGGAGAGACCCACTCGATAAAATTTGGAAAGGGCCTGACCCATTATTGACCATGGGAAGGGGTTTCGCATGCATTTTCCCTCAAAATTTCTCTAAACCTGATTGGGTTCCTGCCCGCCATGTCCGACAATACCCGCAGGGTGGCGCTGTTATTCCTGAAGAACAAGAAATACTACAAGAGGACCAGATGCAGGATACATCCCAGGACCCGTAATACGACATGGCAGAACCTACAAAATCTGGCTCACAGAGACCTCTCTCCTACCCTTTCCCTGTATGTCTTATGTTATAACTGGTCAGTTGTTTTTGTGAGTGAGTGTGTTGAATGACAAAAAAAAAAAAAAAAAAAAAAAAAATTTTTTGCATGACCCATCTGCTCGGAGTACTCTAAAAGGTAATTGGCTTTATATAAAAATGCTGGACGCAGCCAAAGTTTCTGGAGACGTCCGGAAACATTCCAAAATTTTTTTTCTTTCTCCCTCTTTTGATTTTTATATATAGTTTTGGTATATATGTGTTTAGTCTTAAACTGTGTGACTAATGACGGATATAAATTTGTTTTTAAAATAATATGTTTTTATAACAAAAGTTCTTTTTCCTCCAGTTTGTTATAACTAAATGTTTATGGGTATGTCTCAAGTTTGGTAACACTAACTTAACGGTCAAAAGTGTAACCCTACAGCTACACTATTACCAGACAAGGTAAAAATTAATTTGTTAAGTTAACTATTTAGCTAAAGTCTAAATGTTTAACGTGACTATTCATTCCCAAAACTAAAATATATAAATTTTATATACAGGACACCTTTGAAGGGCCCCTAAAGGTGCCCTGTAAACTATCTTGTGGAAATTAATCCACAACAGATCTGGCATCAATCTGGCATTGATCTGGCACTGTAAACGTTAAAATCATTGTCACGAATATGCGTTAACTCTCTAAGCAATTTGAGTCTGTTTAAAATACATATTTTAGCTAAAATTGGTCTCAAGATCCTGTGTTAGAGACTGCTACAGGAGGTCACATTAGATGACCTTTAAATAAAATCATAAGGAGATTTTAAACCAATTATAATCATCGATGTATCAACTATAACAAACCTATAACTTGTTACAAGTTCAAATTAACCATGAGAAGCAGATTGTTTGTGTTTCTTTCACAGGAATCCCGGAAAAACCATCTGAACCCCTGCACACCCTGATGTCACCCACTAGATGGCACGACTACAGTGGCACACCCCCTGAAACCCTAGATGTCACTCAACGCGATCTGAAGAACCTGATACACAGACTCCAAGGACAGAACTTTCTTAATGCCTGCTTGCCGTTCCTGCTTCGACCTGCCTGTCACATGTTGGCAGTTCCAGCTGGCTATCTACAGAAAATCAAAATTCCAGCGGCTGACCTCCCTCAATTCCAGTGGCTGATCTCCCTCATGCAGCGTCACATCCCCTGCCAATTCTTCCCCTAGCCATCTACTTCGGACTGAGACTTGTATCGGACTTTCTGACATACCCTATATACATTTTACACAATTTTAAAGCAGCTTATTTCCCTTCATGCTGCTGGTTTTTTTTATAGACTGATCCTGAGTAATTCATAGACTTTACAGACTGTTGCCTTGAGGACTATACAATGCCAAAAAGACCCTCTGTTTGGTGGGTCATGCCCTCCCACCTCCCCCTCATTATGTACCCTTGCCCTTCCCCCACCCCAAGCAGGGAATGTTCCTTTACACACCAATCCTTCCCTTCACACCACTGGCTTTTACTACTCCCCTACTTGTCCCTTCCTGTTTTATTATATCATTTAGGTTTATGCCCAAAAGGTTTCTGCTCCATGATAGTCTTTTACAGACTTTGAACATCTTATGCTATTACTAGATAGAAAGATAGAAAAGATGTAGAGATATTGTGAAGAGGTGGTTGTGCAGGCTGCGCTTAAACCTATGAGATGAGTCTCTCCAGGTAAGTCTCTCTCTCTCTAAAGAGGGGTTGAGCACAGGAGGACGCATAAATCTCACAAGGTTGGCAGCCATTTAAGCCTTCCCTCCTCCACAGAAAGTCCTACATCTTCCCACCTGAGCCCGGCATTCCTTAAAAACATTTAAGCCTGCTCCATTCCATTTTTCTTTACTGTGTCCATTTAGATATAAAGGGATAGGAGGAGATGTTGCTGAGGAATTATTCTCATGCAGTTTCCATCCCCAGGTTTTACTACGCCCCGCGAAATCCTAGCAGTGCCCCCTTCAACCAATTCTGGCCCCATACGTCACCCCTGGTTGTCTCACCCCTGGTTGTCACTCAATAAAAAGCCCCTACACCCCCCCTTCTCTCTCTCTGGGCTCTCAGCTCCCCCTTTCTCAGATCTCACCCCCTTCTCTCTCCCTGTGGTCAGGTAGTGGGGACGGCCATTGCCGGCTGGCTCCACGTGGTCTGAACCAACCCCCGCCCCCATCCTATAATAAAGATTTGTGTACCCCTTTGCTCTGGACGTCCACTCTCTTATCCGCAGTGCAGCCCGACACCAGACCGCTACAGCAACACACCCTAATAAAACCTTGTATTGTTTAAACCTGTTCCCAGCTACCCACTGTGAATCCTTTTAAGCACCACAGCTCCCCCAAACCCCCTTTAATTTAAGTTGCAACAGGGAGATAGAGAGGGAGAGAGATAGAGAGACACCTGCAGCACTATTTCACCACTTGTAAAGCTCTCCCCTTGCAGGTGGGGACAGGGCTAGAACCTGGGTTTTTGTGCACTGTAACATGTGCACTCAACCAGGTGCACCACCACCCAGAACCAGCAATTTGTACATGTTGATGCTTCCCCATTCTATGTCTGTTAACATATTTTTAGATAGGACTTCTCAGCCATGATAGTAATTTAGTTCTTTATTTCTTCCTTCTTTTCTTCCCCCCCTTTGCCAGGAGGGTTATTCTTGCAGCTCAGTACCTGCACTTAGAATCCACCATTCCTGGTAGCCATCTTTTCCTTTCAATTTTCTTTTTTTTGATAGGACAGAGAGAAAGTGAGAGAGGAGGGGGATTGAGAGAGGGAGAAAAAGACAAATACCTGTAGACCTGCTTCACTGTTTCTGAAGCATCCTCCCTGTAGGTGGGGAGCAGAGGCTTGAACCCAGGTCCTTGCACTTGTAATATGTGTGACACCACTCAGTCTTCTCTTCTCTTCCCTTCTTTTCTTCTCATCTCTCCTCTCTTCTCCTCTCCTCTCCCTTATCCTCCCCTCCTCTCCTCTCCCTTCCCCTCCCCTCCTTGCTCTCCCCTCCCTTTCCTTTCATTCCTCTTCCTTCCCTTCCCTTTCTTCCCACCCCGTTCCTCCTCCTCCCTTTCCCCTCTCTTCTCCTCTCCACTCCCTTTCTCACCTTCCCTCCTCTTCTCTGGCTTGTTGGTAGTGTCAGGGATTGAACCTGGGACTTTGGAGTATCAGGCATGAAAGTCTTCTGTATAATCACTATGCTATCACCCTCACCCAAAGTAAATTTTAAAAAGCTAATTAAGACTCACGTGATAGAAAGAACATGCATCAGTATCATTTATCACTACCAGACAATTTTTTTTATATGCTAAGATGATCCCCTTTTAGTGCCATAATTAATTAAATAGGAAAACCATTGGATTGGGCATTGTTGTATCAAAACACAAACAATTTACAGGCCCATCACAGCTATTATACAACACATAGAATAATAACTATGAGATTTACTGGTCTTTTAGTATGTGCTAAGTAAGTGCTTGATGATCAATATTTCATCTAATGTTTACAATAATCCTGGGAAGTAGACTTTGGTACTGCTGTTATAGTCCTTGGTTGAATATTGAGTCTGGAAGATAAACGACTGACTTGTCTAAAGTTATACAGTAGACAATTGAGTTGCTAGACCTTGGCCTACACCTATTTGGCTTATAGATTTTCTTTTTCTTTTCTTTTTTCTTTTTGCCTCCAGGGTTATTGCTGGGGCTCAGTGCCAGCACTATGAACCCATTGTTCCTGGAGGCTACTTTTCCATTTTTTAAGATATGATAGAGAGAAATTGAGAGAGGAGGGGAAGACAGGGAGGGGGAGACTAATATAGACACCTGCAGACCTGCTTCACTGCCTGTGAAGTGACCCCCCCCCCCCGCAGGTGGGGAGCTGGGGGAACCGGGACCCTTAAGCCGGTCCTTGAGCTTCGTGCCAGTGCACTTAACCTGCTGTGCTACCGCCTGGCCCCCTCTTCATAGGTTTTCTTACTCAGTACGTCCTGCTTCCTCCATCGTCTGCTCTTGACTGTGGTGAGCTTTACCCTGAAAGGTGCACAAATCCTTTCTTAATTACAGCTCTATTGCTAGTCATCTTGGAACCTGAGGTGGATGTATACCTGTACTAGATCTGAGTTATCAAAATACCCTCCCTTATAGTGAAACAAGTACAGAACACTAATAAGTCTACAATTTGAAGAAGAGTAAGTATTCATTCCTTAATTGTTTGATATTTTCTCATGTTATTGTCAATCATAAGAAATTTGCTGGGGTGGAACAGGGAGATGACTTTGTGGGAATTGTGACCTGATTTGGAATGAGTTTATTTATTTATTTTACAGTGTTGTCGCAGTTCCCAATCCTGCTTATTTTAAAATTTATTATTATATTTATTTATTGGATACAGAGCCAAAAATTGAGAGGAAGAGGGATGGAGAGAGACAGAGACACCTGTAGACCTGCTCTACCACTCATGAAACATTCCCTCTGCAGGTGGAACTGGGAGCTTGAACCTGGTTTCCTGCACATTGGAATATGTGTGCTCAACCAGGTATACCACTACCTGGCCCTCCCTCTTGATGCTTTGCAGACCATGTGCTTGAAAGATGTAAATGCAAATGATTCTATTGTTTTTTTCCTTCTGTAAGGTGGCCTATAGTGATATACTGCTCAAATCCACTAGGAGACTCCCTATATTTGGTGTTGAGACATGCAAGCACTTTCTATAGTCTATTGTGTTTTAGAGTAAATTTGAAGAATTATTTTCCAGTAAAAGTTAAAAGAATATTAAGTTAGTGTGGAACTATCTTCCAGAAGTGTTATAATCAATTTATTTGGAATTTCATTTACTTTGAAAATCCCATAGTTAGGATTTGCTGTATCATACAGGCCCTTACCATGATTTATGTCATTTAATGCTGTTTACAGATAAATGTATCTTCTATGCTGACAAGACCAGTTGCTTCTGGGCTCCCTGATCTAAGACTATAGGTGATTTAATATTTCAAAAAAAGTATTTATTAAAAATGTATTAACAATTTAATTTGACAGTTAAAAATCATCAGTTTACTAATTTGAGAACTTAAATATTTAGATTGAAGGTATATGTACTCAGAACTTGGGGTCTATGCATCAGAAAATTTGAGACATTCAATCTATTTTTCCCTTCTCATATTGATTAGTGATTTATGAGACTACATATTAAACTTCTTTTCTTTTATTTATTTGATAGAGACAGCCCGAAATCATGAGGGAAAGGGGTGATAGAGAGGGAGACAGACACCTGCAGCCCTGCTTTCACCACTCAAAAAGCTTTCCCCCTGCAGGTGGGGACGGGGGAACCGGTCCTTGAACATTGTAATATATACTCTCAACCAGGCGCGCCACCACCCGGCCCCGACTATAAATTAATAGGAGTATATATTAACACCATTCCCGCCACCAAAGGTCTGTGTCCCTAACCCCACCCCACTGCAGTGAAGCTGAAAACCTACCATCCCGCTCTCCTCAGAGGATTTTACTTTGGTGCAAAACTCCAAACTCAGTCAAATTCTGCTTCTCTTTTTCCTTTCCTTTCTTTCTTTTCCCCCCCAAATTCTGCTTTTAGTTTCCCTTTCTTCTCTTTCTTCTTGCCCTATTTTTACTTTAAAAAAATTTATTTATTTATTTATTCCCTTTTGTTGCCCTTGTTGTTTTATTGTTGTTGTTATTGATGTCGTCGTTGTTGGATAGGACAGAGAGAAGTGGAGAGAGGAGGGGAAGACAGAGAGGGGGAGAGAAAGATAGACACCTGCAGACCTGCTTCACTGCCTGTGAAGCGACTCCCCCTGCAGGTGGGGAGCCGGGGGCTCGAACCCGGATCCTTAACGCTGGTCCTTGCCCTTCGCGCCACTTGCGCTTAACCCACTGCGCTACCTCCCGGCTCCATTTTTACATTTAAAAATTTTTTTGCTGGCCCTGATGTATTATTATTTCTGAGAGAGAGACCCGAGGCCCGCTCACCTCTGGCACAGGCTGTGCCGGTGTCGAACCTGGTCCCTCAGGCCTGCCAGTCCTGCACCCTAGCCACTAAGCTACTTCCCCAGCTCGGTTTTGTACTTTGACTTCTACCATCTCTTGTCCAGGTGAAACGGCCACGGTCACCTAAGAGCCAGGCGGCCAATCACCTCTGGCCTCCCGGAAGTGCTGCAGAGCTTCGGGGCCCACCTTCTGGTGGGTGGGTTCCAGAGCACAAGGCGGAGGTCCGCTGGAAGTCCACCAGCAGGCGTCCCAAGGCGGCCTCTCGACCTGGGAGCAGCACAGCGCCAGGCACGCAGCCGGCTCCTGGCCCCGCTGTCCATCGGCAGCTGCTGTTGAAATCGTGGTTGGCAGGAGCAGCTGGAAGCACGGCGGAGCAGGGCGGGCTGTGGTAGGCGCGCTGAGGCAGAGTGGGCAGACCCCCCGCGAGGTGAGGTGCCCTGAGAGGGGGCTGCACGCCTGCGGGCCCCCCCACGTAGGCAGCGTCGTGTAGCTGCGTGTGCTCGCGGCGCTCGGGTGGCTGGTCAGGGAGCTGCTCCGGCAGTCGCTCCTTCAGGCTGGAACCTGCACTGTAGACAGTGCCCCGTCAGGCCCTGTGAGGGCCCAAATGAGCTCTGTGAGACCCCCTTACCAGGGCTTTTTTTCTTTATTGGGGGGATTCATGTTTTACAGTTTTTTAAAAATTTACTTATAAAATAAAAAATACAAAATGTCAACAAAACCATAGGATAAGAGGGGTACAATTCCACACATTTCCCACCACCAGATCTCCCTATCCCATCCCCTCCCCTGATAGCTTTCCTATTCTTTATCCATCTGGGAGTATGGACCCAAGGTCATTGTGGGATGCAGAAGGTGGAAGGTCTGGCTTCTGTAATTGCTTCCCTGCTGAACACGGGCATTGACAGGTTGATCCATACTCCCAGCCTGCCTCTCTCTTTCCCTAGTAGGGTGGGACTCTGGAGTGATGGGGTTCCAGGGCACATTGGTGAGGTCCTCTACCTGGGGAAGTCAGGTTGGCATCATGGTAGCATCCCAGGATTTCTGGGAGCTGAGGTGGCCTCTTGCCCTTATCCAGCTTTTGTAGTCCTTACTTTGTCTGACAAGGAGTGATTGAGAGAAGTAAAATAGGAAGTAGGTGAGGAGATTATCTAGGTCTAAGTAGAAACTATTTGATTAAGTACTTTATGCTGTATTTTTTAGTCAAGCTGTTTTAAATACATCTCAGGACTCAAGTCCTCGTGCAAGAAAAAAGAAAATAAGCCAGTGGGACTAAATCTAATTGAAAAATTTCTGCACAGCAAAAGAAACCATCACCCAAATAAAGGGACTCCTTAGAGAATGGAAGAAGACCTTTTTATGCCATACATCAGACAAAAGGTTATTAAGCAAAACATGTAAAGAGCTAACCAAACTCATCAGGAAAAGACAGATGACCCCATTTGAAAGTGAGGAGAGGATATGGACAAAATATTCATCCATCCAAGAGATACAAAGGACCAACAGACATATAAAAAAACTCCAAATCATTGATTGTTAGCGGAAATGCAAAAAAAAAAAAAAAGCAATGATAAGAACACTTCACTCCTGTGAGAATGTCATACACCAGAAATGATAGTAACAACTAATGCTGGAGAATTTGTAGGGGTAGAAGTACCCTTCTTCACTACTGGTGGGACTGTAGATTGGTCCAACCCCTGTGGAGAGCAGTCTGGAGAAATCTCAGAAGGCTAGACATTTCTACCTACCCTAAGACCCTGCAATTCCCCTCCTGGGAATATATCCTAAGGAAACAAATACACCTATACCATGAGATCTGTGTATACCTATGTTCACAGTAGCACAATTTGTAATAGCCAAAACCTAGAAGCAACCCAGGTGTCCAACAACAGATGAGTGGCTGAGCAATTTGTGGTATATATACACAATGAAATACTATTCAGCTTTTAAAAGTGATGTTTTCACTTGAAGGAATGATGTTAAGTGAGATAAGCCAGAAAAAGGATAAATATGGGATAATCTCACTTGCAGGGAGAAGTTGAAAAACAAGATCAGAAGGGAAAACACTAAGCAGAACTTGGAGTGGAGTTGGTGTATTGCACCAAAGTAAAAAACTCTAGGGTGGGGGTGGGGTTCAGGTCCTGAAACATGGGGTGCAGAAGAGGAAGGTCAGGCTTCTGTAATTGCTTCTCCACTGGACATGGGCATTGACAGGTTGATCCATACTCCCAGCCTGTTTGTACCTTTCCCTAGTGGGGTAGGGTTCTGGGGAGGTGGGGTTCCAGGACACATTGGTGAGGTCATCTGCCCAGGGAAGTCAGGTTGGCATCATGATAGCATCTGAAACTTGGTGGCTGAAAAGCATTAATATGTAAAGAACAAATTGTTTAATAATCTGGAACCTAAAGGTAAGAATATAGCAGATGAAATTTGGCATCTCCATTTTGAAAAAAGTAGATCTATTTTAGGAATATTCCAAGGGGCCCATGACTTTACTAATTTTTGCCTGAGCCCGATAGCTAACATGTAGGTGGGCCAAGTGTATAATCTGGGGAGATAGTGTCAGGGTTGGAAATAGGACTAGAAAGCTGGATCAGGGCAGAGAGTAGCTCCCAAATGTGGGAAAAGTATATAAATACTGTTAACTGTAAACCCCATCGATTTGATCTGGGGCCTATATTCAGTGCAGGAGCCTATGGAACCTCTCTCTTCATCTCTGTAGGTCTGAGGTCTCATTCTGTGGTCATAGCTAGGAACATTCTAGGCTGCACCTATTGCCAGACCCATCTTCCCCAAGTGGTAAAGGATTTTGGCCCAACCTCCCTTCTAAGAATGGGGCAATTACCATCAACAATGGTAATTGTTGATCCATGCTGAGGGCAAGGCCCTGTAGGGGCCCTCAAAGAGGTCCATTATGTTGTTCCTGATGGAGATGACCAGTGACAATGGAGAGAGGGATCTATTAGAGGTCTAGGCCCATCATGTCTGTGTGGAAATCACAGCACTCCCTGACTAGGGCCCCGGGAAATGAGGTGGCGGCTTCTTCTCCTCCTCCTCCTCCTCCTCCTCCTCCTCCTCCTCCTCCTCCTCCTCCTCCTCCTCCTCCTCCTCTTCTTCTTCTTCTTCTTCTTCTTCTTCTTCTTCTTCAAGATTTTATTTATTTATGAGAAAGATAGGAGGAGAGAGAAAGAACCAGACATCACTGTGGCATATGTGCTGCCGGGGATTGAACTCAGGACCTCATGCTTGAGAGTCCAAAGCTTTATCATTGCGCCACCTCCTGGACCATTATGAGGTGGCTTCTTATCAGGCATTTATTTATTTATTTATTTATTTATTTATTTATTTATTTCCGTTTGTTGCCCTTGTTGTTTTATTGTTGTAGTTATTATTATTGTTGTTGTTGTTGGATAGGACAGAGAGAAATGCAGAGAGGAGGGGAAGACAGAGGGGGAGAGAAAGATAGACACCTGCAGACCTGCTTCACTACCTGTGAAACGACTCCCCTGCAGGTGGGGATCCAGGAGCTCAAACCAGGATCCTTATGCTGGTCCTTGAGCTTTGTGCTATGTGCGCTTAACCTGCCACGCTACCGCCCAACTCTACTTATCAGGCATTTTTAACCAATCCTGTAAGACAATTTTAACCAATCCCTTTCTACAGCCAAGCTGTGAAAAATAGCAATACAGAGAATTTACATATGGGAAATTTACACTATGTCAGCCCCAGGGCCAGCCTTTTTTTGTCGTGAGAGATGTCCCAACTCAGTCTTCTTGATCTGGAAGCTGCTTCTCCTTCTTAGTCTCCTGTCTGCTCAGACGGCCTCTGTTCCAGCCAATTAGAGGTAAGTGTTGTAATCTTGGATATAGCAGAGTCTTCTTTTCCTCTGTGGCCTTGCAGGACTATTTTCTCAGTTCAGAAGGCTTTTGCCCTTTCTGTACCCGGCTGTCATGTTTTCTCAGTCAGCAGCTGAAGGGTCACCACTTGCAGAATCAGATACTCTAGGGTTCAAGACTCTGCCAACTCTGTCACTGAAATTACTAGGAGAACTTGCAAAAAAAAAAAAAAGTATCTTTAACTCTTTGGTTTGTACATATATGGGATATTTAACAATATTTTTCTCATGGAATCAATCTTAGGTAAATATATAAAAGAGAGGTGTGTTTAATACTTTTTTATAAGAGTTAATTGTATGGGCGGAGGGCAGGAGATGGCTCACCAAGCTGATGCACACTTTGCCATGTATGAAGATCCAGGTTTATGTGTGCTGGGTAGTGGCGCACTTGGTTAAGTGTGCATAATAGAAAGTGCAAGGAACCATGCAAGGATCTGGGTTCGAGTCCTGGCTCTTCACCTGCAGCAGAGACACTTCACCAGCAGTGAAGTAGATCTGCAGGTGTGTCTGTCTTTCTGCTTCTCTCTACCCCTATCAGTTTCTCTCTGTCCTATCCAATAAAATGGGAAAAAATGACCTCCAGTAGCAGTGGATTTGTAGTGCTGCCAAACCCCAGCGACCTTAGAGGCAGAAAAAAAAAATCCAGGTTTGAGCCCCCAGCTATCACATGGGAACATCGCTCAAAGAGGAAGTTTCAGGAGAGATGAAGTTGTGTTATGGTGTTTCTCCTCCTCCTCCTTTCTTCCTTTATGTAACTCACTCTCTATCTGAAAAGCAAAGCAAAACAAAACAAACACCAGGAGCAGTGGAATCATGTGGGCATAGAGCCCCTGGCAGCATAAAAAAAATTAAAAAGCTAACTGTACAATCATAAAGAATCTACCTGGAGTCATACAACTGTAAGCTGAGGAGACAGGCCTGGAACCCAGTTGTGGTTGACTCTACCACTGTCATTTCCCCAAATGAGGTATTTTTATCATTACTGTTATCATCTGTTGGAGGTGGGAGTCTCTTCTTTCCTTGAGTAGGAGGAGTTTCATTAGATGTTCCCTTATCCTGTCTGTCCTGCCCTTCCACACATTGACTCATTTCTCCCTGGAGGAGGAGTAACGGGTCGTCTCAGTAGGTTTAGATGAAAGCATGAGCGAGTCAGCCCTACCCTTCATCTCTGCCTTCCCCATCCACCTCATGGGGCTTCATGGCCGCACAATCCACTGATCTCAATGGACATTTTTTCCTTCCTTTTCAATTCAGAGCAGTCCTCCAGGTGGCACAGTGGGCAAAGTGTTGGATTTTCAAGCATGAAGTCTTGAGTTCTGTCCCCAGCAGCCCAGATGCCAGAGTGATGTCTGATTCTCCTTTCCTCTCCCTCCTGTATCCCTGTCTCTCTCATTAATAAATAAAGTCTTTAAAAATAAATAAATTCAGATAGAGGGAGGGAGGGTGAGAGAGAGAGAGAGAGGGAGGGAGGGTGAGAGAGAGAGAGAGAGGGAGGGAGGGTGAGAGAGAGAGAGGGAGGGAGGGAGGGGGAGAGAGAAAGAGAGGGAGGGAGGGAGGGAGGGGGAGAGAGAGAGAGAGAGAGAGAGAGAGAAGACACACTACAGCATTCCAGCATTTTTGATGGTGGTTGGGGCTTGAACCTGGCCCCTTCTACATTGTAAAGTGTGTACTCCACCAGGTGAACAATCTCCCGGCCACCTCTCCCACAAACCCTTACTGGGTTAAGTGTTGACTTCCAGGTTCTAGGGCTGTCTGTACCTGGGTGGAGATATATTTTCTCATGACTATTATTAGCACATTCTAGCTATGATCCCTAAGATGTCTGTGCAGGTTTCATTAGTAATAGAGCTAATGTTTTGGTATTCATCTGCTTGCTACCTGCTGTTTCTATCACTCAGCTGGTTCTGAACTCAGCCTTGGAAAGGGGAGATGCTATTTATGAACTCAGTGGTATCCTTCAAATAGGCAATCAGTCTCTGGAGACTCCCTGGTCTGAGTATCTCCTAAATGCACTTCCTCCTTCTGGCCTTTCTGCTACTATCTTGGTGTGAATTCTCAGTGGTACAGCCACGGCTTTTTAAATGTCTGTGTTGCTAATAGTCCTGCCTCTATTTCATCCTTCTCTTTTCACCCCTGTCTGCAGATATGATCCTGACCCTGCCCTGTTCATAATCCTTCAATTTTTAAATGGCTTCCTGTGAGCCAGCACAAAGCCTTCCTCAGTGCCAAGTACAATGCCTTCTAGATTTGGAAGCTGCTTCTCCTTCTTAGTCTCCTGTCTGCCTCAAATAGCCTCTGTTCCAACCAATTAGAGGTAATTGTTATAGTGTTGGCTATAGTAGAGTCTTCTTTTCTTCTGTGGCCTTGCAGGTCTGTTTTCCCAGTTCAGAAGGGTTTGTCCTTTCTGTACCTGGCTGTCATGCTTTCTCAGTCAGCAGTTGAAGGGTGACCACTCCCAGAAAGCCTTCTTCTCATTGACTTCATTCTGCTTGGGCTTCTATGCACTTGCACCACAGTGCTGCTGGCGTTAGTCCTGGCCCATCTGCCCCTTAAATTGAGAGGGTTTTTAATGCTGAGCCCTTTCATCCAAGTTTTTTTTTTAATATTAGTGATTTAATAATTATTTATAATATTGTAAGGCAATAGGGGTATAATTTCATACAGTTCCCAACATGGGAGTTCCCTGTCCCATCCCCTCCACTGGAAGTTTCCCTATTATTTATTCCTCTGGGAGTATGGACCAAAATTCTTTATGGGGTACAGGTAGGAGTTCTGGCTTTTGTAATTACTTCTCTATTGGACATGGGTGTTGGCAGGTTGATCTATACCCCCAACATGTTTCTATCTTTCCCTCATAGGGTAGGGCTCTGGAGAGGTGAGGTTCTGGGACACATTAATGAGGAGGCCAGGGGAGGTCAGGATGCAATTATAGCAACATCTTCAACTTGGTGGCTGAAACATGTTAAGATTTAAAATGGGAAAATTGTTTAATAAATAGGAACCCAAAGGTAGGAAGAGAGCAGATGAAATTAGGGGTCTTCGATTGGGAAGAAGCTAGAAGGTCTATTTTAGGTATGTTCCAAGAACTCATGGCTTTAGTAGCTTTTGACTGAGGTTGATAGCAAGTGGAACTGATGCAGGTTGACTAAAAATATTGTCTGGGAAAATGGTGTCAGAATTGAGAATAGGGCTATAAAACTGGATGTGATAGGCCTAGATCCCTCTAGTAGATCCCTCTTTCCGCCATCACTGATTAATTCCAACAGGAACATCATTATAAGCCCTTTTGTGGGCCACTCCAGGACCTTGTCCTCACTGTAGAATAGCAGTGGCAGGGACTACCCTAGTCTCTGAAGGGAGACTGGGTCACCCTACTCTGCCAATTGAGGAAGACTGGCCCTGAAATAAGTAAAGCCTAGAATGTTCCCAGCTGTGACCATTGGCTGTGACTCAGACTGACAGGGACTCAGAGGTAACATAGGCTGCTCTGCTAAATATGAATAGATATAGACCCTAGGTCAGATCGATGGTGTAAACAGTTACTGGTATTTATGTACTTTCCTCATGTTTGGGAACTACTCTCACCCAAGATTTTGTCCTTAGAAGGAGTTATAATTTAATCATTACCTTCTTGACTCAAGTTGATGAATAGACAGATAACAGTAGAAGAAACCTGAGTAATAAAAATGAAAAGTAGCTCAACCTTACCAGGAAGGATTAGGAAAACTCAGAATTACAGTTGAATGTCATCTCATACTTTATAGATGAACAGATGTTTGAGAACATGAGACAATCAAGTGCTGACAAAGATGTTGGTAACTGATTTTTCCTTGCTCTGTTAATGAGAGCATCAACTAGAACAGTCACTGTGTAGCAGTTCTGCCAGTTAGTTAATTTTAAGATGCATGAGTACGCTATTATTTCTACAAATTCTTAGTCAAGAATCAAAGTATAGGTATGTTCATTGCAGCATTACTTGTAATAATAAAAAGTTAAAGGTCATAGAAGTTCCCATTAACAAGGGAATAAATAAAAATAAAAAAACCAAGAGAATAAATAACTATGATGGATCGAAACTGAGGCTTCAGAATTGTAATTCTATTCTCTACCACTGTGCTATCTCTGTGGCATTAGAAGGTTCCTGGCATATGCTTGTTAATTTTTTTTTTTTGTCAGATCATTCTTGACTGATGAGTACTTGACATTAAGCACTTTGTAAAATCTCAACATACTAGGCAACTACAATGCAATTTGATGACATTTGAATTCTGTTCAATGTAGAATTGTCTATATTTTTCAATATTTTAGAAGTATTTATTATAAAACACTATTTGTTACAGAAAAAGGAAATCCAACTGATAAGTCTTCTTACTTTAAAAGTATTAACACATCTTTTTTTTTTTCTTTATTGGGAGCATTAATGGTTTGCAGTCAACAGTAAAATACAGTAGTTTGTACATGTGTAACATTTCTCAGTTTTCCACTTAACAATTCAACACCCTTGGAGAGATATTTGGATGTAGCAATAGGGTTATATGTGGCTTGGAGGTGAAGAGAGGATAAAGAACTCTGGTGGTGGGAATGGTATGGAATTATACACTTATTGACATATAATCTTGTAAATAAATATTGAATCACTAATAAAAAAGCACACACATACAAACAAACAAACAAAACCAATTCAGCCTCCTCTAGGTCCTCCTCTGCCATCATGTTAATATGTTTGTTAAATTTAAAGTGAAATCATGTCAGTTTTTGCAGGGGTTGGAGTGCATGGGTGTAAGTATAAGTAATAAAGATGTACATACTTCTAGTTGTAAGCCAAGGGATTTCTGGAATGTCTATTGTAGTGGCTACAGTTAGTAATATTGTGTCATTCATATATTTGAAAGTTTCACAATGAAAAAAATAATGTCAGATGATGGAAGTTAACTAGTTTCATTGTGGCAATCATTTAAACATGTGGAACCATGATGTTGTACACCCAAACTTAGACAATATTATATGCCAATATAAAAGGTAAAGTGGGGAAAAGGAAATAATACCACTTATTAATAGTGGTATATCATTAGTTCCCTTCCTAATGGGAACTGTCAAGCTCCCTGAAATCTTAACCAAAAAGGTGGATGGAGCTTCCAGTTTTTCATGTTCAGAGCTTATTTGTGTCTTTCCTTTAGGTCATAACTGTCAGATTAACACTTGCTTTCAAGGTGAGGCTAATGTCCCTGATTTTTAATATAATTTAGATAATTGAGGGAGTCGGGCTGTAGAGTAGCGGGTTAAGCACAGGTGGAGCAAAGTGCGAGGACCGGTTTAAGGATCCCAGTTCGAGCCCCGGGCTCCCCACCTGGAGGGGAGTCACTTCACAATCGATGAAGCAGGTCTGTAGGTATCTATCTTTCTTTCCCCCTCTCTGTCTTCCCCTCCTCTCTCTATTTCTTTCTGTCCTATCCAACAACAACATCAATAACAATTATTACAACAATAAAACAACAAGGGCGACAAAAGGGAAAAAATAAGTAAATATAAAAATTTTTTAAAATTTAGATAATTGAGGTACTTCAGGTGGGAGCTGTGTAAATGCAATTTGATCAAACAGGAGAATTGTAACACACTAAGCAGTTTCTCTAAGCAGTGTATCTTCACATTAGATGACTCTTCTTGCTTTAGGGCCTTTTTGCCTCCCTCCCCCCCTTCATTAGGGCTTCATTGCTCAAAGCCAACTTGTTCAGACAGAAAGTGACAGAGAGAAGGAAAGATACCACCGTATGCAAGCTTTTTATAGTGTGGTGGAGACCAAGCTGGAACCCATGTCCACACTTTGGAACCCAGTTGACAGAAGAGGCACACTGTCCAGATGAACTATCTTGCCAAACCTTGCTTGAAGGGTTTTAGTAATGTTCAGCTCCTTGCAAGCTGAGTCCTTCCAGCTGAATGCAGTCAGCTCTAAATAACCCTATTGACAACCACTAGCCTGCCTTTGCAGTGTCTCAGCTCTAACAAAAACACGGGATGTATCTGACTACCTCCACCTTCCTGTTGCTGCCTCACAGCCAGGTGTTGAGATAGTCGCGAAACACATAGGCTTCCAGGTCAGCCTGACCTCCTGAAAGATGAAGGACCCAGGCAAAGGTCTCCTGTGCAGGCTACTGAGGAGAATGGAGAGCAGTGTGGCAGAAAGAAGGCAGGACAAGAAAACACACAGAGAGAGGTGGCGGGGTGCTAGCGCAGCATTTTAAGCGCGCGTGGCGCAAAGCCAAGGACACATGTAAGGATCGGTTAGAGCAGATGTCTATCTTTCTTTTCCCTTCTCTGTCTTCCCCTCCCCTCTCGGTTTCTCTCTGTCCTGTCCAACAACAATGACAGCAATAATAGTAACAACAGCACTGATAAACAACAAGGGCAACAAAAGGGGGGGAAATGGCCTCCAGGAGCAGTGTATTTGTAGTACAGGCACCGAGCCCCAGCAATAACCCTAGAGGCAAAAAAAAAAAAAAAAAAAAAGAAAAGAGTCAGGCAATATGATGCTGCACTGTATAACAGTGATAAGTCTAGTAATTATTCCCTCCTATAGGAACATTGAGTAATAGCTATAAAATTAATTATGAACACTATGGCTTAATTTTCTAATTAACTGAAACCATTTGGAAGATCTGAATGTCAGATAAACAGCTTTCTATATTGCAATCCTCACCCAAATATTCTTGGGCTTGAATCTCAGAATCTGAATTCTCCACTCTGCCTCTACTTAGAGAGGTTAGGAAATCTGTGCCTTTTGGTAAATCACTTTATTTCTCTCTCTTGCCTCCAGCCAGGGTTATTGCTAGGGCGTGGTGCTAGTACTATGAGTTCACTGCTCCCGGTGGCCATTTTTTCCATTTTATTGGATGGGACAGAGAGAAATTGAGAGGGAGGAGAGAGAGAGAGAGAGAGAGAGAGAGAAAGAGAGAGGATGAGAGACACCTCAGGCTTGCTTCACTGCTTGTGAAATGACCTCCCCCTGCAGGTGGGGAGCAGGGGACTCTAACCGAGATCCTTGAGCTTAGTACAATGTGAGCTTAAGGAGTTGCACCACCACCTGGCCCCCTCACTTTAGCTTTCTAAAGGGAAAAATCAGGGGACATAGTAGTAGCTATTTTAGGGCTTGCTGTTGAGATACTTGAATTAATATGTGTAAATAAAATTATAGGAAGCATGCAGTAATCATTAGCTATATTCGTTGCCTAATTTGGTCGGATCAAAAAGGAACTTTTGTGTCTTTAAACACGTTTATTTATTATGGGTGGAATCTGGGCTTTGCACATTGTGATTTCACTGCTCTGTGACCACATTTTTTTTTTATTCAGATAGATAAATTAATAGGAAGAAATAGTACAACAGTGAAGCTTTCTATAGTGCCATTTGATGCCAGTATTTGAACCTGGGCCACATGTAAACCAATGGAGGCACCTTACCAGGTGAGCTATCTTTCTGGTCCATGTTGGTATTTTTAATAAGCATGGATTTGGATTTGGTGGTAGTGATTATTTATTTTTATTAGTTATTTAGTATTGATTTACAAAATTACAAGATAATAGGGGTACAACTTTGTACTTTTCCCACCACCAGAGTTCTGTGATCCTATTCCCTCCATTGGAAGCTACAGCAGTTCTCCTAAGGTTGCAGATATGGTTTAACTATTATTTCTATAACTATCTGTCTATATTTGTATATATTTTTCCTTTTTTTTTTTTGCCTCCAGCGTTATTGCTGGGATTAGTGCCTGCACTACGAATCCATTGCTCCTGGAGGACATTTTTTACATTGTTGTTGCTACTGTTATTGTTGTTGGATAGAACAGAGAGAAATTGAGAGAGGAGGGGAAGACAGAGAAGGGGAGAGAAAGATAGACACCTGCAGACCTGCTTCACCATTTGCAAAGTGCCCACCCTGCAGGTGGGGAGGTGGGAGCTAGCACTGGGATCCTTGCACTTCTCACTATGTCTGCTTACCCAGGCATGACACCACCTGGCTCCCTATTTGCCCTTTTTATTTTTTATTTATAAAATGGGAATATTGACAAGACTATGGGATAAGAGGGGTACATTTCCACACAGTTCCCACCCCTAGAGCTCCGTATCCAATCCCCTTCCTTGATAGCTTCCCTATTCTTTATACTTCTGAGAGCATGGACCCAGGATCATCGTGGGATGCAGAAGGTGGGAGGTCTGGCTTCTGTAATTGCTTCCCCGCTGAACACGGGTGTTGGCAGGTTGATCCATACTCCCAGCCTGTTTCTCTCTGTTTCCCTAGTGGTGCAGAGATCTGAGGAGGGCTCCAAGACACATGGTGGGTCCTCTGCCCAAGGAGGTCAGGATAGCATCGTGGTATCATCTGGAACCTGGTGGTTGAAAAAGAGTTAAGATATAATGTAGAACAAATTGTTGACTAATCATAAACCTAAAGGCAAGAATATTTCAGATGAAGATTGGGGTCTCTGTTTTGGAAATAGCTAGTAGGTCTGTTTTAGGTATATTCCGGAGGACCCATGACTTTACAAGTTTTTGCCTAAGCCTGACAGGTATGCTTGGCTAAGCACACACTTTACAGTGCACGAAGACCCATTTTTAGTTTCCCAGTTCCACTGCTTCACCAGTGGTGAAACAATGCTGCAGGTGTCTCTCTGTCACTTTCTCTTTCCCCCCTTCATCTCAATTTCTCTTTGTTTGCATCCAGAAAAACAAATTAAAAAAAAATTAAATCAGTTATCTATGTTTTCTTATTTTGTCACATACTTTTGGAATGAATTGATCAAGTTTCTGAGAGCAAAAATTTTTCTTAGGATTATGTAAATCTGGAAGTTACTCTGAAGTTACTCGGGAAATTGTGAGGATGTGGTTGAGCTTGGCAGGGCTTGACTTGAGGGGACATCCATCCTCTCATCTTATCAGACTTATTATCTACATAACCATTGTTTTGCCTGAAAGATCCCCACCCATTCCATTCCTTTGATCTATCTTCTCTCTACCCTCAAGACCCTCCCTGCCTATTAATTATTATTAATAATAATTAATCTCACCAGTTAAAACCCTCGCAACAGTTGCTAAGGAAGTTCCTACCTTTCCAGCCTCCTTTTGCCTTTCTCCACCCATTTCCTAGCTATTTCCGTTTCCGACTTGCCACTTACAGGACTGCCCTTTCAAAGCCTTGGCTCTCTGATCAATAAAGAATTGAATTTCCTTTACACCATGAGCTCTGTTCCTGAGTCATCTCTCTTGTGTTGCTGGCTCCGGTCATGTTCTCTCCAACCCAGAGAGTACGCACCTGGGAAGAGGCATCCCCCCCAGCATTACTCAGAAAAAATTGAGGGGGGGCTGGGCAGTGGTGCACCTGGTTAAGCACACATAGTGTGTTAAGTGCAATAACCTGAGCAAGGACACTGGTTTGAGTCCCCCAGATCTCCAATTGCAGTGGAGACCTTTCACAAGCCGTGAAACAAATCTACAGTTGTCTCTCATTCTCCCACTCTCTATCTTCCCCATCCCTCTCAGTTTCTCTCTGTTCTATCCACTAAAATGGAAAACATAGCTGCCAGGAGCAGTGGATTCATAGTGCTGGCACTGAGCCTCAGTAATAACCCTGGAGGAAAAAAATTGACATCTTTCCTATGTTGCTGCACATCCATGATTTGGTTTTCTAATTTATTCATAGATTTTTTTTAAAAAAAACAACATGTAAAATAGTTAAAGTATTCTTCATAAAGGTCTTACGTCTTTTATTTTTCTTTTGCTGTGCAGAAGCTTTTTGTTTTATTTTTGACATTTTTTTTCCTTTGTTGGGGGATTGATGTTTTATAGTTGCCAGTAAATACAATAGTTTGTACATGCATATCATTTCTGTTTTCCACATAACAATACAACTCCCCATTAGGTCCTCTGTCATCCATTTCCAGGACCTGTACTCTTTCCCTCACCCACCCCAGAGGCTTTTACTTTGGTGCAGTACACCAACTCTAGTTCAGGTTCTGCTTAGTGTTTTCAATTATGATCTTGTTTTTCAACTTCTGCCTGTGAATGAGATCATCCCATATTCATCTTTCTGTTCTTATATGTTCTTATAGATAATTCATAACTATTTTTCACATAGAAGAGTACATTGTTTCTTGTTTTATTATGGATGGAGAAAAGATATTGTTAGTTTTACAAATATAACTTATTTCAAGATATCTTAAATTGTTTTCTTATTAGATCTCATGATATATCTGTTTTATTGGATTATTAAATTTTCTGCAGTTTATTATAGTTTAAAATGGAATTTCATAGTTTTTTTTTTCTCCTTTTGTTGCCCTTGTTGTTGTAGCCTTGTTGCAGTTCTTATTGTTGTTGATGTCGTTCGTTGTTGGATAGGACAGAGAGAAATGGAGAGAGGAGGGTAAGACAGAGGGGGGAAATAAAGATAGACACCTGCAGACCTGCTTCACCACCTGTGAAGTGACTCCCCTGCAGGTGGGGAGCTGGGAGCTCAAACTGGGGTCCTTACGCCGGTCCTTGTGGTTTGTGCCACATGCACCTAACCCGCTGCGCTACCGCCCGACCCCCTCATAGTTTTTTTTTACCTGAAAATTGAATTTCTAGTTTTAATAGAAATGATAAACTCTATATTCCTACTTTTCATAAGGATAAAGAAAAAAATACAATTTCAGGAGCTTAACAGAATCACAACCAGCAATAGACAATTATCTAATTATAATCACACTGAACTTTATTTCCAAAAAACACAATATTTTTATTACTGGTAGAGACAATATCAACAACAAAAACACAGATCTTTCAATTCCTGTATTTGCATTATAGTAATTCAGAAACAGGTATGGATATCTCAAATTTTTGCATATTTAAAATATTATCATGTAGTTAAATTTTTTTATTCATAATGCATACTTGTCTTTACTGATGTGAATACTAATGTTATATTGTTTTTATTCTGTTTCTATATTGTATACATCAGTTTAACACAAGGTAGAATTTAGAATTATTTATCAGTGCTAAAATTCACTGAAAATTTATTTACATATTTAATCAAAAGACTGTAGGAGGAATTTATTTTCAATTTTCTTTATCTACATTTTTTTCTTACATAAAAGAATGCAGTAATTCATTAGTTTTCAACATATCAGAACAATCCGTTTTCAGATAGTTCAGTCATCTCTGTTATTTTACAGAGGACACTTGTGCATATATGTATGCTACTCAAATAGCAGTTTATGTACTTACCTAATGAGAAACAGGATACACAGCAGCAGCAGCATTCACTACCTGTGAAACTTTCCCCAGACAGGTGATACCATTTGATGGTCAGGGGCTTGAACTCAGGTCCCAACCCTAAACCCTAACCCTAACCCTAACCCTAACCCTAACCCTAACCCTCATACATGGTAAAGTGTATACTGTGTCAGGTGAACCACCTCCTGGCACCCTATACTGGAAACCTTGTATCCATGATTTTTCATTTTCAAAACAATCTATATTTGTGCTTAAATTTTTTTAAAAGATTATTTACTGAATAGAGATAGCCAGAAATTGAGAGGGAAGGGGGTGATAGAGAGTAAGAGAGACAGAGAGACATCTGCAGCACTACTTCACCACTTGAGAAGCTTTTACCCTGTAGGTGGGGACTGGGGGCTTGAACCTAGGTCCTTGCGCACTCTAACGTGTACTCAACCAGATGTGCCACCACCCTGCCCCTACTAGTGCTTTTTGAATATCAGAAATCCCTGGAGAGACTGTTAAAGTTTCATCTTCAGAGGTTCTGATACAGAAGGTCTGGGGATAGGTTTCTAACAGTTTTCTTGAAAGTGGGTGTTGCTGGTTCATTGCTATAAATGCTTTTTTTTTTTGTGGCCTCTCAAATTCCCTCCTTTGGAATCCAGATCCTTTAGGAGATAATTTTAGGAGATGAAGTTTTTTTAAAAAATTTTTTATTAGGTCATGAGGACAATACCACATGGGACTGGTACTTTTCTTTTTTTAATTTTTATTTATAAAAAGGAAACATTGGGATTTGACTTCTGGAGGCAGAGCTATGAGCAGCAGATCACTTCCTCTCCTCTCCTCTCCTCTCCTCTCCTCTCCTCTCCTCTCCTCCCGCATCAACTAGGAATACCAAAGGAGACCACCCAGGACCGAAACAAGACAGAATTAGAATGACCACAGGAACCCAGTAAATCACCGGTGAGTACAAACACATGTGGCTGGTGACAGAGAGGAGAGAGGAGTCTAAAGAGAGATTGACTGCTAACAGTTCAGTAGTTTATCAGTTGAGACACCACCTCCAGTCTGCTCTACCAACAAGGGGACAGCTTAAGGGAGGAGAGGACTCCCCAGAGACTCACCAAATGCAACTCTGAGTCTCCATTGCTACTACCCTCAGAATCTTGCATAACCACTGGATTATCTCTGCCACACCCTGCTTTATCTCTTGGTCAGGAGTCAGTGATTAAGCTAAGAAGCCTACTTATAGTTTAAAAGCCCTCAGGCTCCCATAGCCTACAGGGAAGAAAAAAAAAGAGGCTTTTAAACCACTGAGCTCCAACTCAGGGATTGAAACAACTGTTAACTTCCACCACTTTAATTAACTTACTTAGACACAAGTCAATCCAGGCAATAGTGATCAATAACTTGAAAAGTACTGATAAAGGGAACTCATAACATTATATTTAAAATGGTTAAAACAACAAGAAAAAATATTGGAGAATCGAACCAGGACAAGAGTCCAGCTAAAAGTCCTCCAGAGGGTGAAGCACAAAATAACGAGTTCAATGTCCAAACATAAGCTAAAGAAATAATCACAGGAGTTAGTAAAAAATTTGAAAAAATTGTAATCAGAAATGCAGGAACAAAAAATGAGAATATGGAAGAAAATACTAATTATCTCATGGTTATTAGAGAGCTGAAAGCTGAAATCGCTGAGCTAAGAATGCTACTAGCTGAACAAGCTAAAACAGTGTCAGAGCAGGGCAACAAAATAGATGAACTCCAGAAAACAGTAGAGGGCAGAGAGAATAGAATCTATAAGGCTGGAGACAGAATTAGCAAGATTGAGGATGAATTAGAGACAACTAAAAAAGAAGTAAGAGATCTCAAAAAGAGATTAAGAGATGCTGAAAACAACAACAGAGTCCTATGGGATGACTTCAAAAGAAAAAATATACACATTATTGGCATACCAGAGGAAAAGAGAAGGAGAGGAAGAAAGCATTTTCCAGGCCATAATAGCTGAAAACTTCTCTAGTCTAGACAACATCAAAGACATAAAGATTCAAGAAGCCCAGAGGGTCCCAAACAGAATTAACCCAGACCTAAAGACACCAAGACATATCATACTTAGAATGGAAAGGAATAAGGATAAAGAAAGGATCCTGAAGGCTGCAAGAGAAAAACAAAGAGTCACCTACAAAGGAAAACCCATAAGATTAGCAGCAGACTTCTCCACACAAACACTACAGGCCAGAAGAGAATGGCAAGATATCTATCGAGTGCTCAATGAGAAAGGCTTTCAGCCAAGAATACTATATCCTGCTAGACTGTCATTCAGACTAGCTAGACTGTCATTCAGACTATATGGAGGCATCAAAACCTTCTCAGACAAGCAACAGTTGAAGGAATCAACCGTCACCAAGCCTGCACTGAAAGAAGATCTGAAAGGTGTTCTATAAACAGTCAGACCATCATAAATAGGACATATATCAGAACACCCTAAAACTCTACAAGAATGGCCTTAAAATATCTTCAATCTTTGATATCAATAAATGTCAATGGCCTGAATTCACCTATTAAAAGACACAGAGTAGGAAGATGGATCAGAAAACACAACCCAACAATATGCTGTCTGCAGGAAACCCACCTAACTCAACAAGACAAACACAGACTTAAAGTGAAAAGATGAAAAACTATCATATAAGCCAGTGGCCCACAAAAAGGGGCAGGAACAGCTATTCTCATATCTAACATGATAGACTTTAAAATAGATAAGATTAAAAAAGATAGGAATGGACACTACTTAATGCTCAGAGGATCAGTCAATCAAGAGGACTTAACAATTATTAACATCTATGCACCCAATGAGAAGCCATCTAAATACATCAAACTTCTACTGAAAGAGCTACAGCAATATATTATCAGCAACACAATCATAGTAGGGGACGTCAACACCCCACTATCTCAACTTGACAGATCATCCAGGCAGAAAATCAATAAAGAAATAAGGGAGCTAAATGAAGAGATTGATAAACTAGAACTATTGGACATTTTCAGAGTCATTCATCCCAAGAAACTGGAATACACATTTTACTCAAATCCACATGGGTCATTCTCAAGGATAGACCATATGTTAGGCCACAAAGACAGCATCAGCCAATTCAAGAGCACTAAAATCATCCCAAGCATCGTCTCAGACCACAGTGGAATTAAACTAACGCTTAACAATCAACAAAAGATTAGTAACAGTCCCAAAATGCAGAAGCTCAACAGTACACTTCTTAACAACCTCTGGGTCAAAGAGGAAATAAAGGAAGAAATCAAAATGTTTCGAGACTTCAATGAAAATGAAGACACAAGCTATCAAAATATTTGGGACACAGCTAAGGCAGTGCTGACAGGGAAGTTCATAGCTTTACAAGCACACATTAGGAAACAAGAAAAAGCACAAATAAACAGCCTGATTGCACATCTAAAGACCTAGAAGAAGAACAACAAAGGAACCCTAAAGCAACCAGAAGGACAGAAATCACTAAATTTAGGGGAGAAATAAATAACATTGAGAATAGGAAAACCATACAAAAGAAAGTAAATGTTGGTTCTTCGAAAGAGTAAACAAAATCGACAAACCTTTAGCCAGACTCACAAAACAAAAAAGGGAGAAGACCCAAATAAATCGGATACTAAATGAAAGAGGAGACACTGCAGAACAGACACCGCAGAAATTCAACATATCATATGAGGCTTCTATAAACAACTATATGCCACCAAGCTAGAGAACCTGGAAGAAATGGATGATTTCCTAGATACCTACCAACTTCCAAAACTAAGTAAAGAGGAAGTGGGTAACATGAACAGGCCCATCACAGCTAATGAAATTGAAACAGTTATCAAAAATCTCCCCAAAAATAAAAGTCCTGGACCAGATGGTTTTACAAATGAATTCTACAAAACCTTAAAAGAAGAACTAATACCTCTACTTTTAAAAGTCTTCCAGAAGATTGAAGACACTGGAATACTCCCTGCCAGCTTCTATGAAGCCAACATCACCCTGATACCAAAAGCAGACAGGGACGCAACCAAAAAAGAAAACTACAGTCCAATATCTCTGGTGAACATAGATGCGAAAATATTGAACAAAATTCTAGCCAACTGGATATAGCAGTATATCAAAAAGATTGTTCATCATGACCAAGTGGGGTTTATCCCAGGCATGCAAGATTGGTTTAATATAGGTAAATCAATTAATGTGATCTACCACATGCACAAAAGCAAGACCAAAAACCACATGGTCATATCAATAGATGCAGAGAAAGCCTTTGACAAAATACAACATCCCTTTATGATCAAAACACTAAAAAAATGGGAATGGATGGAAAATTCCTGAAGATAGTGGAGTCTATATATAGCAAACGTACAGCCAACATCATACTCAATGGTGAAAAACTGGAAGCATTTCCCCTCAGATCAGGTACTAGACAGGGCTGCCCACTATCACCATTACTATTCAACATTGTGTTGGAAGTTCTTGCCATAGCAATCAGGCAGGAGCAAGGAATTAAAGGGATACAGATTGGAAGAGAAGAAGTCAAACTGTCTTTATTTGCAGATGACATGATAGTATACATGGAAAAACCTAAGGAATCCAGCAAGAAGCTTTTGGAAATCATCAGGAAATACAGTAAGGTGTCAGGCTATAAAATTAACATTCAAAAGTCAGTGGCATTCCTCTATGCAAACACTAAGAAGAAATTGAAATCCAGAAATCAATTCCTTTTTCTATAGCAACAAAAACAATAAAATATCTAGGAGTAAACCTAGCCAAAGAAGTGAAAGACTTGTATACTGAAAATTATGAGTCACTACTCAAGGAAATAGAAAAAGACACAAAGAAATGGAAAGATATTCCATGTTCATGGGTTGGAAGAATTAACATCATCAAAATGAACATATTACTCAGAGCCATCTACAAATTTAATGCTATCCCCATCAAGATCCCAAGCAAATTTTTTAGGAGAATAGAAAAATGCTACAAAGGTTTATCTGGAACCAGAAAAGACCTAGAATTGCCAAAACAATCTTGAGAAAAAAGAACAGAACTGGAGGCATCACACTCCCAGACCTCAAACTGTATTATAGGGCCATTGTCATCAAAACTGCTTGGTACTGGAACATGAACAGACACACTGACCAGTGGAATAGAATTGAGAGCCCAGAAATGAGGCCCCACACCTATGGACATCTAATCTTTGACAAAGGGGCCCAGACTATTACATGGAGAAATCAGAATCTCTTCAACAAATGGTGTTGGAACCAATGGGTTGAAACATGCAGAAGAATGCAACTGAATCACTGTATTTCACCAAATACAAAAGTAAATTTCAAGTGGATCAAGGACTTGGATGTTAGACCACAAACTATCAGGTACTTAGAGGAAAATATTGGCAGAACTCTTTTCCGCATGAATTTTAAAAGACATTTTCAATGAAACGAATCCAGTTACAAAGAAGACTAAGGGAAGTATAAACCTATGGGACTACATCAAATTAAAAAGCTTCTTCACAGCAAAAGAAACCACTACCCAAACCAAGAGACCCCTCACAGAATGGGAGAAGATCTTTACATGCCATACATCAGACAAGAGTTTAATAACCAACATATATAAAGAGCTTGCCAGACTCAACAACAAGACAACAAATAACCCCATCCAAAAATGGAGGGAGGACTTGGACAGAATATTCACTACAGAAGAGATGCAAAAGGCTGAGAAACACATGAAAACATGTTCCAAGTCTCTGATTGTCAGAGAAATGCAAATAAAGACAACAAGATACCACTTCACTCCTGTAAGAATGTCATACATCAGAAAAGGTAACAGCAGCAAATGCTGGAGAGGGTGTGGGGGGTCAAAGGAACCCTCTTACACAGCTGGTGGAAATGTCAATTGGTCCAACCTCTGTGGAGAACAGTCTGGAGAACTCTCCGAAGGCTAGAAATGGACCTACCCTATGACCCTGCAATTCCTCTCCTGGGGATATATCCTAAGGAACCCAACACATCCATCCAAAAAGATCTGTGTACACATATGTTCTTGGCAGCACAACTTGTAATAGCCAAAACCTGGAAGCAACCCAGGTGTCCAACAACAGATGAGTGGCTGAGCAAGTTGTGGTATATATACACAATGGAATACTACTCAGCTGTAAAAAATGGTGACTTCACCGTTTTCAGCTGATCTTGGATGGACCTTGAAAAACCATGCTGAGTGAAATAAGTCAGAAACAGAAGGATGAATATGGGATGATCTCACTCTCAGGCAGAAGTTGAAGAACAAGATCAGAAGAGAAAACACAAGTAGAACCTGAAATGGAATTGATGTATTGCACCAAAGTAAAAGACTCTGGGGTGGGTAGGTGGGGGGAATACAGGTCCATGAAGGATGATAAATGACATAGTGGGGGTTGTATTGTTAAATGGGAAACTGGGGAATGTTATGCATGTACAAACTATTGTATTTACTGTAGAATGTAAAACACTGATTCCCTAATAAAGAAATAAATAAAAAAAAAGGAAACATTGACAAAACGATAGGATAAGAGGGGTACAGCTTCACACAGTTCCCACCACCAGAACTCTGTATCCCATCCTCTTCCCTGAGAGCTTTCCTATTCTTTAACCCTCTGGGAGTATGGACCAAGGTCATTGTGGGATGCAGAAGGTTGAAGGTCTGGCTTCTGTAATTGCTTCCCCACTGAACATGGGCATTGACAGATCAATCCATGCTCCCAGCCTGTCTCGCTCTTTCCCTAGTGGGGAAGGGCTCTGGGGAAGCAGATCTCCAGGACACATTGGTGGAGTTGTCTGTCCAGGGAAGTCTAGTAGCATCCTGCTAGCATCTGGAACCTGATGGTTGACAAGAGAGTTAACATACAAAGCCAAACAAATTGTTGACCAATCATGGACCTAAGTGCTGGAATAGTGCAGATGAAGAGTTGGGAAGTCCTCCATTTTGTAGATAGCTAGTAGGTGGGATCGGTCCTTTTTTATAGAGTCCTGAAGTTCCCTCTCCCCTTCAGCTATATGAAGATACTAGGAAAATAACATCTTCTGTGAAGTAAGCAGGTGGCCTTCACTAGATATTGCATCTGCCAGGGTCTTTCTCTGGATTTCCCAGTCTTCAGAACTGTGAGAAATAGATTTCTATTTCTAATCAGTGACTCAGAGTATGTTATTTTGTCAGAGCAACCTACATAGGCTAAGAGATCCAGGACCTACCCTTTTATAATAGCTGACTTATAACATAGCAATCTATCTGTTTTGTAACTGAGAAAATGAAGTTATAGGTTAAACAAAGCTATTAAGGTGTAAGCCAGGATTTCAGCCCAAGTTTGTGTGACTCTGTAACCACCTGCCTATTTATTTATTTATTGGCCATCACAGAAGCTTTGCTGCTCCAGACTGATGTTTTCAGGTAGAATGACAGAAAAAGAGGAAGAGACAGAGAGGAAGATACCACAGCACTGACGCTTCCTTTAGTAAGATGGGGGCCAGGCTTGAACCCAAGTCAGTGTATGGGGAAAACATCTACACTATCCCGATGAGCTAATTTGCTTGTCTAAAACGCATAACTTTAACTGTACTTTAGTGGTCTTTGAAATATGAACCTGTAACTCAAATCACAAAGTGATTTGGTTACTTTGTAAAGATTATCCATCCAGGATGCTGCACAGCTGAGTCACTAGGGATTTTCTCAACGTGACATACACATGGAGCCATCAGAATCTGGACTCTGAGGTTCATACATCGAGACCCACTATTTCTGAATTGACTGGAGAGATTCCTCACACAACCAAAGCCTGGTCAATAATTTAGTATGAAAATAAATTGCCATGGGGCTAGAAAATTTTGATAGGCCACATAATATGAAGACATATTATGTGCATGAGAAACCAAATTAGCAGGCATATAATTGGTGACCATGGAATCATAACGAGGGGACTTAATATTTTGTGTCATCTTCATTGCTGACATGCCTCAGTGAATATGTCTCCAGAAAAGAAATGTCCTAGCAGGAGACCGGTATTCAAGTTAAACTGACCAAGTTAATTTTTTTTCTTAGAAAATTTTTATTAGTGATTTAATAATGATTAACAAGATTGTAAGATAACAGAGGTACAATTCCCCACAGTTGCCACCACCAGGGTTCCAAATACCTTCCCCTCTTTTGGAAGCTACACTATTCTTTATCCCTCTGGGAGTATGGACCAAAATTTTTCATTGGGTGCAGAAGGTGGAAGGTCTGGTTTCTATGATTGTTTCTCTGCTGGACATGGAAATTATCAGGTCAATTCACATCCCCAGCTTGTTTTTGTCTTTCTCTAGTTTGGTAGGGCTTTGGAGATTGAGGTTCCAGGATACATAGGTGAGGTTGTTTGCCCAGGGAAGTCAGGATGGCATCATAGTAGCATTTGAAACTTAGTGCCTGAAAGGTGGTAGGACATAAAGCAGGACAATTTAATAAACAAGAATCTGTGGGCTGTGTCTACAAAGCCCCACTGAGGCAAGAGTGGGATGGACCACAGGAGGTTCAGGGAGGTACCCGAGGGACTCGAGGGGTGGGCA